>NC_137025.1:39857984-40074580 GCF_032717465.1 Coenobita brevimanus | reverse complement strand
GTACAGTTGATTCTACATAATCAAGATTGAAAACAAACAATACCTCTTACGACCAACAACTCACAACCAGCTCCTGACAGTATTCTCTCCAACCCCCTTTCCGTCTGCCCGATCATCACGTTGATGTAGTTTAATAAAATATTGATACAAACAATCTTGCAATTTCTACAATGAACCAACGAACTACAACCATTTACGATCAACTACAAGTAACAACTCTACGAGTCGTCTGTATAATCTATACGCACCTACAAGTAGCGGCACCCTTCATCCCACAACGAGTAAATCACAAGAGGAAAGGATCGAGAGTACATCGAGAAAACAAAACAAAACAAACAAACGAAGAGCAAGACACGACTCACAACTCACAACCACCTGACCTCACCCTCCTCTCTCTCCTACTGCCCCCAACCTCCACCGCTGACGCAGGAGTGCGAGGTCAAAATGATGGCAGCAAATACCAAGCCCATATTCACAACTCATCTTACTCACTCATCTTCACTGAAGTTACTCATCGCTAATCATTCACTCACCACAGCTACCAGTGTGGGAAGTCGACGTCACCATGCGTGTTTGCTGAGACGACGCCACGTCAATCAACTCACCACCTGCACCATCACTAACACCATTCCCACCACTGAGAAAATACGTGAGTTACATAGTTACTTCATTTATATGGTACAATTCACAGTGAGAGACAACACATTTGGCACAAACATATAAAAAGTGCTGTATAGTTACAACTTACATACATATACCTAATTCAATTTTCTTCATAATTCAATCATTATATACTTGCACTAACAATAAATATTCTACACTGTATATAATCATTCATTTATTATAGCATTTATTTACTACCAACGAGTGTTACCATTTATACCTACATAAAATACGTGTTTCATTCATACAGCTATACATTATTGCATCTACAAAGTAATAAAGAAAATATACTATCACAGTTACTCAGTGAGCGATTAAAAGAACTGTATAAACATTTATTAATTAAAGTTACCTAGTGGAAACAGACAAATTAAGTTACAAGGAAAACTAAAAAAAAAAAAAAGGCCAACACAAATGACGTTAGCAAGAATGAACAACATCTTCCACACAATCGTGAAGAAAAAGATTTCCACACAGTGCTGACACATATTGCCCACGATAGGTACAAGTGAACAAGTCAGTGTATATAGTTAATACTGTATATAGTGTATATATAATTTTTTATATAAAATAACAAACTATGGGACTATATAATATCATTTTCAGTAATATCTGTGCAATGTAAACTAAACCTTAAAAAAGGGTCCCAAGGAAATTAGCCAGCAATTATGCAACCTCGGACAACACTGAAAAAGCGTAGACAAACGAAGAAAAACAAACTATAGAAAATCAATACATACAAAAAAAGAAAAGGAAAAAAAAAAGAAATACAGTACGATCACATAACAAACAAATGAAAATAAGCATAAGTGTTACTACAAATGCCAAAATACCACATAAACTCCTTCTATAAGTGAAACAAAAAATTAGTGTTCTCCACAAGCAAGTGGCATGGCACATCATCACATAAACTCCTTCTATAAGTGAAACAAAAAGCAAATTAATGTTCTCCACAAGCAAGTGGCATGGCACATCATCACATAAGCTCCTTCTATAAGTGAAACAAAAAGCAAATTAGTGTTCTCCACAAGCAAGTGGCATGGCACATCATCACATAAACTCCTTCTATAAGTGAAACAAAAAGCAAATTGTTGTCTCCACGAGCCAGTGGCATGGCACATCATCACTATCATCGACCGCAGCTTGACCGGATTAGTGATGCCAGGACTGCAATTATTACAATTATGTAACGACAAACGATTGCATTATGTTACACTTGCTACAATTATGTAACTACAAACGATATGTAACAATTATGTAATGACAAACGATTGCATTATGTTACACTTGCTACAATTATGTAACTACAAATGATATGTAACAATTATGTAACGACAAACGATTGCATTATGTTACACTTGCTACAATTTTTTATTATTATTATTATTTTTTTTTATGTGTCTGACTCTGGGCATAGGCTTTACAGCCTGCTTTCAAGGCCCAGTAGCCCTCCTACGTACCGCACACCTCTACATATCACCACTTCGGCGCTAACACTCACCGTCCATACTGAATACATGCTAGGGCTGTCTCATACAGGACTGGTGTATTGGTATCAGCAGGGGTATTTTTACATGTCGGCGGGTCTTCTGGTAGATCAGTAAAGTCTGATTTTTATGAAATTCAAATCCTTAAACTGTTCCCTGCCCCAGCGAGATTTGAACCCGGGTCCGTTAAAAAAATTATATAACTACAAACGATATGTAACAATTATGTAACGACAAACGACTGCATTATGTTACACTTGCTACAATTAAGTAACCGCAATATTATGTAACAATTCATACAATGTTACAGTTATGCATTACCGCAATACTGTATTATGTAACAGTTCATACAATGTTACCACAATATTATGTAACAATTCATACAATGTTACAATTATGTATTACTACAATGTTTCTACAATATTATGTAACAGTTCATACAATGTTACAATTATGTATTACTACAATGTTATTACAATGTAACAATTACAATACAATTATGTAACAATTCTTACAATGTTACAGTTATGCATTACCACAGCGTTACTACAATATTATGTACCAGTTCACACAATGTTACTACAATTCTGTAGTACCAGAATCATCACACAAGTTAGGTGAACTATTAGGCATTACTAAAGGGATAACTCCCTATGTAATGTAATGACCTAGCAATATTATCACTGCAGAGTTATATGCGTATGTCTGTTATACATACACATCTTACAAAATGTCACGCAACAACCAATTTAACTATATTGCATTTGTTCAATTATGTATACAACTTGTTTAAAATGTAATATTACTGGATCAGTACAATATTATCATGAATATTATGTCTATACAATATTATACTCAATATTATGTATTAAGAGTGAAGAAGAATATTATGTATTAATAGATTAGCATATGTCAATGATGATTGCTGTCGGAGGACCGCCAGCTACGTGACCGAGCGATGTCAGGCCTCCATATTATAAATACAAATAATAACAGAAAGCATGATGGATAGATAGACAGATAGATAGACAGAGCAAAAGACAAGGTGTGGGAACGGGAAATTACCTTGCAACTCTAAGTGAAGGAATATTGATCGTGCACTGGAAGCAGTACATACAACAGACATACAGTGTTCTAGAAGCTTCCACGACAGTAGAACACAAGTGACACGACCCCTGCTACACCAGAAGGTAGGATTCTGAGATCAGGAGACTGGCCATTGAACCGACAGGTAGTAGGGAGAAGGAGGCTAACAACATGACAGACAGACAGACAGACAGGAGGTAGCTCGCGGGACTCTATATTTCACTCGTGTGTGAGAGACTTTGTTAATATTTCCAAGACAAATAAAAATAGTCCAATACTAATCTTTACCTCTCCTGTCATTGCATGACGAAAAGGGAACGAAGATTATCTACTTACAAACCTACTCACGTATAACAACCGCTCGTCCACGAGTCTAATATATGTATAACTCATCTACAAAACACACTACAAGAACCTACAAAGTTCCTGTAAGACTACCACATTCTCGCTAACTATTGAGAAACAATAGTGTGGTAATGACGAACGATAAAAAGACGGTCAAAAAGTGTTGTAAATACGAAAAAAGACGCGCAGAAAGTGTTATAAATACTGCATACAGTGATGACATGTAAATATTTTCTCGTAAGTGTAAGGACTGAACGCTGTGGAGTAAAGTTTTACTTTTGTTCTCGTAAGTGTTACGAGTAGACGATGTACTCACAGTGAGATGATAAAAAATACTCTGGTAATGTCTGTGTATACTGAAGGCATGTTGTAAATAGTTTACTGTAAGTGAAAGGGTTGTACATTGTAAAGTCTAGTCATGCATATTTTCTCGTAACTGCAAGACAATGCATTCAACAGTGATATGTATACTGTTGCATGAGTAAGTGATTTTTCCCCCCAAAAAACATGATTTCATTATGAAATAATATATATATATTTTTTTTTGTGGGTGTGAAGTGGACAGAAAAGTGTTAAGATCATTCCTATACCTTCCCCGAGTCACGTTGGCGAGAATACCTGAGTTTACCTTGCATAGAAAACGGGTTTTCTCTCACCGCCACTGGGGATTCCCCGCTCACTCACACCTGTAGGCGGCCGGAGGAACTACGAAAAACGCTCTTCCAGCCTCTGGTGAGTGTTTTCATGGTCATATTCGTATTTTTTCACATCAAAATCTATAATTTTAGCCAAAAAAAAAAAAAAAAAAAAAAAATTGGCCGGCACGGGGGTGACACTTAGGGCTTGAAGCGGCCGGCATGCGGTGGGTTAAGGATGGACCAGTACTGCTTCACCTTCCACAAGTATACCCACTAATGTTTAATAATATTCAGCTTAATCCTGCATCATCCTTGAACATGCTTGGGGTTTCATTTACTCGGGACTTATCTTGGAAAAATCATATTACATCTCTTGTAAAATCTGCTTCCAAGAGATTGGGTGTGCTAAGCCGACTCCGCTCTTTCTTTACCCCTGCACAATTGTTGACTCTATACAGGGGTTTTATCCGCCCCTGTGTGGAGTACAACTCTCATGTGTGGGGAGGCTCCCCACATACAGCTCTTCTCAATAGGGTGGAGTCAAAGGCTTTTCGTCTCATTTACTCTCCTCCTCTTACTGACTCCCTTCAACCTCTGTCTCTTCGCCGCTCTGTTGCATCTTCATCTCTTTTCTATCGCTACTTTAATGGTCACTGCTCCTCTGAACTGTCTGCTTGCATTCCTCCACCTCTACGACGGGCGCGTAGCACCCGTCTGGCAGCAGACTCTCGTCCCTTTTCTGTTCAGCTCTCTAATGCAAGAGTTAACCGTTACTCCCAGTCTTTCATTTATGCAACAGGTCAGCTCTGGAACTGTCTCCCTCTGTCTGTATTTCCTGCTGCCTGTGATCTCCAGTCTTTCGAACGCAGTGTGTCCAGGCATCTCAAAATGATCGGATCTTGAATTTGGCTCTCTATTGTATTTTGTTTTTCTCTTGGAGGGAACTGTTACTGCGGGCTCATGGCCTTTGGTTCCTTCTTCCTCGCATTAAAAAAAAAAAAAAAAAATCCAACTGTGAAATGACATTCCGCTCCTCTGCAGTTGGCATTCGTGCCATCTCCTAGATGCATATTGTTTCGTGAACAGTTTGAGTTGCTGCAAACTTTACTTCCAACTTTTTGCATTGGTGTGACTTGAAATAGGGCCTACTGCCGCAGAACTTCTGCCCAAAATGGGAGACAATCTTCAGGCATTACATCAGCTGGAAAGCCAATCAACCACATGTGATCCTGTTTTAGGGTCGCACATGCCATGACCAGATAGATAAGTCCACAAACGAAACCATAGAAGGAGACCAAACACAAGGGTTAGTTCCAGTGCTTAGTTCCCACATGACTTAATACTACTCAGTATTTCACCATAACAAGAGCCTGACAATCTAAGGGTCTTACATTGTATAGTCGGGGTTCATTGGAGACGGTATTTTGATGTACTCAACTTGAGATGACGGTATCAGTAGCGAGAGTATCCGATAACTGATAACAGACTTGTGGTTAATCATCTATATATGCCGTGGGTGTGAATCTCTAGGCCAAGCCAGAATATGACAGAATATTCTATAATGTACTATCATGGGCCAGCTGACGTAATGTAATTAGATTGGGTTATGATATCTAACTAAACCCATTAATCATACTTTGGGGAGAGAACAGGAAACTTTTGGATTTAGATTATGCAGATGATATAGTTTTGATTTGTGATGGGCCAGAAGAGATGCAGAGAGTGTTGGACTGTTTGGTGAGTGAAGGTCGCAAGGTGGGTTTGGTTATTAATTGTGGAAAAACTGAAATAATCAATATGAATATGGAAAATGCGCAGGAATGTGTAATTGGAGGTATGGTTGTAAAGCAAGTTGATAGGTTTAAATATTTAGGTACTTATTTAGCCAAGGATAGTTCTTTGAAATTTGAATTCGAGGAAAGGTTAAAGAAGGCTAATCAGGCAATGGAAATGCTTAAAAATATTTGGAATAATAACAATTTTTCTGTGCATACAAAAATCAAACTTTATAAGGTAATGGTTAGGAGTATCTTAATTTATGGACACGAGTCTTGGTACAGCACAGTGACTATGGAAAATAAATTCTTGGTGTTTGAAAACAAAGCACTTAGAAGAATATTAGGAGTTAAGTGGTGGGAAAGGATACCAAATAGTAGAATTAGAGAAATAACGGGAGTGCAGCCGGTCGATGAATATGTTAAGTTCTCACGATGGAAGTGGCTAGGACATGTGTATAGGAGACAGGGAATAGTACGAGGTACACCAGGGTGGGTGGCACTTGGTAGGAGAGGTAGAGGAAGGCCAAAAGAGACGTGGGTGAGGACAATGAGACGGGAAGCTGGAGATGAGTGTTGGGGAGATCTTGAGGAGTTAGCACAAGATAGGATGTGGTGGTGTGAGTTCATTGAGGCCCTATGCATCCCCGAGGGTGCCACAGGAAATGATTGATTGATTGATTGAATTTAAAATTCCATATCTAATTAAAGTGAAAGTTATTAAATATAAGATACGGTAAAATTTTATGAATATTAAGATGATTTGATAAAAGCCAAGACGTAACACTACTCTCATCTACGTCTCAGTCGGCTGATACGGGTTAATGCTGGATCATGTCACAGCAGTAAAAGTTAACGAAAATGAATGAATTTTAGCAAAAGTCATTATTTCAGTGAATGTAACAAAAATAACAGAAGTAATTTCGAATTTTTCATAACGAAACTTGAGGACCACTAACTTCATAACATTTATCGCCATTATTATATATATATATATATATATATATATATATATATATATATATATATATATATATATATATATATATATATACATATATATATATTAGGTGAGATGCTCACCATCCACTCACTTGTAGTACTGCTCTCAGGTGTCTGCCCTCTCCTCTACTCTACTTTCCTTCCATCCTCTTTTATCTCTCCTTCATTCTTTCCTTGTCCTTCTGCCTACGGGTGACTTTACACTCCTTCTTCTGTCTTTCTGTCCTTCATTCTTTCCTCTTCATTCTGCCTGTGGGTGCCTTTACACTGAGTGACAAGCCAAATGGTTTCCTGTACACCAGGAAACCATTTACTACACTGGGTGGTAACCATATAGCCAAATTTTGGCGACTGGTGGTTTGTGGGTAATTACGGCCCTCCAATCGGATTGAGCCGGTGAAGGTTTATATCCGAGAGATGGTTGGGGTATAGTGCTCATGTAATGCCACTCAGGGATGAATGAGGCTGGTCACTCTCATCCTGCGCTTCTTATGGGGCAACGTAGGATTGGATGATGGATGGATGGATACATACATATATATATATATATATATATATATATATATATATATATGTGTGTGTGTGTGTGTGTGTGTGTGTGTGTGTGTGTACATATAGCCTATACTGAGAGAGAGAGAGAGAGAGAGAGAGAGAGAGAGAGAGAGAGAGAGAGAGAGAGAGAGAGAGAGGTTAGAGCAAAATGGATATATTTTAAAGGCCTTTGTTCTGTGCCAGAGGTAGTGGAAATGTGTGTGTGTGTGTGTGTGTGTGTGTGTGTGTGTGTGTGTAACAAAGCTAAATCAATTTTGATTCTATTTGAGAGGGTTAAAAGTCGTCCCCAGGGTCAGCCTATTGATTTTAATGACAATAGGTCAAAGGTCAAGGCCACATGACAGTGTCAGCTTAAACCATTTTGATTAATATCATACCATACTTGGCCGAATGGACGAGGATGAAGGCAAAGATGAAGTAATTCGATTTTAAGAAATGGAGAGCAGCTGTACGCTGCCTTCATGAATCTAGAAAAAAACATGACAACACACAGATTCATACTGTAGATAGGACAAGGTCAAAATGGTTCAGCATTGTAATTGAATCCAGACAAAGCTTTGTGGGATGGCTTAAGGAAAAGTGAAAAAATTCGATTTTGAGGACAATAGATCAAAGATCATGGTCGGGCGGTAAAGTCAAGTCAAACTTCTGTGATCCAGTTTTGAAGAAGCTTGGTAGAAAAGTCCATGGTCAGGCAAGGACGAGGTGAGTCAATTTTGAGAACACCAAGGCCGCAGAAGAAGGTCAAATGCTCCCCATAGATCACTGAAGGGCTCGGAGGTTGCACGGTCCGACTGATCTTTTGTGCTGTGAATCATTTCCGTTTCCTTAATCTTGCAGCTTCATAACACCTTACTCAGACTGTATTTTAAGCAGGACTAAAAGATTAACTCAACTTCTACCTGTAGTCTTTTCAGAGCTTATAAGTTTCATATATTCAATATTTTAATAAATAATCTAGGAACGTAAATTAGTTGAGGACGTAAGGCCGCATTTTTCAGTATTTCCCTCCCTTATAGAGACATGGAAAGGAAATCCATGTTTGAACTGATATTCTTTAAAAATTCTTTCCCTTCCTGGAACTTCAAGGAATTATTTGACCAGTCTTTTTAAAATTCCTTCGCAGTCATTGTAAGTTCTGTTGCGGTTCATTGTCTTCGATACGAGTATATTTAAAATGGTGAAGGAAGGTACTGTATAAATTTTATTAATACGATTTAATGATATATGAATATTCAAGCTCTATCTATATTTCTTTAAAAGTGTCACCCATGTCGGCTGAGGTGTTTAGCCAGACTTAAACAAAGCAGATGACGACCTGATCCAAAGTTATTTTACGCAACGCCTCTGATATTCATCCAGTTTTAAATGATCTGACTGCCAAACTCTCTAGGTTAAGACCAGGGTCAGACTGGGACATTTTTCTTCTCAGAAACATTTTGTTTGGCAATTTGCCCGTAAAGGAAAATTTGTCATCAAGGTAACACGAGTGGTTCGGCTTCTGTCTTTCACCTAAAAGGAAAAAAGAAAAAGTGAGCGTCGTCATGCGAGTATTCTCCTATGAGACAGACCATAAACAAGTAATTCTTATGCCCGTATTCCCGACAGACAGGGAAGCTACGTAAAACCTTTGTCTTGACGATTTAGTTTTCGTTCTACAGTTTGTTGTCCTCTTGTATGTTGCCTACCTCTTTGTAACACCAATATTGTCGTTGAAAATAACACAGAAGTGATTAATAACAAGCTGTATCCAAGAATAAACCGGTAAAGAAAATGTGCTAAGTAGCCTCCATAACCGAGAGAATACCTGTATTATACTTACGATTAGCAGAGATTGAAGCAAATGTTATTCCTGTAATATAATTCATAATCAAAATATTATGTCCTATGGCGTGAAAATCTCTGTGGTATTGGCTCGAATGGTATATACAGTATAGCTGAATACAAACCAACAGTATGGCTGTGGTAGCGACCTCCCACATCTCATATGTGTTGGTCTTTGATTATCCAGCACGAGAGATGCGTGCACTGAGGCATGAGTTTATGAATCTAACGCTCCACCATTCCAGATACCGGCATACTGTTTTTTTTTTTTTTTTTTTTTTTTTTAGCTCATAAGGGGTACAAACCTGAAAAATTTTCCTTTACTTCAAAAGAAATCTTTAAGCGTATCGAGGGGAAAGAAAATTCCTTCTAAAGAAAGGAAAAGTTTGGGGAAGGAATTATTTTAAGAACACGCCCATAAGTTGAGTGCTTTTTCTTTCTAGGAAAAAGCAGATTTACTGTCGAAGTATGTTTGTACGATGTTGGTACAAGCTCAGCACTAATAAAAAAAATTCCAACACCCAGCACTATTAGAAAAAAAAAATCGCTTTCGTCTGTTGCCTTTGTTGCCACGGCCATCAATATCAAATATCCGTTGTTGTTTCGATGCAATGTCTTTGATCTTTCCACTCACTCATACTTCTGTGTTCATCATCTTCTTCTTCTTCTTCTTTATCATCATCATCATCATCATCATCATCATCATCGTCTTCTTCTTCTTCTTCTTCTTCATTTTCTCCTTCTTGATTTTCATCATCGTCATCATAATCATCAAATTCATCATCTTCTTATTTTACATCTTTTATTTTTGCCCACAATGTGAGTGGCGCATAACTGAATACCGAGTGTTGACGTGCTTCAGATGTAAGTGGTGGAACCGTGAAATAGAGACTGAGAGTGAGTGAGTGTGTGATCACATCTGGGGAGAGTCATATTAGTAATTGTAAGTAATGTGACATGAACAAGTCTGCCTGGTTCTAGCAAGACCAGTGATTGCTTCCGGTTAACCCGTTGAATCAGGGACAGTTTATTTGTTTAGTTCTCGTTACTGGTATGGATTTTTGCAACTTAAGTCTGACCCCTGGTAGAGCAGTAAATGAGGCTGTAATTTATCACTGCAATTATTTATATCTGTCCTTAACTGAATGCAACTTTCAAAAGATGAATGAATTAGCCAATTAAAATTCGTTTCACTGTGAGAGTTAACATGAAGGTCAAGCATTCCAGAGAAAATGAGGTTTTATTTCTCAGAGGTAATCATCCATCACAGTCCCTACAAAAATGACAGATTTGTCAATTTCCTAAGTTCCTACTGTCCAGGCTACCTTACGTGACTAGACCCTATATGCCATGGACAGTGACTGTATTGGTGTGAGGGAGTAAACGCATGTGGTGTGAGTTTGAACAGCACAGTGTGTGCTTTGTAAATGTAATAAATGAAATGAAACTTTACAAATTAATCACACTCAGCTGTCCTGGCCGGGATTCGAACTCAGACCCCCACCCTCCAAATGCGTGCACGTTACCACTGAGCCAAGCAGAGGATTTCCGCTTCTCACTAGGGCAAAGTGGGCATTAATAGACCCCATTACACGCCTCTTTTCTCCCCTTGATTATTAATTTGGTGAGTTTCGAACACAACTGGTAGCACAACACTGGAGGCCACCATTGGGGACACCATGAACCACACCGAACAGCTCATTCCCGGGATGTAAGGACAAGGACGATGTCAGCTTTTTTTTTTTTTTTTTTTTTTTTTTTTTTTATGTGACCGACTCTGGGCATAGGCTTCACAGCCTGCTTTCAAGGCCCAGTAGTCCTCCTACGTACCGCACACCTCTACATGTCACCACTTCGGTGCTAACACCCACCTTCCATACTGAATACATGCTAGGGCTGTCTCATACAGGACTGGTGTATTGGTATTAGCGGGGGTATTTTTACGACATGTCGGCGGGTCTTCTGGTAGAACAGTAAAGTCTGATTAACCAAGAAACAACATCAAATTGTCAACCAAGCCTTGCCTCACATCCCCCACCGCTGCCAGCCTATAACTGAAACTTAGCTAAGTAATCACATCGTCCTGGACAGTCATTTATACAGAATGGAAGATGCAGAGAAGTACAAGAAAACAGAAGAGAAAAATCACTACACTTAGAGGATAAAAAAGAATAAAACGTAAAAAAGAAAGAGAAAAGGGGGAGGTCGTGTTTATGGGAGGGAAGATGAAAGAAAGAGTATTACAATATCAACCGGAGAGAGAGAGAGAGAGAGAGAGAGAGAGAGAGAGAGAGAGAGAGAGAGAGAGAGAGAGAGAGATTGGCAGGAAGGCAAAAACACGACACAGACAGATGTAGCCAGACAAACAGGCACAGACAAATAAACTCAGAGTGACAGAATGGCGCTGAATGACACAGACTGATAAACAGACATTCAGAGCGAGGTGTGCAGAGAGACATGCCGAGAACACGCAGAGGGACAGACAAATGGATAGTCAGACGGCCAGAGGAATAAAAGAGAAAATGATTGGAGAGAGAGAGAGAGAGAGAGAGAGAAATCTATTTCAGTGTTCCCTCATGTTCTTCGCAGTGTTCTTTGCGTTTATTCAGCCAATGATCTCATTTCTGACCCGAGTGCACGTATGAGTACTATGTCGATATTCTGCTTTTACGCGCCCTTTTGCTATGGTTGGACTCTACCATTGGCTTTGTAGTCATTCAGTATAGAGTGTGTACAAGAGTGAGCAGGTTATAAAGTACAACTCTTTACACTAACACAGCCATAAGGAAAGGTATTAGTCACTGGAGCCAACTCACACAGTGCATGTTATGCTACACCAGTGTACGACACTACCAGTGACGAGGAACGTACCCATACTGTGTCATGGAATATTACAGTAGGTGCTGGAGCCCAGCTGGCAGCCATCAACATTCGATGCCGGTAGTAATATCAAACATCAAAGGTATATGCACCGATCGACCACGGAGTAATTCTGTCAGTATTTTATTGATCTCAGAATTACATAAGGATAAATATTCACCTCTTTTGATGTTAAAGCCAAACTTAGAATTAACGGTTTACGTTAACAAAACATTCATTCTTTTGCTACTGCGGTTTCGACCCTTTGTTATTTTATGATGAAAAATATATACGAAAATGAAATGAAACAATGACCACAGTATGAAAAACTTTTTTACTATAACGAAATATAAACACGCAATGGTTAACCGTAATTTCCACGATAATGAAGAATTTACTGAAAAAAAAAAAAAAAATTCATGTTGCCGCTTCTGCTCTGTTATAATGTATCCCTAATTAATTCTTTCAGTCCCCTGACATCGTTTATATCATATCTTTACTGATAACTGGTGATTATATTAAGTTTAGGAGTAATACAAGGATTGAATTAGTGGAGAGAGTTCCCAACCCTTGTATTACTGAAACTGTATAAATCATCTGGTAGCAGCAAAATGCATATGGACTGCACTGTATACACTTTCTGTTCCGTGTTTTGTAATTTTACTTCTCCCCCTGTGAAGAAGGGAGAGATGGACGCCTTCGCGTTGTGACATTGATATGATCGGACAGCTGAAGTGCCCAGACTTGCAAACGTCCCTTACATCGCTCCCTGTCCCCCGAAAGGAAGATGGTCAACTGCTGTAGAAAGACAGCTTCATCTTGAATCACACTGTGTTTGTTGTCAGATGAGCCCAGGGTCACAACAACAATAAAAAAAACTTTTTGTGTCTGTTTCCTGTTTCTCTGAATTATCGCATAGTTGCCCCCCCCCCTCTCTCTTGCTGACAGTGCTAGCCGGGACTCAACGGATTAAACTACGTAGATCGAGTCACGGAATGTGATACCAGTATCGAAAATAATGCACGCAAAGGTGCTGCAAGTCTCAACACGGAGAGAGAGAGAGAGAGAGAGAGAGAGAGAGAGAGAGAGAGAGAGAGAGAGAGAGAGAGAGAGAGAGAGAGTTAAAAGTAACGATCGCAGATTTATAAATCATGCCTGAAAAAAAGGACATAATATTCTTCCCAATTTTCTCATGTTCCTATAAAAGCACGTAACATATTGTACTTTCCAGAGGAACACTTCGTAGTCAGCATTAAGTTTCCATATCCATGTTTTTCGTCTCTGAAGTACATGTGCTGGTGCAGGGAACGTAGGAGTATATATATATATATATATATATATATATATATATATATAAAGCTCTCAGTAATGCTGAATGTGACATTGATGAGCTGCATGACAGACTAACAAAAGTGCTAAAAGAATCAGCGGAGGTAGTAGGAAAGCCTAATACAATCGAAGCCAAGAAGTATTCAGAAAAGACACTCGAGGTTATGAAAAAAAGAAATGAAATGAAAGTGAAAACAAAGAAACATGAAACAGAACGAGCGGAATTAAATAAGCTTATCAATAAAAGACAAAGAGAAGAAAAAAGAAAGAGAAACATGGATCAATTAAAAAAAAAACATCAAAAAAGGAAAAAGTCTGAAACAGGTCCGAAGTAAATTGGCACTAGGAAAGCAACAAATTACATCACTAAAAGACAAAAACGGTGAAGTCATTAAATGCAGAGATAAGATGCTGAAGAGAGTTGAAGAATTTTACAATGAACTGTATGCATCAAAGACCGTAGTACCAATAGCTAACTTTTCAGTTGACACAAGTGAAATACCTGGAGTAACATCAGTCTAAGTAAATAATTCTCTTAAAAATATGAAAAGAGGGAAAGCTCCGAGAGAAGATAGAATAGTATCAGATTTACTGTTGGATGCAGGAGCAGAAGTACAGAATAGGCTTGCTCACTTAATTACTCAATGTATAAAAAAGAAAAAAAATCCCAAAACATGGTGTAATGCAATAGTTATTTTACTTTACAAAAAAGGTGACTCAGGAGACCTTAGTAACTATCGACCCATTAGCTTGCTATCAGTCATTTACAATCTCTTCACTAAAGTCCATACAAACAGAATAACTACAAACTTGGAGGAAAACCAACCTCGCGAACAGGCAGGATTCCGAAGTGGGTACTCGACTACTGATCATCTACACACAATGAATCAGCTGATTGAGAAAAGTACAGAATATAATAAACCACTGTGCTTAGGTTTTGTTGATTACGAAAAGGCTTTCGACTCGGTAGAGCACATAGCAATTATAAAGTCATTGCGAGAACAAGGAGTGAATGAGAACATTGTAAAACTGCTCGAAAACATATATAAAGAGGGAACTGCTACAGTTAAATTACATAAGGACTCAGAGAAAATTAAGACTGAGAAGGGCGTGCGTCAGGGAGATACAGTTTCACCAAAGTTATTTACAGCATGCCTAGAAAGTATTTTCAGAAGGCTAGACTGAGAAAATAAAGGAGTGAACATAGATGGAGAGAAGCTAAACCACTTAAGATTTGCAGATGACATTGTCCTAATCTCAGAAACAGCAGAGACATTGCAAGAAATGTTAAATCATCTGAACATAGAAAGTCTCAAAGTAGGGCTAAAGATGAACCGGAGTAAAACTAATGTTTAATCCTCAAACACCAAAGATCGTCATAAAAATAAGTGGAGAAATTCTTGAAGAAGTCGAGGAGTACAATTACCTGGGACAAATACTAAAATTACCGTAACGAAAGATAATGATAGCGAAATAAAAAGATGCATTACAATTGGATGGAAAGCTTTCGGTAAACATAGGGACATTATGAAAAGTAGCTTGCCAGTTTGTATGAAACGAAAAGTATATAATAAATGTATAATTCCAACTATGACGTATGGTTGTGAGACTTGGAAACTGACAAAATCGATGGAAAATAAATTAATTCGTTCTCAGAGAGCAATGGAAAGGTCAGTGTTGGGAATATCGTTAAGAGACAGAAAAAGATCAACTTGGTTGAGAGAGCAGACTAAAGTCAAAGATATTATAGAAGTTATAATATAACAGAAATGGAGGTGGGCAGGCCATGTAGCAAGAATAAGGGATAATCGATGGAGCAAGAGGTTGACTGACTGGACACAAAGAGATTGTAAACGTAGCAGAAAAAGGCCAGACAGGAGGTGGAGAGATGAGATAGAGAAATTTGCAGGGAAAACGTGGCAAAGATTGGCTCAGTCAAGGAATTCGTAGAGAAGGTCGGGGGAGGCCTTTGTTCAGCAGTGGACTTGTAATGACTGATGATATATATATATATATATATATATATATATATATATATATATATATATTAGTTGTAAATCCTGGCTTAAGAGCTTGGACATGCTCTTTTTTTATAGGGGGGTGGGATATATACATATATATATATATATATATATATATATATATATATATATACACATAATACATATATATATATATATATATATATATATATAGAGAGAGAGAGAGAGAGAGAGAGAGAGAGAGAGAGAGAGAGAGATGTAGATAGAGAACTTAAATAGACAGATAGATAGATATAGATATAGATTAATGGCAAAATCCTGACCTAGAGCTTGGGCATGCTCTTTTTTTATGGGGTGGGGGTGGGGGTAAGGGAAGTGCGGTACCTTAATGAATTGATATTAAACGTTATCGTGAACCAAGATAACGTAATAATAAATGCGTCAAGTAGGACTGTTTGTACACTGGTATTAACTTCACTAAAATCAGCTCGTGCAATTCCCCTGATGAACAAAGGCCTCACCCACCCTTCTCCACGAATTCCTTGACAATCACTCCTACGTTCTGCCTGCAAACTTCTCAGTCTCATCTCCTGTCTGGCCTTTTTCTGCTACACTTACAATCTCTTGGAATCTAGACAGTCAGCCTCTTGCTCCATTGGTTATCCCTAATTCTCGCAACATGACCTGCCTACCTCCGTTAGCTTCTTATGGGACTTCTGTAATATCTATAACATTAGTCTGCTCTCTCACCCAAGTTGATCTTTTCCTGTCTCTCAAAGATATTCTCAACACTGAGCTTTCTATTGCTCCTTGAGAACGGATTAGTTGATGAACAATCTATTATTCAATTTCTGTCTCTCACAACCATACGTAATAGCTGGCATTTTATATACGTTATATTCTTTTCATTTCATACACACTGGCAAGCTACTTTTCATGACGACTCTATGTTTCCGAAAGCTTTCCATCCAGTTGTTAGGCGTCTTCATATTTTCCCATTAAGTTCTTTCCTAAATTTTAGTATTTGTCCCAAGCAATTGTAGACCTCGACTTCTTCAAGAATTTCATCGCTTATTCTGATGTGGCTCTTTGGAGTATTTAGATTAAACATTAGTTTTACTAAGGGTCATCTTAGCCGAACATTGAAAATTTCTTTAAGTTATTCACCATTTCTTGCAATGGCTCTACTGTTTCTGAAATTAGGACAATGTCATCTGGAAATCTTAAATAGTTTAGCTCTTCTTCATCTATGTTTTCTCATTTGTTCTCCCAGTCTAGCTTTCTGATTTTACTTTCTAGGCATGCTGAAAATAATTTGTGAAATTGTATCTCCCTGACGCACGCCATTTTATTTATTTTTTTTCTCGAGTGTTTATGTAATTTAACTGTAGCATTTCCCTCTTTTTATGTTTTCGAGCACTTTTACAGTGTTGTCATTTAATTCTTGTTCCCTCAATGAATTTATAATTGTCGTGTGTTCCACTGAGTCGAAAGGCCTTTTCGTAATCAACAAAACCTAAGCACTTTGGTCTATTACTAACTGTAGTTTTCTCAGTTAGCTGATACATTGTGTGTGGATGATCAGTAGTCGAATACGTGCTTCGGATTATGCTTGCTCAAAAGGTTGGTTTTCTTCCAAATTTGTTGTTATTCTGTTTGTAAGGACTTTAGTGATAAGTATGTAATTAACTGGTAATTAGCTACATGGTCGATAGCTACTTAGATCTATTGAGTCGCCGTTTTTTGTAAAGCAGATTACCTTTTGCATTCCACAATGTTTTGAGAATTTTCTTCTTTTTTATATGCTGAGTGAATAAGTGGGCGAGCCAGTTTTGTACTTGTACTCCACCATCCGACAGTAAATCTGCTACTGTACCATCTTCTCCCAGAACATTCATTCTTTTCATATTTTTAAGAGAGATGTTTACTTCTTCTGGTGTTACCTCTGGTATTTCACTTGTGTCAGCTGAATAGTTAGCTATTGGTACTATTGTCTTTGGTTTATATAGTTCTGTGTGAAATTCTTCAACTCTTTTCGCTATCCTAACTCAACATTAATTACTTCACCGTTTCTGTCTTTCAGTGATATAATCAGTTGCTTTCCTAGTGTCATTTTACTTCGGACCTGTTTCAGACTTATTCCTTTATTGATTGTTTCTTTGACTTGATCCATGTTTATCTTTCTTTTTTCTTTTCGCCTATCTCCTGTGGATAACCTTATTAAATAAGCTTATCCACAGAAGACAGCAGTCGAACATCTGCTTCGGATCAAGCATGAAATGAAATCATTTGAAATAGAAAGCGTGGAATTAAATTGTAATTCCGCACTTTCTCCTTCATATAGTTAACATAGCTGTTCCTATGTAAATGAATATATAATAAAAACATAAGAAATAACTGAAAGTGAAATTAAAATGCACAAACATAAATGTACAAAATATTACTTCGTTTTTCTTCTTTGTTTCTTTTCCTACAGAGACATTTATTTGTACATATCCTTTAACATCCTACTTTTTTCAACAAATTTTCAGTCGCTTCATTAGAAAACGAATCTTTTATTTTCAAGTGGCCAAAAAGATTTTTTTTTTTTTTTCTTCTAAATTGGCATAAGTGTCAAAGATAATCTCTCTTGCCCATGCCTGCTTCGGCAGGTCTTGATTCTTTTCAGCGCAGAAAATCCTTTCTGTAGTTGCATTTGTAGCAGGTACAGTGACAATCAACTTTTCAACTTCATAAACTACAGGCATTCCTAGATACCGCTTAGTTTCATTGGTGACTTTCATTAAATCTTCAACATGCTTACCCCTCAAGTCAAAGGAATAGTAAAGAAAAAAACTCATTCTTCAGGATAACAGTATCAAAGAAAAATCGATGATGTTTTTTCAAGCATTTCACTGCACTGTCAGGTAACTGCTTACAGTGTTAAGAGTCACTGTACAAACAGAACAGTTCTTGTTGTGTGAGTCTGAATTCTACATTTAGTTGACATATTATATAATATTTAACAGACCAGATTTCTGCTACATATTTCTTCTGACTACTAACATCTGAGTCTTTTAACAGGATATTTTTTTAATGGAAGATTTTCTTGAAAAAGTCTGTTCATGTCATCTTCACAAATTTTCTTAATTCCTCCAATCAGCTCTTCAGCCCTTCACAAGCAATGTCCTTTCCTTTTGTTTGAAAACTGCCGAAAGGAACATCAGTGAAAGAAACAGTGAAGAAATGATTCTGGAAGTTTTAAAGAAAATAATGAAAAAAAGCCTTCGGTCCTACTCTGCAGCTTATGTGGCTGAAAAATGAGGTCACTGGTTCACAGTATTGTATCACAGTATTGATCGGTAATGAAGAAAATTCCATCTTCTATGTGCTACTCTGGGTAGTTGTTTTTCAAGAAAACTTTGAAGTGTGATTGTGCAATTTGACGACTTTGAGAAAAATGCTGATGAACATGAAAGTGAAAGAATTTTCTTCATTTTGTGATGTTTTTTGCCGAGTGATGAAGTGTCAGATTTAGCAAAATGCTCCAACAGTGCACAAACATTGCACACAGGTGCAGTTCCTGAAGCTCCTTATTAAAGCCGTTTTGTTGACCAGCCATAACTACAGCGCTGCCGTATGCGTCAGCAACAACTTTTCCCCCAGCATATACGATTTTTTAATAACACATGTTAAACATACTCCGGCAAACTTGCTGAGGAATCATCAGTAATCACCTTGGTATAATGAGGCAATCTTCAACGAATGGCAGTGGCCAAAAAATAACCTTTCTTAGTGTCCTCTGAATGCTTTCTAATTACTAGCTGATTGCATCAATCAGAGTATTTTGAATGACGGAATGTGTACCCCGGAAAAATGGGTCTAATATGTATAATAAGGAATCGTAATGACTAATGAGTTCAAGCAGTTCCTCTGTTTAGGGACGTGAGTCATCATGGCCTCGAAGAGGAAGTTCTAGCTGTGCCAGAAAGAGTACGGCATCAATCTATCCTTTAGAATTTCTCGATTGTTCTTAACTTCATTGTGGATTTGGTCACTGATATGTTGTTGTTCATTTAACTGATGCGGTTAAAGCGTTTTCATGCCTAGAAATAGCCAGAGACAGAGTGCATGGTGGGAAGATTCGATGTATGTATTTCATCATCCAGACCTCCTTTCACACCGAAGGGCAGAGTGTATGTATATACAATATATATGAGTTGCTACCGAAAAGTTCCAGCAATTTGAATAATGTAAGAAAATAAGTTACCCTACCTCGTAGTTCATGCATCCCTGGAAGGCTTCAGGTGTAATGGTCTTGAGCACCTCCTGCGATTCTGTCTGGATCTCCTCAATCGAGTCAAATCGACGCCCTTTCAATCGTAATTTCAGCTTGGGAAACAAGAAAAAGTCACAGAGGGTAAGGTCAGGCGAATAGAGTGGGTGGGAAATGACTAGGCTACCGTGTTAATGGAAGCCAGGAACTGCCAGACAACAACTGATGTGTGGGTGGGGGTGTTGTCATGATGCGGGATCCAGTCCTTGTTCTTCCACTATTCTGGACATTTGCAGCAGATGTTCTCCCTCAGACGCTGCAAAAATTTACAGTAAAACTCTCTGCTAACAGATTGACTGGGTGAGACGAATTCCTTGTGAACAATCCCTTGGATATCGAAGAAAACAATCAACATTTACTTGACACTGTTGTGAACTTGGAGCGCTTCTTTCGGCCTCGGTGAATTGGGAGACTTCCATTGCGATGACTGCTGCTTTGTCTCCGGGTCATTACCATAAACCCATGATTCATCATCAGTTATGACCTAGGAGATGAAGGTGGTGTCATCTCTGACCTGATTCTTGAGTATCCTGCAAACTGCAATGCGATGTGACTTCTGCTCATCACTCAGGAGTCTTGGCACAAATTTTGCAGTGATGCGTCTCATGCCCAACATGTCCAATAAAATGCTTTGCACCCTTCTGTACAACACTCCAACGATATCACAAACAACATGGATAGTTCGTCTACGATCTGCAAGGATAGCCTGATAAACATTTCTGACGTTATCTGGTGCTGTTGCCGTTGACGGTCGTCCAGATCAGTCATCGTCTTCGACGGACGTTCGTCCTTCCTTGAACCTCTTGTACCAGAAAAATGTTCAGCTTTCGGACATGTCATTGTCATCAAAGGCTTGTTGAAGCAACCGGTGAGTTTCCGCAGCCGTCTTGTTGATCTTGAAGCAGAATTTGATGCAGGTTCTTTGTTCTGTGAGGTCCGCCATTGCAAAACAACAAAACCACCTACACACCACGTAACAGTTGTAAGCGTAGCTCAACAACACGTCCGCTCACAGACATGGCCGGGGCCACACTGACGCACAAGGTGTGCTGCTGACTCCTCCTAGTGGCAAAAGGCAAAATTACAAAAGGTTGCTCCCCCTGTTCAAATTACTGGAACATTTGGGTAGCACCGTGTGCGTGTGTATATATATATATATATATATATATATATATATATATATATATATATATATATATATATATATATATATATATATATATATATATATATATATATATATACACACACACACACACTAGGTGCTAACCAAAAGTTCCAAAAACACACACACGAGGTGCTAACCAAAAGTTCCAAAAATTTTAAAGCAGGGCAGAAACCGCCTGTCGAACGGCATGTGGTAGCTAGGCTGCAGTGCACCCATCCCTTGTTTATGTTTTGAAGTGGCGTCGTGTAGGTTGGATGAGTTTGCTGCACGTGTGTGTGTGTGTGTGTGTGTGTGTGTGTGTGTGTGTGTGTGTGTGTTTTTATGTGTCCGACTCTGGGCATAGGCTTCACAGCCTGATATCAAGGCCCAGCAGTCCTCCTACATACCATACACCTCTACATGTCACCACTTCGGCGCTAACACCCACTGTCCATATTGAATACATGCTAGGGCTGTCTCATACAGGACTGGTTTATTGGTATTAGCAGGGGTATTTTTATGACATGTCGGCGGGTCTTCTGGTAGATCAATAAAGCCTGATGTGTGTGTGTGTGTGCTTCATCGTTGTGTGTGGGTTAGTCTGCGAATTTTGTGATCTCAAAGATGGAGGATGTGAAAGAGCAAAATGATTGTGTTAATCAAATTTTGCCTGAAACTCGGGAAAAACGCGGCAGGAACTTATATAATGTCAAAACAAGCACTTGGTGACAATGCATCGAGGGCAGCACAAAACTAAGACTGGTTTCTGCGTTATAAAAATAGACGAACATCAGCAGATGACAAGACACGGTTTGGTCGCCCTTCCACCAGCTGAACTCCAGACAATGTGGCAAAAGTTCGTGCAACCATCCTCGAAGTTGCGGAAGGACACTATTAGCTTATCGTAAGGAACTTACCAACTCATTTTCACTGCCGACGTGAGGCAATATCTATCAGACAAGTTACGTATAAACAAATGGGTGCTTCACCATGATTACACCCGCGCACACAGCCCTTGTTGAACGGCAGGTTTTGGCTTGAAGACAATTGCCGATTGTCTCACACACCCGCGATTTCACCTCCTATGATTTATTTCTGTTTCTGAATATGAAAGTCCAGCTTAAAGGACTAAAATTTGACACCACTGAGGAGATCCAGGAGAAAATCGTGGAAGGTCCTGAACAAGCTGATGCTCAAGGATTTCAAAAATGCAGCGATCGATGTCGGCAAACCCAAGCTGACTACTTTCAAAGAGTGGGTAGTAATTGGGACGTATGTTTGTCTCCTTACATATATATATATATATATATATATATATATATATATATATATATATATATATATATACTGTATATAATCTCATCTCATCAGCCGTTTGAGTGTCCACTGCAGGACCGGCCTATCCCGACCAAAGTGGGGACGATACAGCCAATGTATCTCTACCAAGTGGCTTTGGCTGTCTGGTAGAGATTGTATGCAGGATGAAAAGTGCTTGTAAGTGTAATTGTAGTGTTGGAGTGGCTTTGGATGTGTATGTAGTCTGTGAACCAAGTGTGATCGGCCCTCGCAAGCAGACTGGGTTCAAGCGGACTTTATAGTACGCGACAGTGGTTCGACCACAGCACCCCTTATGTCCGTCAATGTAGTACGTGGCCAGAAGAATGCTTCCAAAGTTTATTTTCCTGGCGGGGCGCGAACCCTCGTTCTTCAGTGTACGAAAACGCACACTTTACCACTGTAGCACAGAGGCTCCATAGACAGTGTATATATATATATATATATATATATATATATATATATATATATATTGTTTGTTTGTTTCTCCTGCAGTCACGCCCAAACCAAGGGCCAGAGACCTCATGACCCATTTAAATTCTGAATCACAGTGACCCAAGGATGGTGTTAGGAGTGTCAAAATTCAGGACAGGGTCAGTTGAGGTTACGAATACCAGTAGTGTTCACCTTTTTGGCTCGGGCAACGGCGGGTACCCCTGTAGCCCAATTTTTTGCACAGACAATCGCTTAACCTCCAGTTCAGGCATCGGGTATGTGAGGTTGGCCTCCGGTGTCATTTGTGGTCACTGGCGAACAAGTGAGCACAAACAATGTGCGTTAGTCTTCGAAGGTTAAAAGAGAAAGTTTGCAGACCTCTTATAATCCCTATTCAGATGCATAAGGGCTACACGGTCTGCCTGGAGTAGAAGGAAAGATTGAACTAGACTAAAAAGGATTAGAGTGTCACCTTCCTGGCTCGGCAACGCTGGGTACGCATGCTAGTATTTATATATATAAAGCCAGTCAGAATGTTCCACAGTCCCAGCACTAGAACTTGACTCTCTTGACATTGTTCCACTTAAAATACAGACAAGGTACGTCAAATCCATCCTAGACAATTTGCCTATCAACAAAGCTCCAGGCCTAGATGGAATTCCGCCAATTGTTTTGAAAAAGTGTTCCTCAGAACTTGCCTCTGTTCTTGCCAAAATTATTCAGACTATGCATACGTACTTCTTCATTCCCTAATTCATGGAAAGAAGCCAATATCCAACCAATTCCAAAGAAAGGAAGTTCCTCTGACCCCTCTGATTACAGACCAATAGCTGTCACATCTTCTCTTGGTAAGGTTTTTGAAACTGTAATTAATAAACACATAGTTAAACATCTTGAATCCAACAACTTAATTAGTGATAGACAATATGGTTTTCGCCAAGAAAGATCCACCATTGACATACTCAATCTCCTGACTCATATCATCCATCATCCAGTTGACCTACATGGTGAAACTAATGCAGTAGCCCTGGATATTTCTAAAGCTTTCGAAAGGGTGTGGCACCATTCCTTGTTGTCCAAACTCCCTTGCTATGGACTAAACTCTTTTGTTACTTTGATTTCCTTATATCTCAGCAATAGAAAGATAAGAGTAAAAGTAGATGATGTATATTCCACTTTCCACTCAGTTAACGCCGGCATGCTGCAGGGATCAGTTCTGGCACCAACCCTGTTCCTGGTTTATATTAATGATCTCTTATCCGTCACCCACAATCCCATCCATTCATATGCAAATGACTCAACACTTCATAGTTCATTCACACTCAGACATCCATTTATAAAGTCCGATAACTCTAACTCTGAACTCATTACAGCCATCTCTTTAAATCAAGACTTATCCACGATCAGTGAATGAGGACAAAATAACCTTGTCTCATTTAATGCTAGTAAAACTAAATATATACAATTTACTAATAGGTAGGTATTGCCAGAATCGTATATTACCTTCAATGCTACAAATATTCCCATTTCCAAAAGTATTGAAATTCTCGGCTTCTCGCTTAACAGTGCCCTCAGCTGGACCTCTCAAGTTAGATCACTTGCTAAAACCGCCTCAAAGAAACTTGGATTATTGTACAGAATCCGTAACTTCTTCACTGACGAGCAGTTAGTTAAAATTTATAAGTCATGTGCACTTTCAGCTTGAATACTGCTTACCCTTGTGGAGTGGATGTGGAGAGGTTACATTAAAACAACTAGACAAAATTCAGAACAAAGCTGTTAGAATTAGTAATAACTCAGCTGTTACTAATAAACTACCTCCCCTACAAGTAAGAAGGAATGTTGCCTCCCTTTCGTTATTTTACAGATATTTCTATGGCAAATGCTCAGACGAAGTTGCGTCCATGGTGCCACCTCTCCATGCCTTCCTTCGTGCTACACGGGCATCTGGTAGCGCTCATGACTGGAATGTCACTCAGCCATATTGCAGTACTTCTGCCTATCAGAATTCTTTCATTCCCCGAACTGCATCTCTCTGGAACTCGCTTCCCCAGAGTTGTTTCCCTCCAAACTTCAACCTACTGCTGTTCAAGTCTAACTGTTACAGATATTTTATGAACAGAGGACATCAGTAATTTTGTGCATGGATTTGTTTTTTTTATTCATTTGTTTTTCCTTCCTCTGTTCTGTTAAAGAAAAGGAGAGAGAAAATTAGACAGGGTGATAAAGAAGTTAGTAGGGGAGTGAACGATAAAAATTGTAGATTTATAGAGGAGAAGGGAGAAAAAGTGAGCAGATGGAGGGAACACTGTAAGGAACTGTTAAACGTACTGTAGAGAAAGGACGTAATGGAAGTGTAAGTGGCTGGGGAATGGCTCGGAGAAGGAGCGTGGTGAGAAGGGAGGAAGAGATCAGTATGATGGAAGTAGTGGAAGCAATGAAGAAAGCCAAATTAGGGAAAGCCACAGGAATTCATGGAATGTGTGGTGAAATGATGATGCATGTGGGAGAGATAGTAGTAGAATGGATATGGAAGATGTGCAAACTGGCCTCGGAGGAAGGTAGAATGCAGGAGGATTTGAAGTCATGTTTAACTGTTCCCTTGTACAAAGGAGAAAGGGAAAAAGAAGTGTGTTGTAATCATAGGAGCATTTGTCTTATTTGCGTAAAAAACAAATTAAATGGCAGGATCATCATCATCATCATCAACCGTTTGAGTATCCACTGCAGGACCGGCCTGTCCCAACCGAAGTCGGGACGATACAGTCAATGTATCTCTACCAAGTGGCTTAGGCTGTGTGGTGGAGATTGTATGTAGGGTAAGAAGTCCTTGTAAGTGTAATTGTAGTGCTGGAGTGGCTTTGGATGTGTGTGTAGTCAGAGAACCAAGTGTAGTCAGCCCGCACAAGAACTGGGTGCAAGCATACTTTGTGGTAAGCGACACTGGTTCAACAACAGCCACCCTTATGTCCGCCAAAGCAGTACATGGCCGGGTAAAGACTCCCAAAGTTTCTTACCCTGGCTGGTCGCGAACCCTGGTTCACTCGTGTACGAAAACGCACACTCTACCACTGTACCACAGAGGCTCCATATGGCAAGATACTTATTGACAAAGTTAGGGAAATACCAGAGGAATTAGTTGAAGAAGAGCAGAGAGATTTTAGAAAGGGAAGAGGTTATGTAGATCAGATTTTCTTCCACAGCTTTTTAGTGGAAAAGTTTCTAGGGAAGAGGAAGAAGTTATATGTAGCCATCTTAGAACTGGAGAAAGCATATAACAAAGTGGATAGACAATTAATATGTAAAATGTTAAGAATATGTGGAGTAAATAGGAAGTTATTGAATGCAGTGTATGAGGGTGCAGTACGTATGGATAGTGATCTGATTGAATTTTTCTATCTGAATGTTGGACTGTAACAGGGATGTGTCATGTCCCCATGGTTGTTCAATCTGTATATGGATGGGCTTATAAAAGAGATACAAAGTAGAGTAGTGGATGTTGGAGCGGCCCTAATGAGAGAGGGCAGTGTTTGGAAACTCCCTGTACTGTTGTGTGCAGATGATATTGTGTTGTGTTGCTAGGTGAAGATGAAGGGGAACTGCAAGGCTTAGTGAATGAGTCAGGGAGAGTGTGCAAGAAACGGAATGTGAAGGCAAATGTAGGGAGGAGTTTAGTTATGGTTGTCGAGAGAAGTGAAGTCAGTCAATGTACAGTGAGGCTGAATGATGAAGAAATGGGAAATGCGAGTACGTTTAAGTTCTTGGGTAGTGCGATGAGTAAAGATGGCAGTTTGGAGGGTGAATTGCTTGAAAAGGTTTTAACAAGGAATAAAGGTTGCTGGTTCCTTGAAAGCAGTGATAAGAAACAGGGAATTGAGCAGGGAAGTAAAAAAGTTACTACATGACAGTGATACCAACTATAACGTATGGTAGTGAAGCATGGACCTTGCTGGAGGGACAATTGTCAAGAGTGACAGCAGTGGAAATGAGTTATCTGAGAAGAGTCTGTGGAGTCACATGGAGAGACAGACTGACAATGAGGAGGTGAAAGAGCATTGTGGTGTGGATGTGGATGTGATAGGAAGCATTAGGAGGAACACACTGAGGTGGTTTGGCCATGTGGAGAGGATGGAGAGTGAGAGAGTGACGAGGAGAGTGTATGTGAGTGAGGCGGATGGTCAGAGAGGGAGTAGAAGGCCAAGGATGAGATGGAGGGATGGAGTGGAGAGGTATATGAGAAAGCGGGGTGTGAATTGGGAGCAGGGCAGTGGCAGGGGACAGGGTGACGTGGAGGCGATTTGTTTGTAGCCACCCCGTGTAAGGGATTAAGGCGTCTGGGAATACATAGATAGATAGATAGAAAATTACACCCTGAAAGTACTGCATGTATATGAAACCACTTTCCAGAGCACAGATGAAGAAATAGAAACATTCAATGACAACATCTCCCTGATTATGAGGAAGAAAAGTTCAAGTATACTGTACTCATGGAAGAGCTCAATGCAAAAGTTGGCAAATTATAAGAAAAAAAAATGGAAAAGCATGTATGGAAAAGCTCAAAGCAGGAGTGAGGCATGACGGAGGTGAAATGGTGATTAATTCTGCAGAAATTTATATCCTGAGAAAAATAAACACAATCTTCCACAAAAGCTGAGGAAGAAAAAGAACCTGGAGAAGCTTGAATCGAGAAACAAAGAACGAAATTGATTTAATTACAGCAACACGATCACTAATGTCACAGTTACCAACACAGTAAACCTAGAACGAAACAATAGAATGGTGTGTTCCACAGTCAGATTCATTGTCAGAAGTGAAAGAAAGAAGCTAGTTAAAAATAAAAAGATATACCAATAAAAGTAAGAGATAACTAGCTTGCCTGCCAGTTACAATAAAAGAACAAATTTCCGGTTCTAAGTTATATTGAATGTGACACTGATGAGCTGAATGACTGATTAACAAAAATGTTGAGGGAATCAGCAGAGGTAGGAAGTAAAGCTAATAAATCCAAAACCAACAAGTATTGAAAAATGAGCACTGAGCTCATGAAAAGAGGAAATGGAAGTAAAATCAAAGAAGAAATAGAGCAAGCAGAGTTAAATAAGTTTATCAACAAGAGATAGAAAGAAGAAAAACGAAAGAGATACGTGCATCAGATCAAAGAAACAACAAAAAAGGTATTAGACTGAAACAAGGCCGAGACAAAATTACACTGGGAAAGCAACAAATTATGTCCATTAACGGCTGAAATGGAGAATTCATTAAATTCAGAGAGAAGACGGTAAAGATAGCTCAGGAATTTTACAAAGAACCATAGGCATCAAAGACAATAGTACCGATAGCTAACTTTTCAGTTGAAGTGAGTGAAATACAGTGTGCCAGAGATAACACAAGACGAAGTAAACTTTCCATGCAAAGTAAGAAAAGTGAATGACCCCAGAAAAAGATGGAATTGTAGCAGATTTATTGTCGCATGCAGAAGTTCAAAGCCACCTCGCCCACTTATTTGTCCTAAAAGAAAAAAAGAGCCAAAACATAGTGTACTGCAATAGTTATTTTGCTTTCCAAGGAAGGCAACTTAAAAGATTTTAGTTATGAACCATAGTACTGGTATATAATAGGGATCGCCTAGAAATTTGCTGAAATCTCTAATAGCACAGTCACCTATAAACCATCTTAGAAAGCAAACTTATTCATGAAACAACATCCAGAGAGATCCTTTTCAATAGTTTAGGTCAGCCAAGCATTGGTATTGAGGAAAAGAAGTGTTATAAGTTTGGTACATTCAAACTGGCCAGCTTGTTCATATTATTATTATTATTATTATTATTATTATTGTTGTTGTTGTTTCACAGGTCTACAAGAAAATCTATTCGGTATTTTGGGATACAAACTAGCCAGTTGTACTTAACAGGTCACTGTTCGTGTCCATGACCTATTTTAAAACTCCTAATCGAAAGATGATCATCCCCTTTCCAGATACATAGAGATTCCTCCATGTCACTGCAAGCACGTGAGAAGCCGTTCAAGTACGGAATTGCCGTCAAATATCAATAGTGCATCACTAGCCGTGACTATATTAAATTTTGTATTGTACTACATTATTACTAAGTGGAAAGTTCTAGTTAGCAGATTCCTTACGTGGGCAATGAAGTGACATTGTGGGAAAGGGTCTTTGCATAATAAACATGCACCGGTGCGATTTTACACAGTTGCCTTATTTTTTACTCAAGGCTTTATTTAGCTGTTTCTTGTTCATCTATGAAGTCCCACTAGGCTTGTGAGTTGATGTCACATGAGACAACTGAAAAGCGCGGTATTGTGCCTTGTGCTGTTATTGGAAGTAACCACGCTTTGATATTGTGACCATTTATTAAAGTGCAATAACGCCAAACTTGGATCAGTTTTTCAACGTTATTGGAATTCATCGTAATAGTAACCATCTCACGAGTCAACTGCAGGGGCGCGCACAGGAGGAGGGGGCCGAGGAAGATGCAGAGGAAGGAGATGAAGAAGGGATGAGGAAGGCACAAGAAGTGCCCCTTACATCAATTATTACTATAACTAACGTAGTAAGGTTGCATTTTCAATTCCACACACACATAAAAATACCCACTATTATGCAAAATAGTCGTGCAAGGCACACAACACCAGATTTTGATTCTGTCTTGTAATCAATATGAATATACAGTAATATTCCCATTACCCAATGTAATAAAGCAAAAAGCATGTCCAGGAAGTGGATTCATCTGGATAGTGGGCCCCTGCCTCCTGGATTGGTACTTATGGACCCTAACAGAGCTTAGCTCAAAAAACCACATACATACCTCCCTACTGGACATGCATAGCACCTATTTAAGGCCATAATTACACATATAAGAGAGAGAAAGCAAGAAATAAATGAAAAGGAACCAGAGAATGAGGAATTAGAAGTGAGTATGGAAAATATTTAGCAGTGTACAGGGTACTTACAACACGTCCGTAGCCGTTCCAGTACGAAAGTTAACCCACCTCCTCTAAGACCCTGGCAGTGGTGAAAATGCTCTTGAAGCACACACAATAATCCAGTGTTGTGTTGCACTAAGTCCATTGCACTGCGAGTTATAATAAATTGTTTAACATTGCACATTCTGTTCTTCATCGCGCCACACTCGTTTCAACGGCCAGTTTCAACTGCCATTTTGCACTCTGTACTTAATCTTTTGCACTCTGAATTCTGATTTCTTTACACAGCACAACACTGTAAATTCCCCTGTGGTCTAGTGGCGAGATATTCCAGTTTATTCTGAGTTTATTCACAAAAACAAGCAGATGTGGCATTAACTGCGATGAGTGTCTAGTCAGGATGGTAGTTAGGCAGTAAATGAGGAAGGGAAAGTAAGGAGCGCACGTAAACACAGCTGTTTGGCGCTGCGCACCAAGTTCAAAGTATGGTCAAAGATAGTGTCAGATTTTTTATTTTTTTATTTTCTCGGCCATTTTTGGGTTCCAAAGGGCCGGGCCCAGTATGTCCAGGTAGTTAGGTGTCCAGTTATTGGATGTCTGGATATTACAGGGATTACTGTATAATATTTCAAATTTTACTCGATGCAACTTGTTATAAATTATCTTTGCTTAATCAGTTTGCAAAATGTAGAGATTCTGAAATCCACTGTAAGAGGCCTAACAACTTTAGTAAAAAAAAAAATAAAAAAAAAAGACCAGAATTTAAAACAACCAAAAATCAGTGTGTGCAAAGCCACAACACCACAGCACTGAAAATTGTTTAAAAATACCAAATGTTTAGTGTCATAACATGAAAGCTTTAATGGTAATTGACAAGAGAGAAATTTGAATGTTTAAGTCATAAACGGATTATAAATAAAAATAAGCAACGTAGTTAAATAAAAAAACTAGTAATTTAATAATGGGTAATAGGGATTGCAATAAAACTAAACAAACAAGGAAGGATTGCTGGAGAACAAGGAAAACCAACAAGGATTCAAGTAACGTTGACAGTGTAAACCCACAAATCCTTTTGACTCTGCTATTAACAGTTTGTAAAGAATCAAAACTGGGCTTTGTGTGTTTACCTTTTTTACCAATCCCTATTCCCCATTTTTAAATTACTAATTTTATTCTAATAGCTATTGACGTTTTATCTGATTATCAGTTATTTACAAAATCTCCATGAAAGTTCTTATGAACAGAAAACAAGCAAATTAGTATGAAACCTCTTGAGCAGACAGGATACTGAAGCAGGTATTCATATACTGGCCATATACAAACAGTGACTCAGTTAACTGAGAACACAACAGAATATGATAAACCATACTACTTAAGCTTCGTTCATGAGGAAAAGACTTTCGACTCAGTAGGGCAAATAGCAATTATAAATTCACTGCAGGAACAAGCAGTACATAAGAACACTGAACATCTGTTCGAAAGCATAAGTAGAAGGAACTGCTAGAGTCAGGATTCATAAAGACTTAAAAATATTAAGATCGAGATTGGTGTACATCAGGAAGATACAGTTTCACCATAATTATGTCCAGCAGGCATTGAAAGTATTTTCAGAAAGTTATAATGGGTGAACAAAGGAGTAAAAATAGATGGAGAACACTTTAACCATTTAGGTTAAGATTTGCAGATGACATTGTCCATATCCCAGAAACAGCAAACACAGTGTAAGAAACGTTAAATGACTTAAACAGAGAAAGTCTAAGTATGGCTAAAAATGAACCGGAGTAAAACTAATGTTTAACCCAAATTCACCAAAAAGTGTTATAAAAATTCATGAAGAAATTTTTGATGAAGTTGAGGAGAACAGGTACTTGGGGTAAATACTTAAACTAACGAAAACCATGAAAATGAAATAAAAAAGACTCATTTCAATTAGATGGAAAGCTTTTCACAGAGATACAGTATCATGAAAAGTAGCTTGCCATTAGCTATGCCATAAAAGGTAAATAACGAATGTACAATCCCAGCTATGATGTACGGTTGTGAGACCTGGAAACTAACAAAATTAACTGAAAACTAACTAATCCGATTTCAAACAGCCGTGGAAGGGTCAATGTTTGGAATATTTTTGATAGACAGCAACAAATGTTCTTGGATGAGAGGGCAGACTAAAGTCAGAGATTGAGTTATTAACCAACAGAAATGTAGGTGGGTAGGTCATGCACCAAAAATAAGGGATAACCGATGGAGCAAGAGACTGACCGACCGAGACTCCAAGAGTTTGCATGCGCAAAAAAAGAGAGAGAAAAAAAAAGGCCAGACGGGAGGTGGAGAGAGGAGACAAGGAAGTTTACAGGCAAAACGAGGAAGAGATTGGCTCAGTCATTGAATTCAAGGAGAGGGTTAGGGGAGGCCTTTGTCGAGCAGTGAACCTGCAGTGGCTGATTATACTGTATATGCAAGGTGTCCCGGGAAGAAAGGGCATAAGTTTGGGAAATGATAATGAGGGAATTCTAAGCAAAAAATGTTACATCATCCAGTGTCCAGATCTCATGCGTTACGGAACTACAGTTACTAATGACCTTATGAGCGAATTATGAGGGAAACCATTTTCGCAAATACGGTTATCAGTAATTATAGCTCCATAACAGTTTAGATTTAGACAAAACTTCATGTAAAATTTTCTGCTTAAAATTCCCTAATATATCATTTCTTAGAGCTATACCCTTCCCTCCCTGAACACATCTTTCATCTAACTTTCGCTCTGTTGAGCACCACCTCTCCTTCTCTAAACCTCACATTCTTTTTCTAACTGAGACTCAGCTGTCTGAGGCAACTGACAGCAGACCCTTTTCTGTTTCCTCCTACTTGCTCTATACTCATTTCAAAGCGAAAGGTGGCTGTTGTGTATATATATGCAACAACTTATCTTGCTCTCGTGTTCCTGAACTCAGTTCTTCTGAATTCTCTATGCTCTGGCTTCGGCTTTCCTGTCATTATCTGACTAAATATATTTGCGCTGTTTACTTATCTCCTAATTCTACTGACTATCAAAAACTTTTCGAGTATCTTATTTCTACGATGGAACACATTCTTTCCATTTCTCATTTCTCTGAAATCTCCTTTGTAGGAGATTTCAATGTTCACCACCACTTTTAGCTCTCCTCTCCTTTCACAATCCACCTGGTGAACAAGCCTACATCTTTCCTATCCTCAATGACCTAGAGCAGCTTGTACAGCACCCTACCCGTATCCCTGACTGCCTTGGAGAGATCTCCAACATACCTGACCTCTTCCTTACAACTAATCCTTCTGCTAACACTGTTAATCTTTTCTCTCTGTTGGGCTCGGCTCCTCCGATCACAACCTTATCACCATAACCTGTCCTATCACCCCGGTACAGCCTGTGGACCCTCCAAAGAAACCTCATCTGTGGCACTTTGGAGCTGCAGATTGGGAGGCCCTCAGGCAGTACTTCTTTGATTTTCCCTGGAATAATTATTATTTTCATGGCCGGGAGCCATCTGAGTGTGCCTTGCGCATTACAGAGGTTATTCTCTTGGGCATGGAAGTATACATTCCTTTCTCATATCCACTGACTAATGCAAAAAAGCCTTGGTTTAATCACACTTGTTTTAATGCGGTCCGCAACAACGAGAGGGCCTATAAAAGGAACTGGAGCCAACACACCCCTGAATCACATCTTTTGTATGTTTCTGCCCGGAATCATGCTAAGTCTGTTCTTCGCTCTACTAAAAATAATTTCATCCATACTAAATGCTCTCAACTCTCCAACTCGAATTTTTCCCGCTCCTTCTGGCACCTTGCCAAAAACCTTTCTAACAACTTTATCTCATCATCCTTCCCTCCTCTTTTCTACTCTGATGGCTCTGTAGCTATTTCTTCTACTGATAAAGCAGATCTCTTCGCTCAGACTTTCTCCTCCAATTCCACCTTAGACGATTCCGGTGCTGTTCCTTGATCACTTCCCCCCTCTGACTTCCTCATGGCTGACATTAGAATTTCTTCAGCAGATGTATTTTCTGGCATCACAGGCCTCAATACTAATAAGGCATATGGGCCTGACGGAGTCCCTCCCGTTGTTCTCAAGAACTGTGCCTCTGTGCTTACACCCTGCCTAGGTAAACTCTTTCACCTTTGCCTATCAACTTGTACCTTTCCTTCTTGCAGGAAGTTTTCTCTCATTCAGCCAGTCCCAAAGAAGGGTGACCATTCCCAACCCTCTAACTATCGTCCAATTGCTTTAACATCCTGTATCTCAAAAGTTTTCGAGTCAATTCTTAATAAAAAAACTTTAAAGCATCTTTCCTATCACAACCTTCTTTCTGATCGTCAGTATGGGTTCCGTCAGGGATGCTCCACTGATGATCTTCTCACCTACGTTTCAGACTCCTGGTCATCCTCCTTTCGGGACTTTTGCGAAAGCTTTGCCATTGATCTTGACATCTCAAAGGCTCTCGATCGAGTCTGGCATTAATCTTGAATTTCCAAACTGCCCTCTTACGGTTTCTATCCTTATGTGCCTCCATCTCTAGCTTCCTTTCTGGTCGTTCTATAGCTGCTGTTGTAGACGGCCATCATTCTTCTCCTAGATCTATCAATAGTGGTGTTCCTCAGGGCTCTGTCCTATCACCAACTCTCTTAATTTTATTCACCAATGACCTTCTAAGCTGTACATCTAACCCTACCACTTATACGCTGATGACTCCACCCTTCACCTTTCCATTCAGTTCCTGCAACTTCCATTTCAGCAGTTACTTTAACAAACAAGGGATGGGGCTATGGCACACCTGATGTCTGACTTGGCTCGTATCTCTGACTGGGGTAAAAATAATCTGGTTGTTTTTAATGCAACAAAGACTAAGTTTTTACACCTATCAACGTGACAAAATCTTCCACAGGTACACCCATTAATGTTTAATAATATTCAGTTTAACCCCGCATCATCCTTGAACATGCTTGGGGTTTCCTTTACTCGGGACTTATCTTGGAAAGATCAAATTACATCTCTCGTAAAATCTGCTTCTAAGAGATTAGGTGTGCTAAGCCGACTCCGTTCCTTCTTTACCAATGCATAATTGTTGACTCCATACAGGAGTTTTATTTGCCCCTGTGTGGAGTACAATTCTCATGTGTGGGGAGGCTCCCCACATACAGCCCTTCTCAATTGGGTGGAGTCAAAGGCTTTTCATCTCATTAACTCTCCTCCTCTTACTGACTCCCTTCAACCTCTGTCTCTTCGTCGCACTGTTCCATCTTGATCTCTTTTCTATCACTACTCCAATGGTCAGTGCTCCTCTGAACTGTCTGCATGCATCCCTTCACCTCTACGAAAGGTGCGTAGCACCAGTCTAGCAGCAAACTTTCATCCCTTTTCTGTCCAATTCTCTAATGCAAGAGTTAACCGTTACTTCCAGTCCTTCATTTATGCAATAGATCAACTCTAGAACTGTCTCCCTCTGTCTGTATTTCCTGCTTCCTATGACCTCCAGTCTTTCAACCGCAGTTTGTCCAGGCATCTCGAAATGATCGGATCTTGAATTTGGCTCTCCCTTGTATTTTGTTTTTCTCTTGGATGGAACAATAATTGCGGGCTCGTGGCCTTTGGTTCCTTCTTCCTCGCATTATATATATATATATATATATATATATATATATATATATATATATATATATATATATATATATATATAGTGTTTTAACAGAAGATATAGTCATTGTTAAATACGTTTTCAACATAGGGATTCCAATTTTCGTTGTTCTGAATGTTATATACACTTTTACTGTAGTTAAAGGTATTGCATAGCTTTCATATCTCAAATTACCGTGATAACGATAAGTGTCAGAGTTCCTCACATCAACATCACACAGACGTTATTTTATTATAACTAGTCTCTCTCTCTCTCTCTCTCTCTCTCTCTCTCTCTCTCTCTCTCTCTCTCGTTTGGATTCTTATCTACGAGGTAGTGAAGCGGTATTGTTTTCAGTGTGTGTGTGTGTGTGTGTGTGTGTGTGTGTGTGTGTCAGCACGATAACTTCGCAATCGCTCAAGATATCATCATGAAATTTTACAGGTGTGTAGTAAGGGAAAAATGCGATCACGAATGCGAAACTAGTGAAAGTAGGTCAAGGTCTGTCTGTTACCACGATAACTTCTCAACCGCTCAAGATATCATCACAATATTGTATAGGTTTGTAATAGGGATGAAAATCTTCAACAAGTATTGTTTTCAGTTTGTTTGTCTGTCTGTGTGTATATTAGCACGATAACTTCGCTACCGCTCAAGTTATCATTACAAAATTTTTCAGGTGTGTAGTAGGGATGAAAATCTACGAGTTCGAAATTGGTAAAAGTAGGTCAAGGTCAAGATCATATTCTGAGCCACTCTAGAAATGTTTCAGCTCACGGCTTGTGTGATTTCCTCATTGCGCCCCCCCTCCCTTTTTTTTTGTTTGCACTGTCTCCTGGTTCTTCAAATTAAATATTGTTGACATGATTTTTGGGAGAGAATGGCATAAAGGAGCCTGTTTGTATAATATATTACTGTTGATTTTACGCGGTGAAATGTTTTTTTAAAAATTCATTGTGTCTTATTCAGTTGTGTAGGAAGAAAATATGTTGCCTATAAACTGTACAGTAAACCGATGGGATGTACAACGGATTTAAAAGGCATTTTACCTGCAATAGTAGCTGAATAGAAAAGAGTGATCATTTCTGAAGACCAATAGACAGTTATTCTTTGCAACAGACATAGCAGGTGAACTTTGGTACTGTCTACCTCTGTCTGTATTTTCTTCAGCCAGTTACCTTTAGTCTTTTATGCACAGTGTTTCCAGACATCTCGAAATCAACGGATCTTGAATTTGGAGCGGTTAGTTTAAAAAAAGTATTGGTATATTTACCATTTTATTTCTTTATTTAAAAGAATAATAATAGGAGGTTCTTGTCTTTGGTTCCTTCATCCTTGCTCAAAAATGACATTAGGAAGTAATGTAGGTGCACATACTAATTCTAAATAATCCTTACTTTGGACTTACACATCATCATTATGATAGCGATCATCAGCTAGCCCTCCACTCCCACCCTAAGGTGGGATGAGGCAGTGTTCAGAGAACCAGCAAATATTCCACTGAATGAAATACGAACAAAAGGTTGACCACTAGAATGAGCTACAATGGCATTCACTCACCATTTAAACCTTCAAAATTCTTGTTCCGCCCGATAGGTCAAAAAAACATCCCGCACGTCGGTTCACGCTTTCCTGCCTGGAAGAGTCATACACTCCTTGACACAAAATTCATCCAGTCAGCTAAATCACATGTCAGATCTCTGGCCTCGTTAGCTGCTATATCTCTCTTTCTCACACACTCATTTACCATATCTACCCACCTTTTTCTAGGCCTACCATGTCTCTTCCCACCTTCAAAGTCGCTCATTTATACCCTTTTCACCACTCATCTTTCACTCATTCTCCTTACAGATGCGTACCATCTAAGCACACTTATAGGACTACATAATAGAGAGATAGATAAATAGATAGATAGAGAGACAGATAGAAGCAGGGAGTCAGATGATGAGAAGGTGTTGTGTCTGCGAGAATTGAGCAATGCTAAACATGCTTACACTGAGGAAAGCTGACGACAGCGGCCGGTAAGGAGATGATGCAGTTAGCTGTCAGCAGTCCTCTCGTGAACAAAGATCCACGAGGAACCCACGTGACACACCCCTGCTATACCAGAATTTAGGAAAGAGAGTCAGACTTAGATTAGCCACCGAACAGGCTAGACAGAAGGAGACAAGCGACCCTAGAGAGAGGTCGAGACGGAGATTAGCCTTAGAACAGAAAGAGAGAGAGATAGCGAGACAGGAAGGTAGCTACCCGGGACTTATACTCTTATACCTGTTTAATATTTCCAAGACAAATAAAAATAGTCCCATACTATTCTTTACCTCTCCCGTCACTACATGACATCTGGTGGGAAACTACTACAAGATATAAAAGCCGCTCGACCACAAGTCTAAAATATACGCCTCTACAAGCAAATACAAAGTCGCTGCTTTATGATACAAAGTCTTTATGACATTTGGTAGCAGCGAACGTATACGAACCTCGTCTACGAATCAACATTAAATTCCTACAAAATATCAAGATTGAAAACAACCAACAATATCAGCTCCTGACAGTATTCTCTCCATCCTGCCCCCTCCGTCTCCCAGATCATTACGCTGATGCAGAGGTCAAGAGATCACTCGACGCCTTGCACGTAGCTTAACGACAAACCAGCAAATCTGCGGACATCGTCTCCGAATTAAAAGCAAATTTCTACAAAAAGCAACCGAGACTCTACAAGATTAGCTTCAGTTCAACATTGAATCCTACAAAATACAGCCTACAGTGCGAATAGTCTACAAAGTCTACGAGTCTACGACGAATCAGCGAACTACAACCATCTACAATCAACTACAATTAACAACTCTACGTCGTCTGTATAATCTTCTACACGCACCTACAAGAAGCGGCAGTCTTCATCCCACAACGAGTAAATCACAAGAAAAAAGGACCAAGAATACATCAAGAAAGAAAGAAAACAAACAAACAAACAAACAAACAAACGAAGAGTGAGAGACGACTCACAACTCATAACCACCAGACCTCACCCTCCTCTCTCTGCTACATCCACCCAACCCCCAACGCTTACGCAGGTGTGAAGAGGTCAGGACGACGAAGCAAACACCAAGTCCATATTCACAACTCATCTTACTCACTCGTCTTCACTCAAGTTACTCATCGCTACTCATTCACTCACCACAGCTACCAGTGTGGGAAGTTGAGGTCATCATGCGTGCTTGCTGAACAGACGCCACGTCAGTCAACACACCACCTGCACCACCACTCACACCATTCCCACCACGGTAAAATTAGTGAGTTACATAGTTACTTCATTTATACAATACACAGTGATAGACAATAAGCTTCTGCACAAACATATAAAACGTGCTGTATAGTTACTGCTTAAATACCCATACTTACTTCAGTTATCTGCATAAATCACTAAATAATCACCAACAATAAATATTCTACACTGTATATATTCATTCATTTATTATAACATTTATTTACTGTCAACGAGTGTTACCATTTATACCTACATAAAATACGTGTTTCATATATACAACTATACATATTATATCTACAAAGTAATAAAGAAAATATACAATCACAGTTTCTCAGTGAGCAATTAAAGGAACTGCATTAAACTTTTATTAATTAAAGCTACCTAGTGGAAACATATAAATTAAGTTACAAGGTAAACTAGAGAAAAAAAAAAAAAAAAAATGGCCAACACAAATGCCGTTAGCAAGAGTGAACATCTTCAACACAATCGTGAAGACAATGATTTCCACACAGTGCTGACACACATATTGCTCACGATAGGTACAGGTGAACAACAAATCAGTGTGTATAGTTAATACTGTATATAGTGTATATATTTTTTATATAAAATAACAAAATATGGGACTATATAATATCATTTTATAGTATCTGTGCAATATAAACTAAACTTTGAAAAAGTATCCCAAGAAAATTAGTCAGCAATTATGTAACCATGAACAACATGGAAAAAGTGTACACAAGCAAAGAAAAACAAATACCACATAAACTACAAACAAAAAAGCAAATTGTGTCTCCACAAACAAGTGGCATGACACATCATCACTATCATCGACCGCAGCATATGTTAGGACTGCAGTTATTACAATTATGTTACTCCATATTATAATTATGTAACTACAAACAATATGTACCAATTTATGTGACAGTTGCATTAACAAGATGTAACTTTTATGTAACTTTAACTACAATTATGTAACTACAAACGATAGGTAACAATTATGTAACGACAAACGATTGCATTATGTTACACTAACTACAATTATGTACCTACAAACGATATGTAACAATTATGTAACGACAAACGATTGCATTATGTTACACTTTGCCAATTATGTAACAGTTGCATTAACAAGATGTAACTTTTATGTAACTTTAACTACAATTATGTACCTACAAACGATATGTAACAATTATGTAACGACAAACGATTGCATTATGTTACACTTGCACCAATTATGTAACAGTTGCATTAACAAGATGTAACTTTTATGTAACTTTAACAACAATTATGTACCTACAAACGATATGTAACAATTATGTAACGACAAAACAGTTGCATTAACAAGATGTAACTTTTATGTAACTACAATTATAAGGCCAACACAATTATGCATTAACACAATATTTGGTAACAATTCATAAAATGTTACAATTATGTAGTACCACAATGTTAGTACAATATTATAAGTCATACAATTATAGCACAATTCTATATTACCAGTATCATCATACAAGTTAGGTGAAATATTAGACATTACTAAAGTGCTAACTCAAATATATAATGTATAACCTAGCAGTATTACCATTGCACAATTATATGCGTACGTCTGTTGTACATGCACGTCTTACAAAGTGTTATACAACAATCATTGCATTTATTCAAATATGTATACAACTTGTTTAAATGTATTATTACTGAATAATCACTATTTACTATGAATAATATATGTATACAATATTCATACAATTATGTTACTTTACAATATTATGTATTTCACTTAATTAGCTTATAAGTTCATTATAATGTGTATGTAGTATGTATTAATATATTATAACTATTAAATGTCGATGGTACGCCATTTTCGCGCGGCCGAGCAAATATAGGACTACATAATAGAGAGATAGATAAATAGATAGATAGAGAGACAGAAGCAGGGAGTCAGATGATGAGAAGGTGTTGTGTCTGCGAGAATTGAGCAATGCTAAACATGCTTACACTGAGGAAAGCTGACGACAGCGGCCGGTAAGGAGATGATGCAGTTAGCTGTCAGCAGTCCTCTCGTGAACAAAGATCCACGAGGAACCCACGTGACACACCCCTGCTACACCAGAATTTAGGAAAGAGAGTCAGACTTAGATTAGCCACCGAACAGGCTAGACAGAAGGAGACAAGCGACCCTAGAGAGAGGTCGAGACGGAGATTAGCCTTAGAACAGAAAGAGAGAGAGATAGCGAGACAGGAAGGTAGCTACCCGGGACTTATACTCTTATACCTGTTTAATATTTCCAAGACAAATAAAAATAGTCCCATACTATTCTTTACCTCTCCCGTCACTACATGACATCTGGTGGGGAAACTACTACAAGATATAAAAGCCGCTCGACCACAAGTCTAAAATATACTTCTCTACAAGTAACTACAAAGTCTTTATGACACACTCTCTTCAACTCCGTATCTTTCCTGAGTAACATGATTGCTCATCCCATTCACTCTCCACGCTCCACACGCTGTCTATCGCAGTCCCTTCTCCACTCCTCTTACTCCTGATTTTTCATTTTCATGCCAAACCATAGTCTCACAACGGGATGTTAGAGCTGACATTAATACTCCTTGTAGCAAGTCTCTCGTAGCCGCCACACTCAGACCTCTGATTCTTATCCAAGCTCTCATATCAATATCCACTTTCCTTCCCTATACCACTTGACTTACTTTCCCATTTTTTGCACACTTGCCCTTTTTTATTTTCTATCATTGCAACCAGGTACTTAACTCTCTCACCAATTCAGGTCTCTCTTACCTAACCATAATCACAGTGGGAGTCACCTTCTCTCCTAAGAACCATCACTTTGCACTTATCTGTATTTACCTTCAAGGTACGATGCTCGCAGACATAAATATTCGGCTCCAGCATACCAAACTCTTGTCCACCATTTGTAAAAAGCATTGCGTCATCTGCTGCATATATCCTTCACCATTCATTAATAACGTCATCCCTCAGTCCATTTTTCATTGCTCATATATCTCAGAACACCATCTGTCTATTTATCTATCTATTCATCTATCTGTATCAATCGATCACTCAATCAGTCAATCAATGTCTCACTCTATATCTTGGACAACCATAGGGACATCATACAACCTTGTCTTAAACACTGCTCTTGAATCATTCACGTTGGTGACCACCCACACTTAAGCACACTTCATTACCTTCGTAAAAGCTCTTAAAGGCCTGCTTCACCTAACCCTGTACACTGAAGATAGCAAAAATTTCTATACCATACCTATGCAAAAAATTTCCGCACCATACTTACACAAAACTTTCCGCACCATACTTACACAAAACTTTCCACACCATACATGAGCAAAACCTTCCACAGTCGTTCTCTATTTATCATCTCATATACTTTTTTTTTTTTAAATTCATAAGAACTTTGTATTAAGTTCAAAAAATCACTCCAGTCCGAGAACTAAAGTCCTGGAGAGTCCTTTAGGGACACGAGGCCATGCACAGAGCGCTCATCAAGCCCAGATTTTAGCATACATACTTAAACCTTCGCTATTTAAGTGCAAAAGGAGTCGCCAAATCTGGTTGCAAAAATATGGATTTTGTTCAAAGTTCTAATTTTTTTACTTTCTTTTTTGTCAGTCAGTACTACAAAAAGAAAAGTCGTACACGAGGGTGTTAATTAACAAAACGCTCTTCTCAAGTAACACATTTCCACTGTTCACACTCTTGACCTATGTCCTCCCAACCTGGTCCTCATAAAATTTTTGATTAGCCTGAATATATATTAAATACAAGCTAAATATTTGGAGTTAAACTTATAGGTTTTATCGAAAAAGTTAGTAACTGTTTACTGACGAGCATGGAAATAAGATAATAATCTATGGAAGAAGACGGGTGACAAATACTTCCAAATTAATTAACCTCTTCAGTACGATGACGTTTTTCATTTTTAATCAGACTTCCAGCAAACGAACTTATTTCCTTTTGGAAATGTGTCCTCCAGTGAAGGGGTTAATCAGATCTATATCTAACCCTTCCCATGCGATAAGTCTCCGTTAGGCGAAATAAACCGCATGACGTGTGAAGAATGAAGCAAAACCCTCATCGGATGGAAGAAATAAGTAGTTTTGTGGTAAAATATTGCAGGGTTGGTACGGAGTCGCTGATAATTATGGGCTTTTAGGAGTGACAACACCCTGGAAAACAAGTCCTTATTATTTCACATTATTTCTTTTTTTTAAATGAAGATTAAAGGTGACGGATCAGTGAACGAACAGCTGTATAATACTGACATTTTCCCATTTCCCCTCTTCGGGATTTTTTTCGATCGTACGTTATCTCTCCCTTGCATGTTCCTTATTTTTTTTTTTTCTGTCACAGTTATCCTTACCGTTCACGCTGTTTCTCTTCATTTACTATCTGACTACGTTACTTCTCTCTCTCTCTCTCTCTCTCTCTCTCTCTCTCATTTCCTTTTTTATCCATATAAATACGCTCTTTCTCTGACTCCGCCTTTCTTCATCCGCCGTTTCACTGATGATATTAATTTCTTAATCGCTGCCTTTCCCTCCTGCAATGTTGTTTCGTATGAACACTGGATTTTAATATAGTTATATATTAATGCCAGATGTATGCTTGCTTGACGGGGTAGGGATTAATGTTTTGTCTCATATAATGATAGTTATAAATGGCCGCCATGCTACCATTTAAACCCGAATGGGATTAGGTAACTAAATTATTATTTTTTTTAAATAGCTGGAGGTGCAATTAGTCATTGTGATAGTGTTAAAACAATTATTTATGTTGCCGATGAAAAGTCAAATTTTTATTGTGTCATACTAATGTGAAAGGCTGTGTGTTGAATGTGTTGTACCGTATGACTTGCATGTATTATCTTCAATATCTTTTCCACAATTGTCATGTAGTTCAGCCTCAAGCAGGGTTTGACACTTAACACCTCTATAGGCAGAAAGTTATATATACACTTTCTAATACGTCACACCGGCATAAACGTAATAAAATGGTAGTTGCTGGGAAAGAAACGTAGTGTGAAGTTGCTATGAATATGATGAGATCGATTCATAACAGGACTGTGCTTAATGGTTTCTTACCAAGATTATCTTATCTTCCATCTTTTCCCACTTTTATATGCGGTCGATGTGTTTGACCAATCTTCGCCAGACAGCTCGGTCCTGCGCCTCCTCCCCCGTCGGCCCCTTCTCTCTCAAATCTTCGTTCACACAATCCATACAATATGGCAAACTATGAGGGGGAAAGGAAGAGTCAGGTACCTCGGTCACCTCCGATGAACTTGCATCACTGTTCGCCCCTGGCTCCACTGCTGACTGACTGTTTCTTTCCCATGTTGTAACAGTGGTTATTCAGAAAATTTAAGGATTTTTTAATTGCTGGTAAGGAAGCACTGTGACAGCTTTCAGCGGGCAATGGCAAAGTATATCCGTTAGTAAATACAGTGGCAAAAGGAGCTTTCATACGGGTAGTTTCTTGTCATGGACTGGGTTTCTGTTTTCATGGTTTGAGAAGGGACTGTGTTGATCTCATCTTCCTCTGGAGAATATTTGTCTGGGAGAGAGGTGATTTTGAGGCTTCAGCTAAACATCACTCTGGAGGAAGTGGGCATAAACAGTAGTAGCCTATAGGAAAAAAAACAGATTTCTTCCACTTCGTTTCATTGGGATTTTATTTACGAGTATACACCTAACAACTCTTACACCATCAAACTCTCCCATATTTAATGTATTCTTAAGATTTTTCCTCCGACCTTCCCCTTTCCAGCCCATTCTTCCTTCTTCCTCTTCTCCCCCTCTTGCCAACTCTCATATTCATTTTTTCTCCTTGTCTCCTCCCCTTCTCTCTCTCTCTCTCTCTCTGCGTCTGTCTTCCTGATCTCAAACAAATCTCTCTCTCTCTCTCTCTCTCTCTCTCTCTCTCTCTCTGCATGTCTGTCTCCCTTATCTCAAACAAAATATCGAAGTTCCAGGTGAAAGGTTTCAATTTCAAGAGGCAGAATCAGTCACCCTAGTTACTGCATCAAACTATGACTCTTTATTTATGTCCCTTGTGACCCTTGTGTGTGTGTGTGTGTGTGTGTGTGTGTGTGTGTGTGTGTGTGTGTGTGTGTGTAATCCACTCATTATGGTAACTTCGTCAGTACACTGGCAGACATGGAGTTGCAGGAGAGTTACTCTCATAAGGCTGTGGAGCATTTACCTTTCTTTAATTAATTTCATTCCTGTTTCTAGTTTATTCCTTAATTCCGGTGCAGTTGTAACTCCTTACTGCACTGTCTTAAGTAGTTGTATTTATTTGTTTTTGAGTATACTTATTTTCCTAAATTCCTTTATCCTGCTCTAATCTTTGTTATTCCAGAGACTACAGTTATTTTGCAAACTTAATTTACTTTACATTTACTCTCTGAGGGAATCACTTACATTTACTGTTCCTTTTTTCACAGTCTCCATAATTGTTCAAAGAGAGAAACTGTAATATCTTCATCATCATTACGATTTTCACGAAAATCAAACTATTATTATCATCCAGACTTTATTAACCCGTCAGGAGAGTTGGGATCTGGGGCAAGGCTATTCCGTTCAGACATCTATGGTACTGGTAATCAGACAATGTTCCCTGTGCAACATGATGTGAACAATAAGCCCCAATCTCCTGTCGAATTTAGTCTCGTAAGGACAACTACCAGCTGAAGCGCCATAACCCGTTAGACCACATACTGATATTATGTCTAGTGAGGATGCCAGTTTCGTTTCATCTTGTCAGTCTTCACTTATCGACAGAGAGACAACTATTTGCAAAAAATTTTTTTCCCCTCTTTATATATCTGACCAGGATCCAAGCCGGACCAAAGTGGCTGTATTCTCACAAGATTTCCAGTTTCTCTGTGTGGCTGTAACTGTTTACAGTTGATGTCTTATGTTCATATTTCGTTTTAACCCTGTCACTTATGTCTGCGTGAACTGTTTTCCCCTTCTTATTTTATCTTTATGTCTTCTTTTGCCATAATATCCATAACGCTTATATCCTCAGAATGGTCACCCAATCACATTAATATAGGTCTATCAGTGAACTGGCCCCTCATACAACCAGGGGAGGACAAAGAAGTTAGGCAAACACTGCAAGGATTACACACTTTTTACCGGACATTTTTACGATTTTTTTCCAGAACTTGCTATTAGGGCAATAATAATCTCATTAGTCTGGATGTTTGTGGGGCAGACTTCAGAGGTAAAATTTTGCAACATGAGGAATATTTTTTTCTTTTTTTCATGCAAGGAAGAAGGACCCAAAGGCCAGGAGCCCACAAACCGATCCTTCCAAGAAAAAAACAAAACAATACAACAGAGAACCAAATTCAAAACCCGTTCATTTCGAGACGCCTGGACTAGGGATGTATCGGATGTCAGAATTTAAACATCCGCGGATGCGGATGTGAATGCGGTTATCATGTTTCTGTATCTTGCGGATGCGGATGCGGATGTCTGCTTCAAGAAACTGCGGATGCGGATGCAGATGCGGATGTGAAACTATGACTTCCTCGCGGATGCGGATGCGGATGCGGATATTTTCAGGATAAATTGTTGCATAATCATTTAACTAAAGCTCGGCCCTTGGAGACAACTGCCTATCCCTTATCCCGGCCTTGGGATCTGATTTTTTCCTACTCTTAAAATATTCATAATGAACTCATCTGCTGTAAAAAATACAATGTTTTCAGACAGTGGTACTTTCAGCACCTTTCTTTAACTTACTGTGACACTTCCCTAGCCATAGTCTTCATAACACACACACACACACACACACACACACACACACACACGCACACAGCCATACACACCAATATAAAAGCATTTTGATTCCCATTAATTCTGTTAGACACTACAAAGTACCGAGGTAAGCGTATTACCCATACGACTCTTATCGACTTGATGGAGTTAGTCACAGCACTTTGGTCTTTTGCAGACCAAAGCACTATAGAATAACTACAAAATCATTGCCCGTATGACCACCTACCAGGGTAAACAGTAAACACAGCAAGCAAGTCGTATCACGGAAAAACACTAATGTTTTTGTTTATAACGAAGGCATTGTATTTAGTATATCCACCACAACCGCTTTGTGTCTCGTTAAAATGCAGATGGGGATGCAGATGTTTATTAAAATGCCAATGCGGATGCGGACGCGGATGCGGATGTATATTTTTACATAAGTGCGGATGCGGATGCGGATGTCGAAATGGATGCGGATGTTCCGCGGATGCGGATGCGGATATCCGATACATCCCTACCTGGACACACTGCGTTTGAAAGCACATGATGTTTCGCGGCTCAGACTCCCAGGAGAGAATGGGGGTATTGTGAATACATAAGCTCGTCCCTCCTCAGTTGTAGAGGTAATGTAAATTGAAGGGATGAAAAAACACCTCAGCCATTTTAGGATTTCCTTTATGAATATTGGAAATACGAATACGAATCGCCACTAGTCACGTAGCTTCCTAAACCAATCACATGAGGAAATAAAGAATCATATAGGAAGAAATGATGGCATACAGTGAGTTTATCAGTTTCTGATGACGCCAGTATGAAAAGAAATGAATCCAGAAAACTAATTTGGTAACAAAATTAATCTTCTCGCTTCAAACTATTGACCAACCATCCAGTAAAATAGTAATGACAGCTTAATTGAACTGGCTGTATCGTAAATACAAGCCACTAAGAGAACGACCACAGTCATACGAGGAAGACAGGGCTTGGGTGAAGGTATGAGGAAAGCCAGGGAAGAAATAGAATGCACTCAGAGAGCGCCTATCTCCGCCAATGCTATTGCCATTAAAAAGGAACCGGATCCGGATTCTGATCTGTGGAGATATTGTGCGGAATATACAGGATCCGGATCCGCCCCCAAATTTAATCAATTGATCCTTGATCCATGGCCCACTCCTCCACAATATTATTGTAATTCATTGAGAACTTTTGGCTATATTGTGCAAGATACATAGGATCCGGGTCTAGATGCAGATCCGCCTCAAGATTTAATGAATTCTTTCTTGGCCCATGGCCCATCCGTCCATAAAATTTCATTGAAATTCATTGAAAACTTTTTGAGAAATTGTGCGAAGGATCCGGATCCGGATAAGCCCCATAATTTAACGCATTCTTCCTTGGCTCATGGTTTTTCTTCCACAAAATTTCATTGAAATTCACTGACTATGTTGGAAATATCGTACCCCCATCCAGCCCAGGGCCTTTGACGATTTTGATAAAAATACAATCTGCTTCCAGGGTTTATGGATATCTACCTTCTGATTTTTTTTTTTTCAGAAAGATTTGGTGCAAAACTGTGACAAAGAAACAGACAAACATACGGAACTGACCAACATGCATGTCAAATCTTTCGATTCCGTCAAGCACCAAGCATGAGTGAACACATAACCTACTCCAACTTCGTTGGCGGAGGTAATGATGAAAGGTATATAGTTATACAAAATATTATAAAAATAAGCTGAATATATAAAACTACCGGTAGATCGAATGTAATGCTGATAAAATGAAAGAAATACGAACATTGCCTGTTGCAAATGTATAGTATGTATGTACGTTATTTATATAGCGTGTGTCATAACTAAATCAGGAAAGGCTGGCGATTTATATTCAGCCAGTAAATGGAACCCAAACCATGCATTTGCTTATCAATAGCTCATCAGTTCCCGCCCATTAAGCGCAATTTTTTTTTTTTATGGACCATGAAACGTATATTTATTTATGGGAGCTAAAACGAATTGAGATGAATACTACGCTTTTTTATTTATATTCCATTGCTGTGGATTACTGTATCCGCCGGCTGCACACACACACACACACACACACACATGTATACTCTCTCTCTCTCTCTCTCTCTCTCTCTCTGACCGTTACACTACAGTTGGTCAAATGTTTTTCATTTAGCAGGTTCAGGGTAAAAGCACTAGTCAACGAAAAACTCAAGCGAAGTAATCGAATAAAGAGTGAAGAGCGATGTTTTTCAACTTTTTTTATGAAGAATTTTAAAAATGACTCGGTAAGTTTACGGTCCTTTCATATTTATGAACTGAGACTAGACGTGTGTGTGCCTTATAAGAATTTTTTAAAAAGAAATATATATATATATATATATATATATATATATATATATATATATATATATATATATATATATATTGTTACGGAACAGAGAAAGATAATGTACACATTAAGTGAGAATACTAAGCGTCACTACTGTCCCGTAAAGTTCCAGGTTCAAAACAAAAGAGTTAGGTAAAATTACAAGTTAAAGTTTAATGCTTAAACTAACAACAAAACATTCAGGACTCATAAGGATAATGTAATGGCAAATAAACAGGTTAAATATATGGTTAACTGCAATAGCCTCTATTAACACGAAATTAGCAAGAGTAAATTTATCTAAGTCAGCTCTGATAAAATGAGATACCAGATAATACTCAGTGAATGCCAGATAAATAATTACAGATACAAACTATTATAAAAAATGACTGACATAAAGAACCCTACATGAATTACAAAAACTTCACTAGGCCTACAAATTAAACTTATGCTATACAGTACAAGAAAAAATGCAATAACAGTAATACTCAAATTACACACAGCTGCTAGATGTTTGGAGATTTCTTGAGCACTCACAATAATAATATCTGTACAGGGGAGGACAGAGATGTGAACAAAATGAGGAGCAGATCTAAGTGGCAATGATGCAGAGATTGAGCTCATTATATAGGGGCCAGCAGAGCCTGATACAACTTGTAAGAAGGACACGCAAATGAAGCCATGGGGACAAAGAGCTGAAAATCCGCAAAGTATAACAGAGAGAACGACTTACTCTACTATAACGGTAGAAGGGGGGACTGAGGCAGAACACGCTCGTGATCAAACATGCAGCAACTGTGCGTTAAAATTACACAAGGATGATGAAATCATAGGCTATGTAACACCTCCCCACAAAGAAAAAGAAATTTACAAAGGAAATTTCTTATTACTCTAAAACAATCTGTCTAAAGTCTAGATAAGCAATCTGCAATAACATTTTCTTTCCCCTTGACATGTTGTATGTCTAATGAATACTCCTGAAGAAGTAGACTCCATCTTGTCAATCTCTGATTTTTATCTTTAAACTTACTAAGGAATTTCAGTGGGTTATGATCGGTATAAATGACTATGGGGTCAAAACCAGAACACAAATAAAATGAAAAATGCTGTAAACCCAAAATCAAGGCCAAAAGCTCTTTCTGAATAGCTGAGTAGTTCTTTTGAGGTGGAGTGAACTTATTACTATAACAAGATACAGGATGTTCAATACCCTGATCATCCTATTGCATCAAAACAGCCCCAGCTCTGTATCACTTGCATCAACAGCCATCTTAAAAGGCTTAGCAAAATTTGGAGTAGCGAGCACTGGCTGACTTAATAGAATAGCTTTAAGTTTGTTGAAAGAGGATTCACAGTTATCGGTCCAGACAAATTTAACTCCCTTTTTCAGTAGGTCTGTAAGTGGTGATACAAGAATAGAAAAGTTAAGAACAAATCTCCTGTAATAACCTACCATTCCCAAAAATCTTTGTAGCTCTTTCCTACTTTTAGGTCTGGGAAGATCACTTATAATCTGAACCTTAGCTCCTGGTGGTGCAACATGTCCATCACCAATTACATACCCAAGGTACTGAACTTTAGCTTGACCAAACTCACACTTTAATAAATTAGCTACAAGATTAGCCTGAACTAAACGGTCAAGAAATTTACTGACATGGCATAGGTGATCTTTCCAGTTGTCACTGAAGATTAATACATCATCAATATAAACAACACACCCTGCCAAACCCTCTGTTACAACATTCATGAGCTTCTGAAATGTGGCTGGTGCATTTTTCATACCATATGGCATTACCGAACATGCAAAAGCCTTTCCTAGTGTTACAAAACATGAGATCTCCCTAGCACGTTCAGTCATAGGTACTTGCCAGTATCCCTTTAACAAATCAAACTTACTTATGTACCTAGCCTTTCCGATCTTGTCTATGCAATCTTCCACGCGAGAGAGGGTAAGTGTCTGTTTTGGTTATCTGATTAACACGTCTGTAGTCAATGCAAAGCCTCTGTGACCCACCTGGCTTAGGGACTAGAGTGACAGGAGAACTCCACTCGCTCTGACAGGGCTCAATCATCTTGTGGTCCAACAGGTAGCCAAGCTCCTTCTGGATGAGAGGAACTTTCACTGGGTTCACACGGTAAGGAGGCAATTTAATTGGCTTTGCGTCTCCAACATCGACATCATGCATCAACACAGTGGTTCTTCCTGGAGTAGCACGGAACACTTGCAGGTACTCCTGCAGTAATGCCGAAAACTCCTGCCTTTCCTTGGGAGGTAGATGAGAAAGCTTAGTCTGGAGATCATTCATGATATCAGGATTCTTCCCCAAACTATCACTCAGGCTCATACTGCATGGGAGAGCTTCGCAGACTCGGGTGGAACAGCTACAGTGCAGACTGGATTATTTTCGTCCCGCCTGTGATATAACTTTAGCATGTTGATGTGACATAGTTGCTTGCTCTTTCTACGATCTGGCGTGGCGATGACATAGTTGACATCACTGAGTTTCTTCTCCACGAAATAAGGGCCACTAAACTTGGCTTGAAGAGGTTGCCCATGAACTGGTAGCAGAATCAAAACCTGATCTCCTGGCTGAAAGTGGCGTAACCTGGACTTCTTATCATACCAAGTCTTCATCTTCTCCTGAGCAGCTCCTAAATTCTCTCGCCAGCTGTAAAGCAGTGGACAGCCGTTCTTTGAACTTCATCACATACTCCGGCAGGTTGACGTCATCTTCCTCCGACAGCCAGCATTCCTTGAGTAACTTAAGGGTCCTCTTACTTCATGGCCAAACAGTAGTTCAAAAGGTGAGAAGCCCAGTGATTCATTTGGAGATTCTCTTGCGGCAAACACAACGAATGGAAGACCTTTATCCCAGTCTTTCTGATGTTCCAAACAGTATTTCTTGAGCATCGATTTGAGTGTTTGATGATATCTCTCCAACGCTCCTTGGGTCTGGGGATGGTAAGCTGAAGACGTGATCTGGGTGATGCCCAACTCTTTCAGAGACTGCTTGAAAACGTTTGACATGAAATTACTTCCCCGGTCTGACTGTACCTCCTTGGGCAGACCAAACTTTGTGAAGAACCCTAGCATTTCCTTAACCACGTTCTTTGCTGAGATGTTTCTAAGTGGAATGGCTTCAGGATAACGAGTAGCCATATCAATCATGGTCAGCACATAAGAAAATCCTGAAGAAGTCTTAGGAAGAGGGCCCACAATATCCACCAACACACGGGTGAAAGGCGCCTCAAAAGGAGGAATCGGAACTAGAGGTGCAACCTTTTCGGTCTGATTACACTTCCCCACAACCTGACAGGTGTGACAAGACTTACAATACCAGGAAACATCCCTGAAGATACCTGGCCAGTAGAAGTGTTTCAAAATGCGTGCCACAGTCTTCCTCACTCCAAGGTGTCCTGCCAAACTGGAATCATGAGCCACTCTAATGATATCCTGCCTACAAACACGAGGGATGACAACTTGATGTACAACCTCCCATTCACAGTCGGCTGATGCTGTTGGGGGTCTCCACTTCCTCATAAGTACTCCTGACTTTACATAATAACAAGTAGAAGCACCGGCTGACTCTTCTTCACTGTAAGCAGAGTTAGCTAGACCTTTCAACTCAGGGTCAGCAACCTGCAACTCAACCAACTCTTGACGAGACAAATTATCAACACTACGAGGTACTGCCTCATCTGGTGAGTGGTCCAAATTAGCAAAAGTGTCAGCTAGGATAACATCATCATCATCATTATCCTCTAAATCACCAGTAACTTTAGACTTAGCCCTAGTGACAGCACATGCAGGGAACACATCAGGGACATCACAATCCTGGGACACAGCCACTGGCTCACCAGACAACTGAGGAGCTGGACACACTTGACTTCCACCAATATCATTTCCAAGTAAGAAAGTTACACCTGACATTGGGAGTGTCTCAACCAACCCAACCATAACAGAACCATTAACAAAACCAGACTCTAAATTCACTCTGCACAGAGGGACAGAGAAGTAATTATTCCCTACACCTTGTAAGATTACAGTTTCATCAGAAGAATTAACATTAGAGCCTAGAACACTGGTCAGCATAAGGGATTGGCAAGCACCTGTATCACGATATATTTGAACTGATTTCCTGTCATTACTGTCAGAGGACTGACAAAACCATCAGACAGGAAATTAGCACATGAACTCTTGAGAGTGTCACCCACGTTACTGCTCAAAGAGGCTCCATCATGAGAATTTAAGTTACCCCTCAAAGCAGGTTCAGTTAACTCAGTTAAAGAATTCTGGGAACTCTCAAGAGTGGACACTAGACCAATTGACTGAATATTTAAAGACTCCTTTTTGTTCACATCACGCTGTCTCCTGAAACATCTCTCCGTAGTATGACCAAGCTTACTACAATAAGTACATTTACTTTTCTGAAATCTAGAGGTGAAGCTGGTATTTACTTCCTGAGAAACATCATCCTTATTCTCTTTCCTGTTACCTGTACTCTGAGTAGAGGCAACGTACTTACTCTCAGCTTTCCCTTTTTCTCTAGAATATCTCTTGTGAGTGAGAATAAACTCATCAGCTAAAACTGCAGCATCAGACAAATTATCTATCCTTTTCTCATCAAGATATAGGCTTACATCTTTACTAATACACCTTTTGAAGTCCTCCAGCAAAATCATCTGCTTAAATTTGTCAAAATCAGAATCCACATTCTTAGAATTTAACCACTGCTCTAACAAATCTTCTTTGATTTTTGCATACTCAACATGGGATTGCTTATCTTGCTTGTAAGTTGTCCTAAATTTTACTCTATAGGCTTCAGGAACAAGCTCATAGGCCTTAAGAATCAAGCTCTAAACTACATCATAATTATCAGACTGATCCTGAGGCAAAGATGCATAAGTTACTTGAGCTTTACCGGTGAGAACAGTTTGAAGGAGTACTGGCCAATACTCATGGGCCAATTAAAACCTGTAGCTACCCTCTCAAACAACTGAAAATACTTTGTTAAATCAGATTCATTAAGAGGAGGGACAAGTTTAACATTTTTAGCCACATCAAAATCATCAGAGCTAGATGATCCAGTTCCACCTTGTTTCATGCGATACTCATGGTCTGCCTGAATCCTGGCAAGTTCAATTTGTGCCTGAGCCTGTACCTGTGCCTCTTGAATACGAGCATTTGCCTCATTAACACGAGCCTCCTGCAGGGCTAGCTGTAACTTAGCTAATTCAATCTGCGTTTGCTCATTTGGAGGAGTTACATTAAACAAGCTTTCATTAATCATGTCAACAATCTGATCTTTAGAATGATGAGAGCGAACAACAATTCCCAATTGTTGAGCAACAAGCTTAAGTTCATTCTTTGTTCTGTTTTCTATATCACACACTGTTTGCACATTTGACAAAAAGTCCTTGGCTTCATCAAGTGTAGTAATAGTAGACATAATTAATAAGAAACAGTCACAAAATATCAAGCAATATCCTTATGATAATATCCTGAATATCCTGATATGAGGTCGCCAAATTTATGTTACGGAACAGAGAAAGATAATGTACACATTAAGTGAGAATACTAAGAGTCACTACTGTCTCGTAAAGTTCCAAGTTCAAAACAAAAGAGTTAGGTAAAATTACAAGTTAAAGTTTAATGCTTAAACTAACAACAAAACATTCAGGACTCATAAGGATAATATAATGGCAAATAAACAGGTTAAATATATGGTTAACTGCAATAGCCTCTATTAACACGAAATTAGCAAGAGTAAATTTATCTAAGTCAGCCCTGATAAAATGAGATACCAGATAATACTCAGTGAATGCCAGATAAATAATTACAGATACAAACTATTATAAAAAATGACTGACATAAAGAACCCTACATGAATTACAAAAACTTCACTAGGCCTACAAATTAAACTTATGCTATACAGTACAAGAAAAAATGCAATAACAGTAATACTCAAATTACACACAGCTGCTAGATGTTTGGAGATTTCTTGAGCACTCACAATAATAATATCTGTACAGGGGGGGGACAGAGATGTGAACAAAATGAGGAGCAGATCTAAGTGGCAATGATGCAGAGATTGAGCTCATTATATAGGGGCCAGCAGAGCCTGATACAACTTGTAAGAAGGACGCGCACATGAAGCCATGGGGACAAAGAGCTGAAAATCACAAAAGTATAACAGAGAGAACAACTTACTCTACTATAACGGTAGAAGGGGGGGGACTGAGGCAGAACACGCTCGTGATCAAACATGCAGCAACTGTGCGTTAAAATTACACAAAGGATGATGAAATCATAGGCTATGTAACAAAATATATATATATATATATATATATATATATATATATATATATGTATATATATATATATATATATATATATATATATATATATATATATATATAGATAGATATAGACTCTCCGTAGTACAGTGGTAAAGTGTGCGTTTTCGTACACTGAAGAAAGATGGTTCGCGCCCCGCCAGGGTAATAAACTTTGGGAGCGTTCTTCAGGCCACGTACTGTACTGGCGGACAAAATGGGTGCTGTGGTTGAACCAGTGTCGCATACTATAAAGTATGCTTGCACCCAGTCGGCTTGCGCAGGCCGATTACACTTGATTCACAGACTACACACACATCCAAAGCCACTCCAACACAACAATTACACTTACAAGCACTTCTCACCCTAGATACACTCTCTACTAGACTGCCTAAGCCACTTGGTAGAGATACATTGACTGCATCGTCCCCACTTCGGTCGAGATAGGCCGGTCCTGCAGTGGACACACAAACGGCTGATGAGATTATATATATATATATATATATATATATATATATATATATATATATATATATGCAGGGTGGGCCAAAACTTCCACCAAGTTTGATCCAAACTAAATGAAAGGGCCGAACCTTTAAACATGCCCTGTAACTTTTACCTCGGACCGAGTTTTCTAAAAAAAACAAATCACCATCCTCTATCCTTTCACCTTTTCATCCTTTCACCAGGCTTAGTAAAACTCGAAATTAAGCTGTTTCCTTTTGTCTTACCCTAGACATAAAACCTATCTCCTGTTTCAGCATTTGTTCCACTGATGATCCTCAATCATTATATTTGGTGCAACTGAATCCAAATGCGCTTTCCCAATCTTTCTAACAGACAGAAAGGCATATAAACCAAACCAAATGCAAATTCCCCTCGCGGGCAGATGCAATAAGAAATTATGGCCTGTTGTCAATAACCACTAAGAAGTCCAGCCTGTTCTATTAGCTCGTTTGCAGTTAGTCTAGGAATAATTTAACTTGTTAGCAGAATGGTGAAAATACTTGCAATATTTAACACACAGAAGGCTAGGTGGAGGGTTGTTCTTTAGATTTTTTATTGCAAACTTTTTGCGTAAATCAGAACAACAGAAAAGTTTTTTAACGATCTGGGCACAGCTTTGATTTTCAAACATTTCGTTACTTCGTGTGGCTGTGTCATTTAATGCAATGTTATCTGCATCCTCAGTAAGGTCAGTGGTGAGACCAACATCACTTCCTAATTCAACCATCCTCATTCCTCTCATATCTTTATTTACTTCTTCTAATGTAATGTTGGGGGTTGCTGTTACTAGCACTTCGCTATTATTCGACTGTTTCATATACTGTAATCCTGGACGCGAGAGCGCGTGCGTGTGTGTAGTTCAGCCAAAACTGGAAACAAGATTTTGATGAGACTTGGGAGGATGGTTGGAATTAGGTCCAAGTTGGGCCACTTAAAATTTCATGTTATCTGAGGAGGTGTTTTGGCGACTAATAATTGTTTCCATTAGAGTTATAATACATGCCCGAGGAAGAGGCGGCGGGGCACTCCGAGGAGTTTCATAGCTCTGAGCACACTGAGAGAGAGAGAGAGAGAGAGAGAGAGAGAGAGAGAGAGAGAGAGAGAGAGAGACACAGCTCCGTTCACAAATTCGTGAGACACCTGTTCAAGCGGGCTCTCAGCCCTTACCATTCTTACTTGGCGGCGGGGTCCCTGCCCAAACAACCTCACCAACTCGCACACAGCTACTCTGGGAACAGAACACCGAGTCTCGAATATTGATTCAACACCGTGAGATGAGGAGGATATTAATATATTTTCCTGTGTCCGGTACTGCAGATTGATGGTAGTAATGGGGCAACTGTGAAATTACTACACGCGATACATAGAATCTAACAATAGCATGTTAATATTTTGAAGGCACTAGTTACTCTGTTACCGAACCAGAGATAATCAAATCATTTCAATAGCCAGGTCACCCCTTCCCCTAGTTTGTAATGAAGATTTGTTCACCGTCATAATAGATGACAAAAACAAATCGAAAAAAATAGTTGTCTAGTAACTCTACCTTAAAATAAGATCAGTAAACGTAGCTATGTTCAGAAAACCGTGGGGATCCGGAGAGAGAGAGAGAGAGAGAGAGAGAGAGAGAGAGAGAGAGAGAGAGAGAGAGAGAGAGAGAGAGATCAGACTCAATCAGTATAATCAGTATTAAACATTCCTGTTTAATGTTTGCCTCCAGACTCTCCTTTTATGTTCCATTTGACGAAGAACAGAATTCTGTATCAGTGCAGTACATGTCAGTCCAAAGTCGTATGACTCAACAATATTGGTGTAATTTGGTTTTGCAAACCCTACACGATAATATTCAGGAGAGATATAACTCACTGAGCAGAGGTTGCTATGGCAACCATCCAATGATTGCGGTTAATCTACGGATATTCCATGGGTTGAGTGATTTTGTTTATACTGGTTTCATAATTATATTACCAATTATTGAGGATTGTATTATATTAATAATAAACAAAAGCAATAGAAGTTGGGCTACAAATGTGAGCGATTGTGTGCGTGTATGCGCCAACGCAAGATCTTACAAGCAGAGTGAGAGAAGAGTTCTGGACAAATAAGGACGTGTGCATGGAAAAGTTTGAAAGGAATGAGAGAGTGTTCTTGATTGGTGATATGAATGGCAAAGTAGGGATTGTGAAGTTGGATGGAGTGGTTGGTGAGTGGTGTGTGCCTGCTGAGATGGATGAGAATGGCAGTGGTTTAGTGGACATTTGTGCCTGGAGGGGGGTTGGTGATAGCCAATACCCTCTTCAGGCACAAAATGATCCACAGGTATACATGGCGAGTGATGAGAAAGGTGGATAGTGAACTGAATGAAAGGGAGGGAATAATTTATTATGTGTGTGTGGATGAAAGGATGCGAAGATGTGTAATGGATGCAAAAGCATACAGAGGTTGGGGGAGTGGACTTTCTGACCACCACGTGGTGGTGGTCAGAATCAAGGTCCAAGTAAAATGGTGAAACAGAAGAAGGGAAGGACGGGAGGAAGGAGTAGATGTAAGTAGAGTGGAAAGGTTACAAGAGGATGAGAAAAAGACATAATATAAGAGAGAATTGGAGGAACGATTGGGTGAATATGAATTGGAGCAGATGGGAGATGTGGAAGGTGTGTGCAAGATATTCACAGAGGAAATATGTGCAGAATGTGAGGTGGTGTGTGGGATGAAGAGAAGATGAAAGGGGGTGCAAGGAACAGCATAGTGGAATGAAAAGGTGAGACAGGCTGTGGCACAAAAGAAGAAAGCATATAATGAATGGATGATAAATAGGGGCGTGGAAGAAGTTCAGAGACGGAAGAAAAAGTTATATGTAGAAAGGAAGAGAGGTGAAAAGATTAGTAAGAGAGAGTAAGAAGAGAGTGGATGAGGAATGTGGAAGGAATTTGAGTGTAAAGTGGAGGGAATTAAGAAAATGTTCTGGAAAGAGGTAAAGAGAGTCAGACAGGGTGGCAATGAAGTTAGTAGGGGAGTGAAAGATAAAAGTTGTAGATTACTAGTTGAGAAGGGAGAAAAAGTAAGCAGATGGAGAGAACATTTTAATGAATTGTTGAACATAGAGAATGAAAGTAATGCGAGTAGAAGTGGCTGGGGAATGGCTGGGAGAAGGAGGGAGGTGAGAAGACAGGAAGAAATCAGTAGGATGGAAGCTGTGGAAGCACTGAAGAAAAGTCAAAATGTGGAAAGACCCAGGAGTTGATGGAGTGTGTGGTGAAATGCTGAAGCATGGGGAAAAGATAGTAGTAGAAAGGATGTGGAAGATGTGCAGATTGGCCTGGGAGGAAGGTAAAGTCCCGGATGATTGGAAGTCAGGTATAATTATTCCTTTGTAAAAAGGGAAAGGGGAAAAAGAAGTGTGTGGTAATCATAGGGGGATTTGTCTTCTTAGTGTAATAGGAAAAGTATACGGTAGGATACTTATTGACAGAGTTAGGGAAATAACAGAGGAATTAGTTGGAGAAGAACAGGGAGGCTTTAGAAAGGGAAAAGGTTGTGTAGATCAAATATTCATTGTTAGATCTTAAATGGAAAAGTGTCTAGAGAAGGGGAAGAAGTTGTATGTGGCCTTCATGGATTTGGAGAAAGTATATGACAGTGCGGATAGACAAGGATTGTGGAAAGTATTAAGAATATATGGAGTAGATGGGAAGTTGTTAAATGCTGTGAAGAGTATGTATGAGGGTGCTAAGGCTGCAGTGCGTGTGGATAGTGAACTGAGTGAGTTTTTCTATTTGAAGGGTGGTTTGAAGCAGGGATGTGTCATGTCTCCATGGTTGTTCAATCTCTATATGGATGGGGTTATAAAAGAGAATCAAGGTAGGGCAGTGGATGTTGGAGTGGTCCTAATGAGAGAGGGCAGTGTTTGGAAACTCCCTGTACTGTTGTTTGGAGATGATACTGTGTTGTTAAGTGAAGACGAAGGGGAACTGCAAGGCTTGGTGGATGAGTTTGGGAGAGTTTGTAAGAAAAGGAATTTAAAGATGAATGTAGGGAAGAGTAAAGTGATGGTCTATGAGAGATATGAAGTCAGTGAATGTACAGTGAGGTTGGATGATGAGGAAATGGATAATGTGAGAACGTTTAAGTTCTTGGGTAGTGTGATGAGTAAGAATGGAAGTTTGGAGGGTGAAGTGCTTGAAAGGGTACAACAAGGAAGAAAGGTTGCTGGTTCCATGAAGGCAGTCATAAAAAACAGGGAAGAGCGTGGAGGTGAAAATGTTATTACATGACAGTATTGTGATACCAACTCTGACGTATGGAAGTCAAGCTTGGACGTTGTTGGAGGGACACAAGTCAAGAGTGAGAGCTGTGGAAACGAGTTATTTGAGAGCAGCATGTGGAGTCACATGGAGTGACAGACTGACAAATGGGGATGTGAAGGAACGCTGTGGTGTGGATGTGGATGTGACAGAAGCATTAGGGAAACACACTGAGGTGGTTTGGCCATGTGGAGAGGATGGAGAGTGAGAGGCTGACGAGGAGAGTGTGAGTGAGGTGGAGGGGGAGAGACAGAGGGGAAGGCCAAGGATGAGATTGGGGGATGGAGTGGAGAGGTATATGAGAGTAGGGGGTGTGAATTGGGAGCAGGGCAGTGGAATGGTCGGGGACTGGGTGACGTGGAGGCGATTTGTTTGTGGCCATCCCGTATATGGGATTAAGGGGTGTGGCAATAGATAGATCGATAGAATACAGGTGGAATGACGGACTAATGACAGCGTTTTATCGGGAATGGATTGAAACGACTGTATGAGTATTAAGCGTAATTAACGAAGTAGTGTACATGTAAATCATTACTCTCGCCATTATATGATTATTCCCAGAAAAATTCAAGGGTCCCTTCAGCAACCAAAATGAACAATGACATGATCAACTCATGTTTTCCAAGAATAACGTAATATGGTTATACTAACCTTGACCACATCAGATTCCACGATAAATATCACCATCCCTCACTGAACATTACCGTGCATCCATGTGTGGCTTTTAGGCAGATACGAATGTCTGGTTAGTGATTCAAATGAGAGAAAGCAACATTACGCGACTCTTAGCCCGGTAGCCAGATCCGAGAAAGGTTAGGTAATTATAAGCGTTTAATCCTATATCGCGTTGCCATTATGTATTCTTTCCGGTTTTTGCCTTTCTTCATAGATACTGGTCATTAGTTTGACCATGCTGGTGAATGAATATTCCCATCCATTATTGCATAGCTTACTCACCAAGACTCATAAATGACAGTGGGCAAGAGGAATATGGGCATGCATTTCCCAAGGTTCACGCACCAAATAGATTACATTTTATTATCGAATGTATCTTTACTCACGGTCAAACTGTAGTTTGTTTAGAAATTACTCAGCCCATGGAATATCCGTAGATTAACTGCAATCATTGGATGGTTGCCATAGCAACCTCTGCTCAGTGAGTTATATCTCTCCTGAATATTATCGTGTAGGGTTTGCAAAACCAAATTACATCACTATTGTTGAGTCATACGACTTTGGACTGACATGTACTGCACTGATACAGAATTCTGTTCTTCGTCAAATGGAACACAGAGGGAGAGTTTGGAGGCATACATTTAACAGGAATATTTAATACTGATTGAGTCTGATCCTATAGATGAGCGATTGTTATACGCACGGTTTAAATCAAATCATGGCAACATCAGTCTGTTTGTGTGTTATGCACCTACTAATGATGCACTCGATGAAAGGAAAGACACATTTTATGAAAAGTTGCAAGAAGGAGTAGGAAGGGTACCTAGACATGATGTTTTGATCTGCGTTGGAGACTTTAATGCAGTAATGGGCTGTTCAAATGAGGGATTTGAGGCATGTATGGGTAAGATGGGAGTTGGTTGTAGGATGAGTGAAAACGGAGTGAGGTTTGGAAGCTTCTGTCTAGCAAATGACTTAGTCATCGGGGGCACACTCTTTCAGCATTGCAATATACACAAGACAACTTGGGTGTCGCCGTGTGGAAAATATAAAAATCAGATTGATCACATCGCTATCAGTAGGAGGCATAGAAGTTCTCTGCTAGATGTTCATGTTAAACGGGGAGCGGATATTGGTAGTGACCATCAACTCAGCATTGCAAAAATAAGGTTTAAACTTAAAAATCAGAAGGAAAAATCTGGTGTTGGTAGATACGATATTGTTAAGCTTAGAAGGGAAGGAGAAGAAAAGGAGGAATTCAGATTAGAATGCAGAAATAGGTTTTTGGTGTTGGAAACGTTGGAAGAGGGGGAGAGAAGTGTAGATGAGATGTGGGAGGATGTGAACAAAGTTTTGCATGAGACTGCTGAATGTACGATTGGAAGGAGACATAGATTCAGGAGAAAGAAATGGATGTCAGAGGAAACGTGGGATATGATAAAAAAGAGAGGTGAGGCTAAATTGAGGAGTGAGATGCAATGCGTTCGTTCGTTCGTTCGTTGAAAGATTCCCTGCACATATAGTGCAGGCCGGGCCATACATTAGCCCGGTCAGTGGTGTATGGGCTGATTAAAAAAGAGTAAGTGGGGAGAACAGGACCTGGGGAATGCCCAGCACACACGTCCTGTCTCCTGACTGGCTTTGTGGTGTGTGTCTGCAATGCGTTGATGAACAAGAGATTAAATTAGCAAGAGCTGCGTACTGGAGTTTGAATTCAGAAGTAAGAAGGTTAGCTAGGAGAGATAAAAGAAGATGTGTGGATGAAAAGGTTGCAGAGACTGAAATCTTAATAAACAAAAATGATGGACAGAGTCAAGGAATAGCATATGAATCGATCAGAGAACTGAGTGGTAATGTAGGTAAACGCAAGGAAATACCAGTTAGAGACAGGGAAGGAAATTTATTGACCAAAGATGGAGATATTAAAAATAGATGGAAAGAGCATTTTGAGACAGTTCTTAATAGACCAATACCACCAGAAGAGGATATACCGTCTGCTCAGGAAGATTTAAATATAGAAACAGGAGAGTTGAGGCTTGCAGAAGTGGAGAAAGCATTAAAACATTTAAAGAATAATAAGGCACCAGGGGAGGATGGTTTATTTCCGGAAATGTTTAAAGTGGAGGGGGATAGATTAATAATGATCTTGACCAAGCTATTCAATAAGATATGGGTGACGGGGTTACTACCATCAGTTTGGAAGAATGGTGTAATTGTTAAAGTTCCGAAGAAGGGAGACCTGAGTGAATGTGGTAATTGGAGGGAATCTCTTTGTCACCGATAGCTTTGAAAGTTTTCAGTAGAGTGTTGTTAAATAGGTTGGAGCCGGTGGTTGAGGGTATTCTGAGGGATGAACAGGCTGGTTTTAGAAAGGGACGTGGTTGCAATGATCATATCTTTATAGTTAGGCATTTGATGCAGCAAGTTAATGAAATGAGAGTACCGTTAAGTCTTTGTTTTGTTGATTTTGAAAAGGCTTTTGATAGTGTTTCGAGAGAGACTATGGGGAAGATCATGAGACATTATGGAATACCAGAGGAGTTTGTGAGGGTCATTATGAACATGCATGAGGACACATTTTGTAAAGTGATGGTTGATGGTTGTCTGAGTGATTCGTTTGAAGTCAAGTCCGGAGTAATTCAAGGTGGTGTTCTATCGCCTTTACTATTTATATTGGTCATTGATTACATTATGAAACGCGTTGGAACAGAAACCGGTGCAGGTATACTTTGGGGAGAGAACAGGAAACTTTTGGATTTAGATTATGCAGATGATATAGTTTTGATTTGTGATGGGCCAGAAGAGATGCAGAGAGTGTTGGACTGTTTGGTGAGTGAAGGTCGCAAGGTGGGTTTGGTTATTAATTGTGGAAAAACTGAAATAATATGAATATGGAAAATGCGCAGGAATGTGTAATTGGAGGTATGGTTGTAAAGCAAGTTGATAGGTTTAAATATTTAGGTACTTATTTAGCCAAGGATGGTTCTTTGAACTTTGAATTCGAGGAAAGGTTAAAGAAGGCTAATCAGGCAATGGGAATGCTTAAAAATATTTGGAATAATAACAATTTTTCTGTGCATACAAAAATCAAACTTTATAAGGTAATGGTTAGGAGTATCTTAATTTATGGACACGAGTCTTGGTACAGCACAGTGACTATGGAAAATAAATTCTTGGTGTTTGAAAATAAAGCACTTAGAAGAATATTAGGAGTTAAGTGGTGGGAAAGGATACCAAATAGTAGAATTAGAGAAATAACGGGAGTGCAGCCAATCGATGAATATGTTAGATTCTCACGATGGAAGTGGCTAGGACATGTGTATAGGAGACAGGGAATAGTACGAGGTACACCAGGGTGGGTGGCACTTGGTAGGAGAGGTAGAGGAAGGCCAAAAGAGACGTGGGTGAGGACAATGAGACGGGAAGCTGGAGATGAGTGTTGGGGAGATCTTGAGGAGTTAGCACAAGATAGGATGTGGTGGTGTGAGTTCATCGAGGCCCTATGCATCCCCGAGGGTGCCACAGGAAATGATTGATTGATTGATTGAGTCTGATCTCTCTCTCTCTCTCTCTCTTTCCGGATCCTCACAGTTTTCTGAATATAGCTACGTTTACCGATTTTATATCAAGGTTGCGTTACTAAACATGTATTCTTTCCATTTGTTTTTGTCATTTATTTTAATGGCGAACATATCTTCACCACCGCAAACTAAAGGTAAGGGTGACCTTACTACTGAATCGATTATATTATCTCTGGTTCGGGAACAGTGTTGTCACGAATTAATTCGCGACATTGTATTAGTACCATAACAGGGAACGTCTGAATTTCACTGAAATGCGTAAAATTTCGCTCAGACCGTTAACTACCTCGTCTTTCTACTCAGACCGTAATGAGTTTCAAAACCCTTGTCATTGTTTCATAAGTGACTGTCTTTCTGTATAGACAGTGCGTTTCTCTGAGCGAAAATTTTTGTGTAGTTGTCGTTTTCACATTGCCTCTTGACCGTTAAGTTGAGCCACGCTCATCTCTCGTGATTTGTGCCCCAGCTTGCTTACTTCAGTCAGTCATCTTCAAACCGCCACGAGAGTAGGGTCATTTGTGCCCAGCGTAGAAAGCAGCATCTCCGTTGTACAGCGATTTCTGGATCTCTCCGCCTACGGTGATCGGCGCAGAGGACTAGCAACGAATGGCGGTGAGTGGTGTTCAACAGACGCCCAGTCTTTCATAGCTTCAGCTCCGTTCCCTTCACTGACCAGTGTTTTCGTTTCGTCCCTAGCAGCACAGGTACTTCCCCACAGTTCACTAGTCCTCCTGCGACAGTAAACCCTCCTCCACAGGTGGTCAACGTTCCATCTCCCCAGACGGTGAGTACGACCCCTCAGGTATCTAATTCTCAGGGCACCATGTTTGCCACATCATTCATTCAGTAGCCTTATCAATGGCTGGCCGCTTCCTCCACAGGCCCTCCCACAGGTAACAGTGCCTTCATTGTTCAGCCAAGGTTTGTGGGAGGCTTTCATGTAAAGGTCCTGAGAGACAATGGTTCCTCAGATCTAAGCTCAGCTTATTGATGGATCAGTGAGATTGTTCCCTGAGGCGCATATCCAGGTGGCATCTTGATTTTACACTGGTATGACAGTTGCAGTTGTCATGCCAGAACCTTTGTTTTACCTAATAATAGGCAACATACCTGGTGCCATGTATAGTTGCACCATAGATGACACTACTCAGACTTCGGCTGCAGTAACATGAGCCATGGCCAAGGCTCTGAACTGTGTCACCCCAGTGACCATTGCATCGCCGCAAAATCTGATTTGTAGTCATGATGTTGTCCAAGAACAACAGTCTGACCCAACACTTGCTGCCATGCGGAAGAAACAAAAGGGTAGAGTGATTAAGTATTCACGGGGAGGTCAAGCCAGGTTCCTTCATAAACAAGGATGGCTCTACTGTGAGTCACGAACACCCCAGGGCGAGGTTCAACTGCAGTTTGTCGTTCCCGCTAAGTATCGCCAAGCAGTGTTAGAATGGGGTCATTGTTCAGCCTCAGAAGGTCACATGGGCAAAAAGGAAAACCCAGGGCCGTACCTGTACTGACGTTTTCTGGCCAGGAATGGGACAGGAAATGAATAGGTTTGTGCATTGCTGCAATGTGTGTCGACGTACCACCAGTCAAGGACGTGTCCCTCCTATGCCGTCTGAATCTACACCCACAATCTCTGAGCCAGTTGAGAGAGAGAGGGCAGTAGTAATGTGGGTGCAGACCTGACGTCTTGCCCGTTGGCCCCACAGGACACATTATGTCCAGAGCCTGTACATACATATATACAGTAGGTTAAGGGGGAAGTTCAAGACCCCTGCAGAGGCAATCTGAGGCTGTGTCTAAATTACCTTGTGGAGCATCTCAAGCTGTGGGCCTGTCTGAGGATTCCTGGAGAATACACGTTATCCACATGAGTGTTCACGCTCATGCTGGGTGTTAAAATGTGACCTGCCCGAGTTTGCGTAGGGATTCTCAGCTTGCCGATATTAATCGTAAGTGTAGAGTTAGATTTAACCAGTAAACTACTGGCCGTCTTCAGAGATTTATGCAATCCAAGGACCAGCATGTTTCCTGGTTAAGAATCTAGGTTTAACCAGTAAACTACAGGGGTCCTCAGAGATTTATACAATCCAAGGACTACGTTTCCTTGTTAATAATGTATCCATTAAGAAAATAATAGTATACCTTTCGTAGCATATGTACTGACCACTAGGCAGCGAGAGAAATTGTAATTTAATAAAAATTGTTTGTCGCACTGACACTTTTGATGCTTCACCTTGATTGATTTCACAAGTACAGTTGGCGGGTGTAGCTGTTTTGCTGTGCAGATCAGTTGATTGTCTCTTCCGCATGCTGCTGCCTCTTCTCGTCTGCCTCGTCGTCTCCATTTACTATTAATTTGTATCATATCATTTTACACATAGGTACAGTTACACTACAACTGTCACAACTACACCGTGTATTACATACACCACGCTACATAACAATTAGTTGTTGATATAAGTGTAGTGAACTTTCGCTCAGTTTGACCTAAGTGTAGGATTTTTCACCGTCATCACAGAGCTTTTTCCCTCAAGCTTGCTTCTGTTAACGTAAATACAAGGTTTTTACGCTCATTGGCGACAGTGATTTTCTCCTGTAGCAGGATAGTACACACACAACAATGTGAATCTGGTGTGACTGAGTTAGGATGTAAATATCACCTACTGTTGAATTTTCTATGAAAAATTTCATTTTGATGGGGCATAATGTCACAAATTAATTCGCGACATTGTATTAGTATCATATAAGGGAACGTCTGAATTTCATTGAAATGTGTAAATTTTCACTCAGCTTATTAACCCTCCACGTCCTGTTGACGTATATATATATGTCCACATGTTTTGTCACTGTCAGTCCTGTTGACGTATATAAACGTGCATCAATTGGAAGGTCCCTAATTTGCACAATTTCAATATTCGCGCGTGATTTTTGGTACATATACACAGGAAACTTTCCTCTACAAGATGCCAGGCAGGGACAATTCCTTACCCCGCATGCCATTGTCTCGGCAATTCACCTGTTACCAGTGACCTGGCCAGTAAAGACATGTGTAGCATGGTATGAAATTCAGGACCGGAGTGATTCCCCAATTGATGGCAACGTGGAGGACAAAGTTTACGTAGCATTAGAGGAAGAAACAATCAGAAATGATGATCAGGTAATGTCGCCAAAAAAAGGTTAGGTATGTTGATGTGTTTGGTTAGTGAAACAATGCTTATATTGCCTATATTACCGTGTGAAAACCAATGTATTCTCGAACTACATATAAATTTGTACCAAATAAATAAATACCGCTTATGAGTGGTGTGGAATAGTTACCCTCTCATAGAACTCGTTTTCTTTGGAGCCAGCCTGATAGAAAACCCAGTAAGGTAAGGGGTACTGCTACCTGTACTGAGTATTTTAAACCTCAGGTGAGTGATTTCTCTATGAAATTTCGATGTTTCTCACCAAAAGCGGAGGTTTGAGCCAAAATCTTTTTTTTTTTCCAAAATTGGCCGGGATTGGGGCGAGTCAGTGGTGGAAAATCGGTCGGGACGGGGCGGGTTAACTGCCTTGCTTTTGTACTCAGATCATAATGAGTTTCATAACCCTTGTTATTGTTTCATAAGTGACTCTCTTTCTGTATAAACAGTGCCTCTCTGAGTAAAAATTTTTGTGTAGTTGTCATTTTCACATTGCCTCTTGACCGTTAAGTTGAGCCACGCTCATCTCTCGTGCTTTGTGCCCCAGCTTGCTTACTTCAGTCAGTCAGCTTCAAACCACCACAAGAGTAGGGTCATTTGTGCCCAGCGTAGAAAGCAGCATCTCCGTTGTACAGCGATTTCTGGATCTCTCCACCTATGGTGATCGGCGCAGCGGACTAACAGCGAATAACGGTGCGTGGTATTCAACAGACACCCAGTCTTTCGTAGCTTCAGCTCTGTTCCCTTCACTGACCAGTGTTTTCGTTCATTTTCTTAACCTTAAGTGTGATTAGCTTTTGAATAAGCGAGTGTAGTTCCTTTGTTATTTGGATTCATTAGTCCCCCTGTGACAGTGAATTCCCCCTTTGAATTCATTCTTGAGATTTATGTAATATAAATTTGTTTATTGTAATAAATAAATTTACAGTTCTTTTCTTTGGGCTTAATGTAATGTATTAATGGTGTTTAATTTCTCCATATTGAGCTTAATTTAGTTTGCTACTCCTAATTAACACAGACTTCTTATATTAATCACAACTGTTATTTAGGCCAGTTCTGTTGTATCAAAACATAAAGCCATTGAGCCAGCAAGGAGTTAAGCATCAGCAAAGAACTTGTTCATTATTATTATTAATTATTGATTGTCAGGGGGTAAAGATCACACTTTCTCAGAGGCTAACAGTACGCTAACAGTACTAATGATACAGCATTCGTGAGTAGATAGTCTCTGCTTGTACTGTTGAGAAAGTTTATAAAATTCTCATCTTTAGAGAATTGGCGAAGTAAGCCACATAAAGTAAAACTTACTACTTGATTTCACAAGTCAATTCTTTGTGTTTACCTTCGATTAATATCAGAATCCATTCTTAAATTTACATCCCTGTGACAGGTGTAACTAGTGCCTTCAAAATGTTAACATGTATATTGTTAGATTTTATGTGTCATGTGTAGTAATCTCACAGTTGCGCCATTACTACCATCAATCTGCAGTACCGGACACAGGAAAATATGCTAATATCCTCCTCAACCCACGGTGTTGAATCTATATTCAAGACTCGGTGTTCTGTTCCCAGGGTAGCTGTGTGTGAATTGGTGAGGTGGTCTGGGCAGGGACCCGCCGCCAAGTAAGAGTGGTAAGGGCTGCGCACCCGCTTTAACATGTGTCTCACGAATTTGTGAATGGAGTTGTACATTTACACTCCAATGTCTATTACTTCACTGATGCTACAAACAGACAATCTTATTTAGCGGAAAATGGTGGTGGCTTAGGTGGTGGCGGTGGTACCTGTATGGGTGGTGGTAGTGGTTTTGATGATGCTGGTGGTGGTGCTAGCTGTGGTTTTGGTGGTGATGGTAGCTGTGATGGTGGTAATTGTGGTGGTGGTAATTGTGGTGGTGGTGGCGGTGGTGGTGGTGATGGTGGTGGTAGCTGTGATGATGATGGTGGTTGTGGTGGTGATGATGATAATGGTGGTGGTAGCTGTGATGATGATGGTGGTGGTGGTAGTAGTAGCTTTGGTGGTGGTGGTGGTAGCTTTGGTGATGGTAGTGGTGGTAGCTTTGGTGATGGTAGTGGTGGTGGTAGTGGCATCTTTGGTGGTGGTGGTAGCTGTTCAGAAACGGCTCTCATCTGGGCAAGTGCTCTGTGGCTCTATTAGACCTCAGGCCACTTGCTTCAACATGAAGGGTGATTCAGAGACGGCTCTAATTTGAAAAAGTGCTGAACAGCCCAATAACATTGCAAAGATTTTGTAGTACTCCTCGAAGAGGGAGATTGGGTGAATTGTTTCAGCGACCTATGTGTGTGTGTGTGTGTGTGTGTGGAAAATTTTTGTTTCTGAGAATCGTAGGTCAAAGGTCAAGGTCACAAAGGTAGGTCACGTACTGACCCAGCAAAGTCGTCTTAAAAATATTTATCCAGTTTTAACAAAACTTGGGCTAAGAGTAGAGGGTATGGCATGAAAGAAGCAATTCTGTTCTGAGAACTATCAGACAAAGACAAGGTCACACAGAAATGTCAGATTTCGACTCATGTATGAGATGTTTAACAATGAACTCAATTACTTTTGGTCCGATCTCAGCCAAACTTGGTGAAAGTATTGAGAGGCAGACATGAAGTAAATATTTTGTTTCTTGGAACAATTGGTTAAGGCCACAGGCAAGGTCCACTTAAAATGTTTGCATCTGATTCAAACCAAACATGGTGGAAGGGCTGATGGTAGGGTACGAATGAGCAGATAAGTTTTTAACGTTTTGTTAGTCCTGTGGGGTATTCAAACGTGGTTAGTCCGGTGGGGTGTTACAACACCCCAATACAAAAATACATGTAGTGTTACTAATATGTAAAATATATTCATACTGCTGCTTCATGATATCTCTGCAATCACTAATGAAAAGATTGAATGCCTTGTGGGTGGTGTTTATTAATTTATAATAATAAAATACAATAAACTATAATATCAGTTAAAAAAATAACAAATGGACTCAGAGCTGTTGAATTGGTGGCAGAATGGTCATTTTCGGGTGAACCTCGTTGCGAGACATATACAAAGTTTTATTGCATTTTCTGATACTTTGGGATGCAACCATCAAAATAAAAAAAGTGTACCCAGCTGGCACACTTGAGCGTTTCAAAATGGAGGCCGAAATCCACTATGGCCGCCTCCATGAATGATGATGCGAGTAAAACATGTTTAGCTATCATTTTCAGTTTTTAATTTTCTTCATACAATAATAATATTAACTTTTCCTATCAGAACATGCACTAAACAAAATGATCACCTGTAAACTACATGCTGTAACATTTTATTTTAACGATTTTTAAGTTTTATGATAATTTTCAGGTGCCGATAGAAGAAATTTTGAATGTTAATAAACTGCTATCATCAAAGTCAATAAAACAATAAAGATACCTTAATTACAGCTTCAAAGCTGTATAGATCCACTGAAAGGAGAGTGCCATCCACCTGGACTTATGTGGTTACAGGTACGATATGTGCAGAGCATGTCAATGTTAACAGGGCTGTTGAATTGGGAGCAGTTATGATGAAAACATATGAGGTAGGATGGCCACAGAGTTTTCACAAGCCACTCATAAGACCAATTGTGCTCATGTCAACTTCAAGATAATAAATTAAAGTGGACAATAAATATATTTGTGTATGATACCACATTGATCTATTCAAGAGTGCTTTGTGTTCAAACCTCAAGGAACATCAACATGAGAGATGTTCTCTCTTATGAGTTGGCTGCATTTCCACCCTCAATATTCTAGGAAAAGACAGGCGATATGAGGCTGTCACCTTCTAAAGCCATCCTGAATGCCAAAATCCAAGTGGATGTATCTGATCGCAGAACGGTCCCATCTGATGCTATAATACTTGATGAGTGTGCAATTCTCTGGGTTGTCAAATGGCCAAGCAAAGGTGTCATAGAAGATTATATACTAAAGTTTGTGCAGTACATATGTCATTGTCTTTTAGCAACAAACACATATCTGGTCTTTGACAGATATCACAGTGGAAGCATAAAAGAGGCAACACGAGCATCTAGAGCTGGAAAGGAAGCAAGTAGATGCCACAGACTGTCATTGGCAACACCTCTGCCACCACAGAAGGTCTGCTTATCTGTTACACACAATAAATCCCAGGTGATTAATCTCATTTGTGAGTATCTTTGTGAGCACACTGATTTGCTGCCACACAATGACAAACACCTTGTGATTACAGATGAGGAACCAGTACCAATAGAGCTTTGTAATGGAATCAGAAGAAGCAGGCCTGACTTGCGCACTACACATGAGGAAGCTGATGTTAGTGTGGTGCAGCAAGCTGTCCATTTGGCAAGGTCAGGGAGACACAGGATTAGAATTGTTGCTGATGACACAGACATATATGTCCTGCTATGCCACTTCTATAAACAAGAAAATCTTACCTGTAATATGGTAATGGTTGGAACAAGCCCTTCACGATCAAGTGCATATATCAAAACAACAGTTGAGCAAAATCAAGATGTTATCAACAGTCTGTTACCTGCCCATGTTCTTGCAGGATGTGACAGTGTTTCATATTTAGGGGTATTGGTAAAGAAGCAATGTTAAAGGCAATAAAGAGTGGGAGGACACTTACTAGATTAGGGTGGCAACAAAAAGAGCTGACTGATGTCACTGCTGAAGCCACAAAATCCATTCCCCCATGTTATGGCTTTCCAAATGAAAACAACATGACATCTTTAAGATACTCTGTGTGGCAATCAAAGATGGGCAATCTTCGGCTCACCAAAGCACCAGAGCTAAAAGCTTTGCCACCAACAACAGAAGCATTTGAAGAACATGTTTGCAAAGCCCATTTATAGGCAGCAATTTGGAGAAGCTCCCTTGATCCAGAGCCACCAGAAATGAACCCTTTTCGTTATGGGTGGACCAAGGATCCTGATTCATATATGTTGGTTCCAACTGACTTGCCACCTGATGTTTCTCCTGCACTACTTGATATCCTAAAACTAATCAAGTTTGGGTGTCAATCCCTCACCCCATGTTCAACTGCCCGTTGCAGTTGTGCTGCAGCACAACTTTCTTGTTCACTGTTTTGTGCTTGCCATGGAACATACTGCCACAATCCTCAAAGTAAATCATGAATGTCAGTTGAAGAAAAGGAAAGTATGGACATGGAAATGACAGACACTTAATATATTAATTGTAAATGTGTTTTGTTTATCAGTGTTTTCATATTTATAGGCAACATATATTCTTGACTGAAAGCGTTTTAGTCCAGTTTTGCAGGGAGTTATTGGTCTAACATTCTGATATAAGGGATATGAACATTTAAGTTGTGAAAAAGATTATGGTTTAAATATGTTTGTTGGAACAGACATGTGAAATATTTAAAAATGTTTACCGACAGAAACACCTAATTCTCCATTCTTTCCCTGTATAGTTTATTAAGATAATGAAATATTGTGGTAATACCTGGTGATAATCTAACAGGGTATGGTAATCACATTCGGTGCCTTTTTTTAAGCAATTATAATTAACTGAGTAATTTTTCTTTTCACAATTTACACATATATAATATACTTTGTTATGCCTAGAATTTCTTGAAATAATTCTACAATTAAATACTCTAATATTAGTAAAACTAGTGACAACAGTAATCAAATATTGTAATTTTTCATTTTGGGGGGTGGCCATTTTGGATTTCGGCACATATAACAAAATGCTCAGTTGTGCCAACTGGGTGCATTTTTTAATTTTCATTAGTAGGGTCCAATGTATCAAAAAAAATGCAATAAAACTTTGTATATATCTCAGAACGAGGTTCAGTGAAATTCCTCCAGACTATATCTCATTTGTCAGGTAAACACACACAGGAAAATACATTTTGTGATTTTTAAAATCAATATAATGATAAACAATATGCAAAAATACGAAAAAAAAAAAAAATCTATATCACAATATGATCTAAATGGTTAGTTTGATGAGGTGACTGGACACCCCCGGGGGGGGGGTGGAAGTGCCCCTCTCTCTCATTACAGCAAAGGCAGGACTAAACCAAGCCACGTGCTCCCTCTCCTCACTGAGAGTACCGAAACGGAGAGAAATATTCGAGTTACCGGCTAGGAAATGTGAGCTTTAAAAAAAAAAAAAAAATGGGGTGCCAAAACACCCCACCTAACTAACGAAAGGTTAAGAACTATCGAATATCAAGGTCACAGGGAAAAGTCAAATGCTTTGGTCACAAGGCAAGGTTAACTGAAACAGTTTTAATCTGTTGGTTAAACCTGGTTGTAGGATAAAGTTTTAGGTAAGAAAGAAGTGATTCAGTTTTAAGAACGATCAATCAAAGGTCAGGGTCACAGGGGAAGATGGAATTTCTTCCTGCGTGTTTCCCTCTTTGAATAAAATAACTAAAACGGTTTTGGTCGTATCTGAATGAAAATCAAAGGATAAGCCGAGGATCACCCATTGGGCTGACATATTGTTTTTCAGAACAACAGATCAATGGTCAAAATCACATGGCAAGGTTAACCTGATAAGTTTCTATCCAACGCAGAGTAAATTTTGCAGAAGGACTCAAGTTACAACGACTATAACTGAGTCAATGGCCAAGGTCACAGACAAAGATTAATGTTAGTCATTGGAGAATTCAACACACAGCGTTAATCTGATCTGAAGCAGGGTTGATGGAAATGTTAGGAATCAGGCAAGAATAAAGTTTTGTTTCCTGTTTCTCTTTATTGTTACTTCTCCGTTCGAATTTCTAAGAGAAAACTTTCAGTATCTTCCAGTACCAGGCCTCTGTTTGTTGCCTTCAGGGTTTCTGCATTCATAAAAGTTTCCGCATTTTTTTTTTCCGTGTTGTTGATAACTGAGATTTTGTTGTTTTTAGGGTTGTTAACAATTTTCATATTTTTCCTTCATTTTGCTCTAAATCAATATCTACTTCATCTCTCAGTTGCGGGTATTTATTCTGAATTAGCACACTTAACTCAGCTGCCTTTCTCTTACTGCCACGCCGTTCGGCCTCTCCCTCTATATTTGTCTCTCAATTTATCTTCCTAATTTTCTGTTCTGATCCCTGACCTGAATTACTTACATAGTCAGAGCCTACCCAATAGTAAACAGCCTTGAAATGATTGACAGGACTGTTCCTGTCTGTGTGTGTGTTTTTTTTTTTTTTTTTTTTTTTGAGCTCCTTTCAGATCTAGCATTACTCAACTTCTCACAATTTCGTCATCACTTCTTTCATTTACAATATTCACGACAGTTACGTGTTTCTCTGTACTAGCATGAGGTTTGGCAGTGAAAATGGAGTTCGTTTCACACTCTGATTCTCTTCTGGTTCCACTTACCACTTTTTTTTTTTTTTTAACTGAAAGAATGAATCCACCAGCCTGAGAGTGATCGTCCATGAAAATTCCACTAGCATTTCACCTCTCTGATTTCGTGTATCTGTTCCAAAATGCTCTACTATTGTCTCACCTAGCCTTGTCTTCCCTGTCATTGTACTAATATTTCTCATCAGAAATGCATAGACCTATTCGGTTTCGTGCTTTATAATAGCTTACATTACATCATAAATAAAAAATCATTTTCATTTCTTAAGCATATATAAAATTCATATTGTAGCTCATGTCTGGGTGTATCATTAGACATGCTATTCTATTATAAACATTAACGAATTCCTTAATATTATTTCTGAGGAATTTGTTGATCATAAACTTTGTAACTTGTTCCTTCTTTTCGTTGTTCTCTCTGTGCATAGTACATGGCCATCAGTCAGGTTTATGAATGCTTCACCATTTTTTTTAACCTCTCCGAAACCTGGGATTTATAGGCTAATTGCATGCTAGTTAAATAATAAGATATATGAAGTACCAAATTGACTCGAAAGAAGATAAAACGAATTTCTTTACACCTACGATCTTGAAGTGAGGGTGGGTATTAAGTTTTGAGTGGCGGACTCGCTTGCTCGCGCGAGGTTAACACAATAACTAGGAAAATTTTTATTCGATAACAACCAGGCTTGGTGGAAGAGTTGAGGGTCAGCCGATGATTAAACTAATCGTTTTTTCTTTTTTTAACAACAGATCAAAAGCCAAAATCACATGCCTTAGCAATATCAACTTATTTTTTTTATTTTTAAAATCCAGTTTAGATCAATCTTGGGCGAAAGATAGTTATTAAGTTTTCAGATGAATCACTAAGAGGTCAAGGTCATAGGGCAAATTCAAACCTCGACCCGTGTGTGTGAACCTGTTAATAAAATAGGCCAAACAGGTTGGATCTGATTTTAACTTGGTGGAAGGGTTGAGGGTTAGCAAAGGAGTAAATGCTTTGTTTCTGAGAACAATAGGTCAAAGCCACAGGCCAGGGTCAACTTAAATAATGTTTATCCAATTTAAACCAAACTGTGTGGAAGTGATGAGGGTAAGGCAGGAATAGAAGAAATGTGTTTTGAGAACAATCAGTCAAATGCCAACGTCACAGGAAAAGGTCAAATGCCAAGGTTACACGACCAGATCAACTTAAACAGTGTTGATTTTGTCTGACCCACACCTACAGTAGTGTTAGGGTTTCATGTTTAGCCAAGAACAAAGGCACTCAATATTTGAAGCAATCAGTCAAAAGTAAAAGTCACAGGATAAGTCAAAGTTTGAACCATGTGCCTGTGTGTGACAAAAATATCTGAAGCAGTTTAAATCTGATTGAGAGCAAAGTTGGTGGATGAGCTAATGATCACCTAATAGACTGACCAATTGTATTTGTGAACAACAGACGAACAGGTCATAGGTCAAGATCATTTGGAAAAGTCACCTTTAAGTTTTTATTCAGTGTAAGCTAAACTTTGTGTCAGGCTGTGGTGGAAACGAAGACAGAGTGATTCTGTTTTGAGAAAAATAACCAGAGATCAGTTTCACAGAAAAGGTCGAATACTAAGGTTACTGAGCAAGGTCAGCTCAAACATGTTGTGCTCTGATGTGAACAAAGCTGATGGAAGGGTAAAGTGTTGGGCTAAAAGGAAATAATCGACAATGAGAGAAACCTGTTGAAGATCAATGTCATAGAACAAAGTCATTTATATTCCGCCCTTAGACCAGTTGGTGGGTGAGGGTTGCACTCGCTGAGTGCCCCTTGGTTGTTGTTTTTTTTCAGACTTGAGAAACAGAATGGTATAATTTTTGGCAACTGGCCCTATACCGTTGCTTGAGATTCAGCCTTTCTGTGCATGCATCTATCTTTCTTTCTGTCTGTCTGTGGGTCTGTGCCTTAACTCCTCCTAGTCTATTTAGTGAATTGGAATGAAAATTCCCAGGTGAGTTTGTCTGATCTGGTTACCCCAAAGGTCTTCCATTATATGCAATTTTCCAACCAGATATTTAGGAGGATCAGACCCTCACCAAATAAAACATTTTCAGAAGTAGTGAAAAGATGACAGGCATGGCGTTGATATAATAGTACTCGGTGTACAGTGGACTCTCATTCATAATGCGTTATTTGAGAGGCATGACCCCCCGCCCCACTAATGATTCTTGAAGGTCAGTTCCTTTCCAAAAATTAAAACGACCAGACACAGGGGAAAATGAGGCCAAGGGTTTCCATGAAACTTCTCAGGTCAGTTCCTCTGATTTCTTGATGCCTTTCACTATACAAAATTTCCACCATTATTTTGAGGCGGAGTCAGGCCCCTCCAAAACATATAAGGCATAAAATAAGGGAAGGAGGGCAGATATACCTTTGATATTATAGCACATGTTGTAGAATGGGCCCTCATTCAGTAACAGCTACCACTACTACTACTATTACAACTAATACTAATAGTGCTACTACTATTACGATTTACTGAGTTATCACATATGCCACCACTGCGATTATGCAACTTTTACGTCAGTATACTAGCTTCTTTTATACCGCACTTATATTATTTTGTAATTCTTTCAATACTGGCATGTATACTGCAGGACTGGGTCTGTAATTCCATGTTTTCTCTGAATGCACAAGAAGCTGCACACCTACTTTTTTGCTTGCCGGAATCTAAAAATTTGGAAAGCCTGTTGGTCAACTTTGCATGTTTGTCTGTCTGTTACAGTAGTTTCTCTGCTCTCTACACGCACATTTTGCGCCAATCATCAGAAAAAAAAATCAGAAGGTACAGTCGTGGCCATAAATAATCACCTACCCTTCTGTACCCCGTGCCTCAGGCTGGCTCGTTTATGCGCGCAAGTCACACTTGTCTAAGAGGGCTGAGAAGGAGGGGCCAGAGAGAGAAGGAAGGTAGGTGGGGCGGACGAGCGATGGTGCTGGGGTGGAGTGAGAGAGGGGAGGGAGGGGAGGTAGGGGAAGGAAATGCGAAGTTGTGGCCACATAATTTGTCTATTTTCTTTCATTCAAGGCATTTTATGAAGGAGTTACTATTCGATAGATAAAGCTGCATTACACCTTGTATAGCGGATTGAGATAACAAGCTTTAGATAGGTGGTGATATCAAGGGCTGGCTCGTGAGAAAAATATACTAACGTGACAGATCAAATATTAGTGCAGAGCCATCAAGATTGTGTGGGCCCAGATTGTCAACGCGTGGAAGCCAGAGAACGAGAGGACATGGGCCCGCCTCCTCCAGCACACCAAGGACGAGTGGGAGCTGTTCAGACGAAACCAGCAAACCATCAACAACATTGTTTCCCCGGTGCCGCGAAGACTGCATGAGGGTTTCAAGGCATGAGGCCACTGGACTACTTAGTTACTAAGGTGTTCCTGGTTGCTTTGGCATGACCAATGTCGGTAGACACTGACACAGATATATTTTGGGAGTTTGGGTAGGATATTGTTTCATTTTCTTTCTAACAGATTATGAGATACCGTAATCATATCTACCCATGAGCACAGACATCAAATTTATTTACCCTTTATGCACAATTATTTTAAATAGCCTTTTGATATAGAGATGACATTAAATAATTATTGAATTGACATGATGGTAACTGTATAGGGTATACCGCAAGGGTGATCATATTTACTGTGGACAAAGCCATGTAAAAGGTTGCATATAATATTTAGTTCCAAAAATAAATTGGGCTACATGTAAGTGTAGAGGACGTTTCTTACACAAACATCACAGAAGTCAAAGCCATCCAGATTCCATTCTGCGTCCGAAGTCAAAATACACGGAGAAACACAAATATCTGGCTTCGCACTAATGTTTGATCTGTCACGTTAGTACACTTCTCGCACAAGCCAGCCCTTGATATCACAACATACAGTATCTAAAGCTTGTTATCTAACGCCGCTATACAAGGTGTAATGCAGCTTTATCTACCGAATAATAACTTCTTTATATCATCCCCTGAATGAAAGAAAATAGACAAATTATGTGGCCACAAATTCGCATTTCATTCTCCCTCCCCTCCCCCACTCCACCCCAGCATCATCGCTCGTCACCCCCATCCACCTTCCCTTCTCTCGCTGGCCTCTCCCTCTCCGCCCCTCTTACTCCAGCGTGACTTGCCGCGCATAAACGAGCCAGTCTGAGGCACGGGGTTCAGGAGGATAGGTGATTATTTATGGCCACGACTGTAAGTATCCATAAACCCTGGAAGCCTATTGTTTTTCATCACAATCGGTCAAAGGCCCTAGGCTGGGTGGGAGGTGGAAATCCCTTAGTGGCCGTGGGTCCGGAGACCGTCGGGACCCAGAGGCCGGCCCCGGCACCATTTTTTTTCATATTTCGAAAAATCGATTTTTCCCCCAAACTGACGAAAAACGTCTGGAGCATCTGACAATGAAATTTTTAGCTTCCTAAACCCAACCTTTGCTTCGCGATGAAGTGCGAAAAATTTCGCCAGAACGCTGGTAAAACCTAAGTAGATGCAATCGGATCCATGCGGGAAGCGATTTTCCTATGGCAGATTCATTTATCTAATAATTTAAACAGACGGAAAGCTTGGAAAAACAACTTTTTTCATGCAGATATTGATACAAATACGTATGTAAACCATTATAGATGCTTCGAGAACGTATTAATATAAGCAGAACTAAAACATCAAACTGCAAAAGCTACTAATATTCGAGATAATTTTCAGAATGAATCGCCATTATTCATGAATTGCCATGAAATGGAAGTGTTGATCTTTCAGTGAACAAGAATCATGCCTGGGGCCTCCTAATATGCCAGAAAGTCGTAAATTCAGCCACTAGGTGTCGGATGTTACTAAAGGACACGACAGATATCAAAGTAGCAATGTCTTGTCTCAAAGTCATTCTGTCATGCCGGGAGGATTAGGTATGTGTTTATATCTGGAGATTTGAGGGACATTCTGGAAAATAAATTTTATGCTGTAGGATTCGGTGAATGTTTTATATTGAGATGTAAGAAACATTCTCGAAATGTCCACATGTCTGATTTTTGTTTCTATTTTAACTTAGGAATTAGTTCTTGTCATTATTGTTATTGTGTATTGATAATTTAAGTGCATTATTACGAGAGAAAATGCGAGTTCTCTCCTAACCTCTAGAATATGCTGGACTGCACTAGTATGTGGAGTCAGAAGGAGGTATTTAAAGGACTGTACCACATCCAAGAAAATTCAGTTTTTGTCAGTAACATACAGAGTGAGTTAGTGTGCGGCAGTGGCAGTTTAGTGAGGAAGGGCCTGCCAGACAGTGAGAGTAAGGGGAGTCAGTAACAGTCAGGCAGTGAGACTGTCAGTGGCAGACAGACAGACAGCCACATAGCCAGAGACAGAGTGAGTCAGGCAATGAGATCTAATCAGTGAAGGACAGAGTACTCGTAGTCAGTCATAGAGTGACAGTAAATCAGTGAAAGGACAGTGAGTGAGTACAAGTGAGTGAGGACAGAAGTAGCGAATGCAAAACCACCGTTTTCCAAGTAAATCTCAGCTGTGTCTAGAAGGAATAAAACCCTAAACTGTTGAATTTCATTTGATTAACCTCTTGGCACTCTCGACGTATCAATGAACCTCTTACGAGTGTAACAATTGGTGTCAGGAGTAGTCTAGAGAGATGGAGATGCGTGGACAGGCTGCCAAAATGGTGGATATATCTGTGGCAAACGAACTCACATCGTTGAAAGCAGAGCAAGATCAAAAGAAACAGCAAAAAGAAGTAAAAGATATACTTCCAATGTTAAAAGCAAAGCATGAAGAAGAAAAAGAATATCGAGAGGAAGCAATGAAACACCAAGAACAAAAAAAAAAAAAAAATATCAAGAAGCACAGCAAAAAGAACAAAAGAAAGATATACTTGCAGTGCTGAAAGCACAGCAAGAAGAAAAAAAGAAAAATACACTCGTATTGTTGAGATCACAGCAAGAACAATAAGAAGCCCAAACACAACACCAACTAAATCTAGAGGAATAAATCTCCGAGAAAGAGGTACTATGAAACCTCCTGTCACAGAAAACAGATTGAATCACCCTTGCTTTAATGCTGTCCACAAGGAGAGGGCCTGCAAAGGTATTTGAGCCAAGCCACCCCTGAATCTCATCTCTTCTATGTTTTTGGCCGGAATCGTGCTAAGTCTGTTCTTCATTCTGGTAAAAATAATTTCACTCGTACTTAATGCTCTGAACTCTCCAACTCAAATTCCTCCTGCTCCTTCTGGCACCTTGCCAAAAACATTTTTAACAACTTTACCTCATCATCCTTCTCTCTTCTTTTCCACCCTGATGGCTCTGTATCTGTTTCTTTTTGCGATAAAGCAGAACTCTTCGCTCAGAATTTCTCCTCCAGTCCTACCTTAGACGATTTTAGTGTTATTCTTCCATCACTTCCCGCCCTTGACTTCATGGCTGACATTAAAATGTGTTCACCCGACAACAAGATGCCCAAACACAACACCAATGGAGACTAGATAAACAGATGAGTGGGCAGAAACGGGAGTTTCAGTTACTGAAGGAATCTGAAGAGAGGCTGAGCTTGGAATCGAGAGTATCAGGAGGATCGTGAAAAATGCTATGAGGAGCTGCAGAATGTGACCAGAAAACTGAAACAACAGCAAAGGGTGGTGTGCAGCAAGGTAGAGAAAATACGCAACCAGGTAAGAGAAGTGAGGGAAAAGGTTTCCTGTACAGTGGAAGATAAAGTGAGAAGTGAAAAACAGGAAGTGAATAACAGGCTCAAAGCTTTTGCACATTGCTTGGTTGAGTCAACACCCATCTCACCTCTAAGGTGCCAGTGACAGGTGTACAGAGGGGGATAGTGAGATGATGAATCTCACAGCCTTTGAATATGTTTCTGTGAGTCACGATAGTGTGGCTGAAGGCGGTATGCACGTGCCAGTGAAGCAAATGTCCCAGAAATTTGATGGCAAACTGTCTTAGGAGGTTTAATTACCCAGTTTGAGCCCTTGGCCGGTCCGTGTGGGTGGGATGACCAGTAGTGTGTCGTTCAGCTAGCCACCAGTCTTAAGGGTTCCACTGTGGCCGTCCTTGTGCCACTGGAGGAGGGAAATTGGAGTGACTACAATAACCTGGCACAGGCCTTGGAGCAGAGGAAAGGGAGCTCTTCAGGTCCTGGTTCTGGACTCACACCCAGAGGAGAGAGGAGCCCCTACAAGAACTGGCCCAGGACCTAGAGAACGAGCTCATAAAGCTTATCCAAGAGCCAGTTCTGACTTCCTGATGGTACTGCCTCAAGACCAGCTCACTGATGCCCTGGACAGCCCCAGCAGAAGGTTCAAGTGATGTGGGTCAAATCAGTCAACCTGCAGGAAGCCCTGACCAGTGCCCTTAAATCTGAGTCCTAATTCATATCCAGCTACTCAACCTTCAGCAACAAACGCAGTGTGTCCAGGTATCTCGAAATGAAAGGATAATGAATTTGGCTCTCTTTTGAATATTTTTTTTTCTTGGAAGGAACAGTTTGTGGGCTCCTGGCCTTTGGTTCCTTCTTCCTTGCATTAAATAAAAAATAAATAAATGGCATGTAAGGGCTCAGTCAAGAGCATGGATACATTTAAAGGAGCATGCCTTTACAGTGAACAGACTGGGCACAGAAAGTAAGACTGCTGCAAGAGGAGGAGAAATCAGCAAAATAGATGACTTCAACAGAATCAGTCAGACGGCAAAGTGTTGGGTTTGTGGACAACAGACACACCTGAAAAAGTACTGCAAATGGAAGACCCAACAAGGGAAGATGGAGCAGGCCCCTAAAGAGGGAGATTAACCCCTAGGGTACGCAATTCTCCAGCCTCGTCTATCACCCAGGACGCAAAAACTAGCCTATTTTTCGACTATGTCAAAGGTTAAAAGTTTTGCCCGATTTATAGAGCTTGAATTTACACACCTGAAAATGCAATAGTTACCAAGCTATGGCCTGTCAAAGTTTATAATAATTACCCGTCGCGGCCCCAGCGAGAAAGAAAATATGCCGCTCGCACCTGTTTTCTTTGCAAAAATACGTAAAAAAATAATTTTTTTTGGGTGTGTACAGATGTCATAAACCATTGTAATGTCTATCTATCTATATACCTAGGCTGCTTCTCCCAAGGAAAGGGAGGTAGCCGAGACAGGACGACACACTCTCCATTTACTCATCCATTCAAACACATTCATTCGCATCTTAACCCCAAAGGGGAGAACGGACAGATCCTCACAGTACCACACTGCACAAGGGTCAACTGCGCAATGCAATCAGTGACATCCACAGCAGGGCCCGACAGCAGAACTGGTTTACCCCTGCCACATCATAACAGACCCATCCCCTTACCCTCAGCTGACCTGACTAGCTGATCAGACCAAATGCAGGAGAATATCCCCTCAGGGCTGCGTCATCACTTATTCATTCACAATTTCTCTCCATTTATTTCTGTCACGCACAGCCACTCTTCCTTGCTCAACAGACATCCCTCTCGCATCCAGCGCTCTCTTCACACTGTCCATCTATCCTATTCGTGGTCTTCCTCTCAGCCTTACACCTCTCACATCAGATCTAGTTATCTTTTTCACCAATCGCTCATTATCCATTCTCTCCATCTGCCCAAACCATCGCAACACCCTCTGCTCAACTCTACCAGCCATCTCCCGAACAACTCCAGTTCTCCTTCGCACTTCATCATTTCGCACCCGATCCATACGTGTCACTCCACACATACTCCTCAGACACCTCATCTCCATTACATTCAAACTTTTCCTCTCTGCTACACCCATATTCCATGTTTCAGCCCCATATAATGCAGTCAGTACGACAACACCCTCATACAGCCTTCTCTTTACATCCATTCTAAGCGAACGACATTTAAACACTTTTTTCATTCCTCCCAGCACCTTTCCTATTTCATTTATTCTAAACTTCACTTCTGCATCTATTCTTCCATCCACAGCAACATGTGACCCTAGATATTTAAAACAATCTACCTCCTCAAGCAACTCACCATTCAAAACTATATTCATCCCCCTACCATCAATCAACCTCGTACACTTCATCACTTTACTCTTATTCTCATTTACTTTCAATTTCCTCCTTTCACACACCCTTCCAAACTCCTCTACCAACTGTCTCAATCTCTCCTCTGAATCAGTCACCAGTGCAGTATCATCTGCAAACAGCAGCTGCTTCAGATTCCACTCTCCACCATCAACATTTACCAGACTCAGACCACCTAAAACTCTTGCATTCACCTCCCTTACAACACCATCCATGTAAATATTAAACAACCAAGGCGACATCACACATACCTGTCGCAGCCCCACTCTCACGGGAAACCAATCACTCACAGCATTTCCCACTCTTACACACGCTCTACTATTTACATAAAAACTTTTCACCCCTTTTAGTAACCTACCGTCAAGTCCATACAATCTTAAAACAGTCCACAAAGCCTCCCTATCAGTTCTATCATACGCTTTCTCTAAATCCATAAATGCCCAAAACACATCCTTGCCTTTCGCTAAATACTTTTCACACACTTGTCTCACAGCAAACACCTGATCAACGCATCCCCTCCCTCTCCTAAAGCCACACTGCTCATCACTAATCACTCCCTCTGTACCCTCTCAAACTCTCATAATTAACACTCTACCTTACACCTTACCTACAACACTCAACAGACTTATACCCCTAAAGCTAGTACATTCATACTTATCACCCTTGCCTTTATACAACGGGACCACACAAGTACTTGCCCAGTCAATTGGCACCATACCTTTCTCAAAGCACACACTCAACAATCTTACTAACCAGTCAACAATAGTCACTCCACCACCCTTCAGGCATTCCACAGCACACCCATCCATACCTGCAGCTTTCCCTGTTTTCATCTCCTTTACTGCCTTCTCCACTTCCTCCTTCGTGATCAAAGAATCATTCAACTCTCCCAACACATTTATTCCTTGCACCCTTCCATCTGCCACAATCTCAGCCACCCTTTCCTCCTCTACATTTAACAATCTTTCAAAATACTCTGCCCATCTCTTCCTTTACTGCATCCATCTCAATTAACATCCTTCCATCCTCTGCTTTTACTCGTTCTTCCTTTCCAGACTCTCCCTTTCGCACCCTTTTCACCTCCTTCCAAAACATTTTCTTATTCTGTTGAAAATTCTCTGTCAGCTGCCTACCCCACCTCTCATCTGCTGCCACTTTAGCATCACGCACGGCCCTTCTCGCTCTATTCCTCTTTTCCTTATACCTTTCATATGACATCTCATCCTTCCTCTACAGCCACACTTCATATGCACGTCTCTTCTCAGCCACAGCCATACTTACTTTCTCGCACCACCATTCACTTCCTTTTCTTACACCACCACCCACACGTCTCACACCACACACCTCTTCTGCATGCCCCACCACAGCACTCTTAAACAACTGCCATTCCTCCTCCACGCTGCCATTTTCCCAATCTTTCATTGCGTTCCACTCATCTTTCAATTTCTCCAGATACTCTATCTTTTTCTCTCTTTTATCCAATTCACTCACTTTCAAAACGTCCCTGCCACACCTAACCCTCCTAGCTCTCACCCATCTCTTACCTACTCTTAACTTTCCCTCCACCAGGTAGTGGTCAGACATACCTTCACCCTCCCCTCTCAGAACTCTCACATCCAACAATCTTCCTATTACATTCCTAGACACAACCACATAGTCCATCAAAGTTCTATCAACAACCCTTCCACCCTCCTGTCTCACCCATGTATACTTATAAATATCTTTCTTCTCAAACAGCGTATTCCCAATCACCATCTCTCGCTCAACACACATCGCTATCATTCGTTCCCCATTCATTTCTTCCAGGCACACCATGCATACCAACTACGCCTTCGACTGCTACATTTCCCACTCTAGCATTCAGATCTCCCATCATTACCACATTCACATTCGCTCCAAAACTCTGCAGACACTCATCAACATCATTCCAGAAAGACTCCCTCTCTTGTTCATCCCTTTCACTACCAGGCCCATATGCACTCACAAACACCCACAACTCACGTTCAAATTTCGCTTTCACCCACATCAGTCTCGATGACACCTCTGTGGTGGGGGGTACACAACCTGGCCGCACTATGGGGTGGTACTACTACTCTGCGGCCAGGTTGTGTTAGGAAGAATACTGCCACCGTATTCCCTGCATGTCGTAATAAGCGACTAAAAGGGGCGGGGTGAGGGGACTAGGGACCCCCTCCTCTGTTTTTTAGTTCCTAAAAAGAGACAGGCCAGAGAAAGGGATGGGGGATGGAGTTATCCCCGTACCCTGAAGATTGGGTCTATGAATGTGCGTGGATGTAGTACGACTGAGGCTAAAAGGGAGGAGATTGGGAGAATGTTTGTGAGAAGAAAGTTGGATGTGTTAGCTTTGAGTGAAACGAAGATGAAAGGGAAAGGTGAGTCTATGTTTGGAAGTGTGAATAGAAGATTGTCAGGTGTCGATAGAGGAAGGGCAAGAGAAGGTGTGGCCTTGTTAGTGAGTCCGGAAGTACAGCAATACATTGTAATGTGCTTAGAAAAAAAACTAAAATGGTAACAAACCCCGAAATAAATATGATAAATAGTAAAATATCCTCCCCTCCTCTCCTCTCCCCATACCTCCAATCTGCTCCCTCCCCTTCCCTTCCCTCCCCTCCCCTCCTCTCCTCTCCCCTCTCTTTTCCCCTCCCCCCTTCCCTCCCCTCCCCCCTTCCCTCCCCTCCCCCCTTCCCTCCCCTCCCCTACTCTCCTCTCCCCTCTCCTTTTTTCTCCCCCCTCCCCTCCCCACCAAGCTGTAAAATCTAGCTGGGGAAAATGGTCATGAACCCAATAAAAATATGATAAATAGTAAAAATTATCCTCCCCTCCTCTCCCCTCCCCATACCTCTAGTCCCCTCCCCCCCCTCTCCTTCCCTTCCCTCCTCTCTCCTAACCTCCCCTCCCCCCTCTCCTCCCCTCCGAGCTCAAATCTAGCTAGTTTTCGTTTCGTTTCGTTTCGTTCCGTTTTTGAAGGCTCCAACATGCTTGCAAGCATCGGCATAAAATAAAATGTCATTTTCGAGTGGGTTTCGAATAAAGACAGCTAAAACAATTGTGGTGTGTGTATATCTGTATGCAAAGACACGAATAAATTACAGGTAATGATTCAAAAACATGCCCCATAAAGCGAAAAAAATATGCAAAATATTCGAGGCCGGGGAGGTAAAGATACTGCGTGCTAGGGAGTGGGGGTGGGGGTGGGGGGAGGTGGTGGGAGGTGGTAAGGCCAGGCGGGGGTGTATGGGGATGAAGGGATGGGAGGAGACCACCACAAGACACAAAGGAAGGGCCCCAGTGGAGTACAGGGACATGGAGGGAGGGTAGGGGGGAAATACCCTCCCCAAAGATGACTGGGGGGGACATGGGGGGGATTCACATGGGAGTGGGGGATTCATGAGGAGGGGGTGAGAGGGGTGGTGGTGGTGGTAAGAACGGTGGGAGGTAGGGTAGTAACAAGGTAATGGGGTAGAGGGACGTGGCGAGAGGGAGAAGGGGGGTAAACCCCCACTGCCTGATTACGGGCCTGGGTCCCCCCTCTGTTGTGTCCAACACTTAGTTCTGATTGGTTAGAAGCCATCTACGTCACAGCTGGGGTGGAGCCAGCTGCCACCAGTTTTTTGTGGATGTTGCTACGATCTTTGTTGCTCATCTTTTTAATAAATTGCGCAAAAAGCTTGATCATGAGCTTAGTACTTTAGGGGTTAAGGTTTGCTGGTGCACCGGGGCAGCAGCCAGCCTATGCCAAGTGTGCCCCACATGTGACCTTGTGCAAGAGAGCTACTTCAGCCAGTTATCAGGTGGATGGTGAAACTGAAGGAGTAGCATCCCCACTGGTCATCAACATTGTAACAAAGAAGACTTTGGTGCTACTGAATGTGGTGGGTCAACAGCATCTTTCAGAGTCTTTGCAGCAGGTGTGTGGAGTCACAGGGCACTGTGCTGAGCTTAGCAGACCAATGGGTGTTGATACGGCTGGCAGGGAAGGAAGAGACTCTAGGCATGTCTGTTTCCAACACTGAGGACCCTTGCATCCCTGCTTAGACTACCTGGTGTCCCACTGCTGTCTGCTGGACTTCCATTCGATGCAAATGCAGCTAGAAGAAAGGAGTGTTCTGTTGAGCGCCATGGAGAATGGATGTCCCCTAGTTATGACCAGTTAGACTACAGTCATCCTCCAAGTCAGAGATGCTGTTGCCCTGCAAGATCAACAGTATGCTGCACACTGTCCTGGGACCAGTGATGGCACAGGAGCTATGGCATGACAGAAGAGGTAGGCAGGATCATGGCTGACCCAATGGCAGAGGAAGTACCCATCATCATAGCCAATTTTACACTTCGTTCTAAGAAAACACATGAGGGCACAGTTGTGAGGTTGTGCCAATAAGTCAATCAGGAGCCACCAGGCAGTGCATGGAAGAGGAGTTCGGTTAAGCCCCAGGAAAAGCTATCCAACCACTTGCATGATCTGTTTGCCAGGAGTGCCAAGTGTATGGAGAAGCCATAGATGGAGCAGCTGAAAAGGCTCTTGGTGACGTATGTCGATCTATTGTCTACAAGAGACCTGGATCAGGGATGCACTGACCTGGAGGAACATCACATAAACACAAATGATCATCAAACAAGCAAGCTACCCAAAGGATAACTCCAGTCCACCACCTGGAGATGGAGGTGATGGAAATTCTATGCTGACAGGGCCTAATTGAAAGATGCAGCAGTCCATGGGCATCTGCATTCATGCTGTTGAATGTGGATGGTTGCTGAAGGTGTTGAGTAGACTACCAGGCCCTCAACGACGACACTGTCAAGAACTCCTATCCTCTGCTAAGGATGGACGTAACCCATAATGCTTGGTTGCAGTGAAATGGTTCTTGATGTTGGACCTCAAGTATGGGTACCATCATATAAAAATGGCAGATGTAGATAAGAAGTATATGGACTTCATGTATGGCTAGGGACTCTGGCAGTTAAGGTTATGGGTTGTGTAACAGTCCAGCCACCTTCATGGATCTGATGGAAAGGATATTGGAAGGACTACATTGGCAGACAGCCCCGATGTACCTGGATGATGTGATTGTTTTTGGCAAGACCTTCGAGCAAGAACTGGAGAGACTGTCCAACGTCTTTCATTGATTCAAAACTTCACACCTTAAGCTTATCCCTAAGAAGTGTTGCCCATTCCAGAAGGAAGTCCAGTACCTTGGTCTCATCATGAGTTAGTCAGGAATGCACAATGACCCAGAGATGGTAGCAGCATTGAGGAATTGCCTGGTACTTGCCAGTGTAAGCGATCTCCAATGGGAAGGGTTGCAGTGGATGTTGCAGGACCTCTGCCTTTCATGACAGATGGAAACAGATACATCTACCTGGCAATGGACTACATCACCAAGTGTCCTAAGGCTCATCCCATCCCAGACCAGGAGGCCACTACTCTTTGAAGAGTGGTGATGGACCAGTTTTTCTGCAGTTTTGATGTTCCAAATGAGCTATGCTCAGATCAGGGAAGGAACTTCGAGTATGCAACCATTTTTGAATGCTGTAAGTTGCTGGGCATTAGGAAAACCAGAACTGCATCTGCAGTCAGATGGAATGGAGGAAAGATTCAACTGGATGCTGGGGCAGGAGCTGGCCAAACACTGTGTAGAAGGACAGACAGAATGGGACTGTAAACTGCCTGCTCTGCTGATGGCCTACAGATCAGCAGTCCATTATACTACTGAATACTCTCCAACATAGATGATATTTGGGTGTGAGTTGTAGCTGCCAGTAGATTTGTTAAGTGGAAGGCCCACAGATGAAGGTCTCCCAAAGGGAGCTTCCGAGTTTGCTGGAAGTGTGGAGAAGAGAATGGATGAGGTGCACTATCAAGTTTGAGGAATGCTGAAGTTATCCAGTGAGGCCCTACTTGCAGCCCATCTTTGATTGCGGCAAGACCTCCCGGCGGTCCACAGCAGCCTTATCAGCCAAGGGACAGGTCGGTCGTTTCGATCTGAGGGAGTGCCCTGGTCTGCCCACCAGGAGGTCGAGGCTCCTCCGCCCTAGACTACCTGGCCGACGACCCTCCCTCTGCCACGACCATGGACTGGGGCTGTGCCATCTGTGATGACCAGGACTGGGCCTCCCCTCTGTGCTTCCACCTGCTGTTGCTGGAGAGCTGGGGGAGTCTTTTTCTCCCTTTCCATCACTAGCATGAGTTTCGAGGGCAGCGTTGGGGCGGCTTCCATCTGAGCTCATCGGCGCCGTGCTGTCTGCCCGGCTCCCGTCCCGCCCTGCCCTCGTTTAGACCATCGTGCTGCCAGCCTCACCATCCACCGTCAAACCCCGCCCTGCCTCGTCGATCATCGGGCAGCCGATCTCACCACCAACAATCGCACCTTCCCCTCCCTCTGCCGCCTTTCTCTCGTTCGCCAGTTTGCTGTCCCCGCTACGCTCTCATTGGAGAGCTTTTTTCCTGCTTCTTCCCAGCCGGGCTCTTTGTTTGCTCGTGCCCTAACAAGTGTGGGGCGAATATAACAACAGTGAGGCCCTTGTTCGACGCTCAGGGAGTTGCAGCTATTAGGGATAACTCCGTGGACAGTTCAAAACTAAAGAGTGCTCCAGACTCTGTGGGACCTACATGGCGGAGGCGATAGTTACAGTATGAAACCTAAGCTGGAACATTATCATGTTTATACTTGTTTATACGTAGGATTAGGTAGTTGTGTCGGGGAAAACACAGTTTTGAGGGGGAAGCAAGGTTATGGCAATAGGAATGGGTTAGTGTATATTTCTGAAGATGTGAGGAACATTCTCAAAACATCAATATATCTGATTTTTTTTCTGTCATACCTTTGGAATTAGTTCTTGTCATTACTTCCACCAAAGAAGTTTGAGGAAGTTACGTATTCACCTATGTTTGTATGTTTGTTTTTCTGCCCACAGCATTTCTCCAAAAATCCGAAATGAATTTCAATTAAATTTTGTGGATGGGTGGGCCATGGGTCAAGAAAGAATGTATTAAATTCTGGGGCGGATCCGGAGCTGGATCCTACCGCACAATATCTCCAAAAGTTCTCAACCAATTTCAGTGAAGTTTTGTAGAAGGGTGGGTCATGGGCCAAGAAGGTATTGATTAAATTTTGGGGCGGATCGGGATCCTATGTATCCCGCACAATATCTCCAAAAGTTCTCAAAGAACTTCAATGTAATTTTGTGGAAGAGTGCATCATGAGTCAAGGAACAATTGATTACCATTTTGGGACTGATCCGGACCCTATGTATTCCACACAATATCTCCACGGATCCGGATCCTGGTCCTATTTAATGGCAATTGTGGCATTGATGGAGGTATGCACTCTCTGCGGCTTTCTAGTTATTGTTATTGGGTATTGTTAATTTAACCCATTAGCGCCCAGTGTCATCAATATAGGACGGAACTGGGCATTTTCAAAATTCAGTAAAGAAGAGAACCTCGGGGAAGGGACCCATGAGCTTCGCGACTATGAGCCAACAGGCGGAGGGAGGTACGCCTAGCGCCCTTCCAGTAAATCCCTTGCTCAGGTTATCTGGGAGCCAATGGGTTAATGGCATTATTGCGTGAGAAAATGTGAGTTCTCTTCTAGGCTCTAGAATATTTTGGGTTGTGCTACTTGGTGGAGTTGGGGGGAAGGGTATATAAAGGACTGTTCCGCATCCATTTTAGTTTTATGTCAGTAATAAAGACAGTTTGTTAGTGTGTGGCAGTGGCAGTTTAGTGAGCGAGGGCCAGTCACACAGTGAGTCATTGTCACTAATGGACAGCCAGTCAGTTAGTCAGTGGCGGACGGAAAGTGACAGAGAGTCAGTGACAGAGTGAGAGTTAATCAGTGGAAGCCGGAGTAGTCAGTCATAGAGTCAGTGAGTGAAAGTCAGCCAGTGAATGGACAGCGAGTGAGTGGTAGTGAGTGAGGTCGGAAGTGGTGAGAGTGAAAACCACAGTGTTTTGCAGATGTACAGTACCTCAGCTGTGCCGAGAAGATATAAAACCTGAATTATTGTGCGGCTTTCGATGAACGTCCTGTTTACACGTCGGTCTCAACGTATCAACGAACCCCTGTGGTGTAACAACATCTATCCCAAAAACGTATCATAACACCTTCCAAAAATTTACGCTATCATATCTCATGTGGACTCCTTCAAAATTTCCTTTGGCCTCGTTCTCCTTCGTTCAGTTTTGCCATTGATATCGTTTCCATACACTGTTAACCCCTTCACCACGAATATGATTGTTCATTATAATCAAGCTAAGACCACATGATTTCATTCAACTTTGGAAGCATTTTAAGTGGTGGAGATATAATTTAGGTTATATTGAAAGCATGTAGTTAAAAAAAATCCTAAGCTGAAATAAAACTACTGATACTAGATCTACAAAAAAGTAATTGTGGTGAGCGTGCTGAACATTTCACTATCCTCATGTTTCGTTCTTCCTACATTGGCCCCATAGCTGTACATTCCAAATAACCAATTTAACGTCTATCTCCATCTCACCATCAGTATAGGAGAGAGAGAGAGAGAGAGAGAGAGAGAGAGAGAGAGAGAGAGAGAGAAGAGGGGGGGGGGAGAATACGGGTAATAGGAGACCCGTTGCCCATGACGAGGTTATCTATTGGAAAAGGAGCTAATTTAGCTAGGATCTAATCAATGTGTATGAGAAATGGATGAAGAAGAGAAAGGCTGTCCTCCACCCACCACACTTGCCGGTTAAACCGGCAGGAAAATGATAGAAATAACACCATGCTTGTTAGAAAGAACAAGTATGGAACTTTCATGGGAGAGGCATAAGAGGAACGACTATGCACTATATAATATCCATTCTACAGATCTGTTTTAAGAAAGAGCTTAGACAATCGCCGAATGTTTCCATTATTAACCCGTTAACTGCGCATAGCGGTTTTGGAGGTGTCCGTGGTGTGCAGACTTGGGAGTAAAAATGAAATTTCCCAAAGGCTAAATTTTCTCATAGGAATTGAGAGAACACATGCCAAAGTATATAGTAACGAAATATTCGCTCAATATTTACCTTGGTAAAGCCACGGATGAACATCGAAGTGTCTTATTCCCTATTGGAAAGTATGGTTTTCGTTTTCTTTTTCGGTTTCAGTTTCGGTTTCGGTTTTGAAGGCTCAAACATGCTTGCATGGGTCGGCCTTGGTCACCATGGAACTATATTCGAAATTCACCTGCGCAGCCAGGGCTGTATTGAACAGTCGCACTTGGAACAGCCCAGGCTGTATAGAGCAGTTAACAGGTTAAGCAAACGTCTCACAGTCGTCAGCAAACACTTCAACCTAGAAATAAACAACACTAAGTTAGTTAAAGCTTATAGTTTCAAAGTATTTGTCTAGTTAAGTTTTAAACCTAACAGTTGTTTTGCACTAATCACTGTTGTTGGTAACCTATTCCACTGTTCCTCAACGTGAATATTATTATATTATTTTAGTGCTGATTGTCTTGCTTTTGAGTTTATTCCATTATCCCTGGTCAGGGTATTATTCTGTATCTCGAATAAATCATCATATCTAACATCGTCAAATTTGAGCTGTCCCTTTTTCAGAGAAAATAAATTTAGTTTATTTAGTCGCTCTTAACTGGGTAAATTTCTCAGCGATGGGATCATTTGGGGGAGGGGGGAGCTCTGTCTTCGTCTATAGTATGATTCGGGGACCATTGCTGCACACGGAATTCGAGGTGTGCTCTAACAAATGACGTATAAAGCTTAGAGATTACATCTGGCGTTCTGTGATTAATGTTCCTTGTGATAAAAACGGTCATTTTTTTTTTTTTCATTGTTACTGGCTGCTATAGAATGTTTTGAAATATTGAAGTCATTACTGATAATAACTCTAATCCTTCTCGTCTTTTACTTACCTCAGTTGCATATCGAACATGCGGTATTCATAATTAATGTTTTTGTCGCCATTACCTTATATTTATCTCTATTAAATTTCATCTGCCATTTTTTACTTCAATATAGTGTCTTATCCATGTCGTTTTGTAGAGATTCACAGTCTGCTTTCGTAATTACCTTGCATCTAATCATCGTGTCACCTGCATTTCGCTACTTTTGAAACGAGAGTATTTTCTATACCACTGATGTAAATAGTGATAAGAACTGGTTCTAGAACTGACCCTTGAGGATCTCCGCGTGTTACTTGAATGCAGTCTGATGATTCACAGTTTATTGCTACACGCTGCTTGTGATATGTTAACCAGTCACCAATTCATGAACATAAGTTGTTACAGAGGCTTTTTGTTTTTCTATTAGTCTTTGATGGGGAACCTTTTCAAATGTTTTATGGAAATCTAGGTAGATGACATCCGGTGATATTTTTGCGTCCCAGTCGTCGTACATGGCTATAAGAATTCAAGTATACTCGTATTTGTTAGGCATGATCTGTTATTACGAAATCCATGCTGGTTATGTTATTATGCATGTTAAAGCGCACGAACATTTTATCTCTAACTTTTTTTCTTTCAAAATTTTGCAAAGTAGCCTATTGTCGTTAGGATTATTGGGGAGTAATGCGTGTGTGTGTGTGTGTGTGTGTGTGTGTGTGTGTGTGTGTGTGTGTGTGTGTGTGTGTGTGTTATAGCTCTTTTTAATGACGGGTGATATAATAGCGAGTTTCCACTGAGCAGATACTCTACATTCAATTAACAATTTACTCAATACTTTAGTCAAAGGAAAGGCTAACTGCTACATCCAGGCAGAATGCGAGGAGATAACTGATCTGGACCAGTTGATTTATCTGGGTCGATTTTCTGAAGAAATATTACAGTTCATGTCTTGTCACTTCACGATTCTATAACTTATCATCGGGTCCTGAGAAAACCGATTGAGGGATGGGAAAGTTCACGTTATTGTCTTTTGTCAAAGAAGTCGTTCAGTATTGTTGGTAATCATGGACGAGATCACCTTCCGAATTTAGTAGAGGACCTATGCTATCTCTTATACTTTTCATATTCCTCATATAATGCAAATGTAGTTCAGGGATTTACTTTACGTCAGGAAAAACTTTTGCTTCATAATCTCGTTCAGTTTTCCGAATAATCTTCATACTGCTGCTAAAATGTAAATTATTCGGTATTCCCATAGTGATTTTCTGTAGGTTACGATTTTTTATATGCTCTTCTCTTATGACCAATGATTTCTTCAGTATTCTTCGATTAGCGTTATTATATCTTCGGGTGATTCTCGGTAATTTTCGTTCGATTTACTAAAACTCGATTTGTGAATGTTTCCTACATTTCTACGACGTTATCACCTGTAATAACTAAATCCAGCTGCTGCTGGTAATTTAGTCTTTCATATTATCGAAATTAGCTTTCTTTAAAGTTAGAAACTAAAATGCTGATTATACTGGTCTTGCAGTGGATGTTAACATGAAATCTAATATGATCGCGGTTGCAAAAATTTTCACCATCACACAAATTCGTTAGGTCACTGTATGTTGCTAGGTCGAGGTCAAGTATATTATTACCACGCGTCGGTGTATATATTGCCTGACTTAAAAATGTATCGTCTAGCAATTTTGTCAACCTGTTCCCTTCTTTTTCAGCAGACGAATTTTTCCAAACAATATTCCGATTATTAAATTCCCCCCAGATAACGGCGTTTTGTTTTCTGTCACTTTATGTCGTTGCATAGTAATTTATTGCTAATATAAACTGAGTGGTCTATATATTACACCAGAAAGAATGGCTTTATTACTCTCCGAGAAAATTTCGACATGAAAAGAACAGAATGCTTCAACATTCGTTTTAATCATCTGTATTGCATTTATGAGTGTGTGTGTGTGTGTGTGTGTGTGTGTGTGTGTGTGTGTGTGTGTGTGTGTGTGTGTGTGAGAGAGACAGAGAGACAGAGAGACAGACAGACAGACAGACAGACAGAGAATTTAGACAACAGATTAAAATTAGGTGGAAAAATTTATTTATTTTTTTTTCAAATTGATACTGCATCATTTATTTTCCGTTACCCAACTGACCACTAACGTCACCACACATTTTCACCCTTTGATTATAATAACATTATTCTAATAACGTCACTTTCATATGTAAATATATACAACTGATAAATTGATAAAAAGTTGCAATCTCCTGTATCCATTCATTTTTTAATGCATGGAAGAAGGAACCAATGGCCAGAAGCCGGTTAGATCATTCCCTCCACGAAGAAACAACAAGATAACAAAGAATTCGAGATTTGTTCATTTCGAGATGCCTGGACACACTGAGTATGAAAGACTGCCATAGGCAGTAGGAAATACAGACAGAGGGAGGCAGTTCCCAAGTTGACCTGTTGCATACATGAAGAACTGGGAGTAACGGTTAACTCTTGCATTAAATAGCTGGATAGAAAAGGGATGAGAGTTTAGCCTACTGATAGACAGATGCTACATGCCCGCCGTAGTGGTCGAGGGATGCAAACAGACAGTTCAGAGGAGCAGTGACCATTGAAATAATGAGAGAAATGTGATAAAGATGAAATAGTGCAGTGAAGAGATAGAAGTTGAAGGGAGCCATAAAAAGGAGGACAGTCAATGACATGAAAAGCCTTTGACTCCACCTTGTTTAGAAGAGCTGTATGCAGGGAGCCTCCCCAAACATGAGAGTTGTACTCTACACAAGGGCCCCCCCAAAAAAAAACCCCGTGTATAAAGTCAACAACTGTGCGGGGGTAAAGAAAACACGGAGTCGGCTTAGCACAATCTCTTGGAAGCAGATTTAACGAGAAGTACTATGATCTTTAGAAGATCAATCCCTAAAGAATGAAACCCCAAGTATGTTTAACGATGATGCAGGACTGAGCTGGATATTATTTAAATTTAGTGGATACTCCTGTGGAAGAGTTTGACGGGTTGAAAGTTGTGAGAAATAAGTTACTGAAGCATTAAAAACAAGATTACTTTTACCCCAGCCAGAGGTATGAACCAAGCAGTTATTAGGTGTGCCATTGCCTCATCCCTTGTTTGTTGAAGTAACTGCCTAGAAGGACGCTGTGGGAGGCGAAGGTGAAGGGTGTAGTCTTCTGTGCATTAGTGTATAGGGTTAGATGTACAGCTTTGGTAACTAATCAATAGGAGGAAGAGAGTTGATGATACGATAGAACCCTGAGGAACACCAATACTGATAGTCCTATGAGAAGAACGGTGGTTGTCTACAACAGTAGCAGCTACAGAACGACCAGAAAGGAAGCTAGAGATAGAAGGATAGGAACTGTAAGAGGGCAGTTTGTACATTAAAGATTTATGCCAAACACGATCAAAGCCTTTGATGTCAAGTGCAATGGCAAAGCTTTCTCCAAAGCCTCGACTGGAGGATGATCATGAGTCTGAAAGGTAGGTGTGAATATTGCTAGAGGAGCGTCTCTGGTGGAACCCATACTGACGATCGGAAAGATTGTGATAAGAAAGGTGATTTATTTTTCTTTGGTTCAGAATAGATTCAAAAACTTTATAAATACAGGATGCTAAACCAATTCAGTGATAGAGGACTGTTAATGGACACCCTTCTTTGGGACAGGTTGAATGACAGCAAACTTCCAGCAAGAAGGAAAGTTGCAAGTTGGCAAAGGCAAAAAAAAATTGCCTAAGCTGGTGTAAACGCAGATGCACAGTTCTTGAGTACAACAGGAGGGACCCCATCCTTGTTAGTATTGAGGCCAGTGATTGCAGAAAATACACCAACAGAAGAAATTTTAATGTCAGCTGTGAGGAAGTCAGAGGGGGGAAGTGATGGAGGAACAGACCCAGAAACTCTACGGTGGAACTGAAGGAGGGAAATTGAGCAAAGAGTTCTGTTCCATCTGTAGAAGAAACAGCTACCGAGCCCTCAGACCGGAAAAGAGGAGGGAAGGAAATGAGGTTAAGATGTTAGAAAGGTTCTTGGCAAGGTGCCAGAAAGAGCGGGAAAAATTTGAGTTGGAAAGGTCAGAGCATTTACTACGAACGAAATTATTTTTAGCAGAGCAAAGAACAGACTAGCATGATTCCGGACAGAAACATAAAAGAGACAAGATTCAGGGGTGGGTTGGTTCTGATACATATTGTAGGCCCTCTCCTTGTTGTGGACAGCATTAGAACAAGCTTGATTATACCAAGTTCTTTTTGTTTTTTTCTGCATTAGTCACAGGATAAGAGAAAGAAATATGTGCTGCCATGCCCGATAGGATGACCTTCGTAATGCGCGAGGTACACTCAGATGGCTCTCAGCCAAGGAAACAATAATCATTCCAGGGATAATTAAAGAAGTACTGCCTGAGGTCCTCCCCGTCAGCAGCTCGAAAATGCCATGGTCGCCGCATCTTGGGAGGGTCTACAGGTCTTACTGAAGTGGTAGGATAGGTTATGGTGAGAGGGTTGTGATTTGAGTAGGCCAACGGAAGGAAAAAAATAACAGCATAAGCAGAAGGCTTAGTTGTAAGGAAGATGAATGTTGAAACTCTCTTACAAAGGCAGTCAGGGTTATGGGTAGGGTGCTGTACAAGCTGCTTTGGGTCTTTAAGGATAGAAAAGATGTAGGCTTGCTCACCAGGTGGATCAGTGAAAGGAGAGGAGAGCGAACGGTGATAGTGAACATTGAAATCACCTAGAATGGAGATTTCAGTGAAACAAGAAACTGTTAGGATGTGTTCCATTGTCAAAAAAATTTTCATAATCAGTAGAATCAGGGGATAAGTAAACAGCCTGGGAGTAGAGAATTCAGAAGATTCATGTTCAGGAACAGGGGAACAGGATATATTGTTGAATAATATACAAAACAGCCACCTTTGCTTTGAAATAAGTATAGAGAAAGTAGGAGGATACAGAGAAGAGTTTGCTTTCAGTCAGTTGTCTCTGTGAGGAAGAGAAGGTGAGGTTTAGAGAAGAGATAATGTTCAAGAGGGAGAAAGTTACAGGTAAGGCCACGCATGTTGCAGAAGTGAAGATATGAGTCAGACAGTGGTTCCAGGCATTTCGCTTGGTCGTCACCAGGAGAGGGGACGATGGTGGTGGCTCTTATGCTCCCCCCCGCCTCCAGGAACTCCGAGGCATGGTGTTGGGAAGCCATTTTTAACAAAATTTTGAGTAGGAAGTGTAATGTGTAATGTGCATGTTTTTTGGTGTTGACTGTCAGGGGAACTTGTATTGGATAGCATGCTGGCCTACTCTCTGTATTACAGAATCACTGAAAAAGTCCCGCAAAGGGAGATGGTCAGAAGCTAGTCCCGATGCTGATGAAACGGGAGCTTCAGCCCTCCCTGTCATCAGCTATACATCCACCTTGGGAGTATCGCCCTGTTCGACTGGGACTACATCTACTCCCGCCACGCTTGATTGTAACTTATGTAATTGTTTATAGAGACGTTTGCATTATCATTGCCATTGTCATGGACGGTTCTCCGAAAGGAAAAACCTCTCCATCCTTAAGGAATGTATCAAGCAAAATTACTATGCTGGGTAAGGAATGGTTGACAAAAGGACACCACCAAAACTGAAGAGAAGCCAGAGATTCCTTTCAGTTATTCATTTGATCACTTTAACAAAAAAACAGTGGTCACAAGAATAATAACATTAACGCTGTGCTGATACGTAACTGGGGAGCCTCTTTGCCAGAACTTGTGTCTAACTCTATATTATGCATCTAATTTCATTCATAATATATTTATCATACACGTCACAATTTCATAATATCACAAACCCAGCACTCCAGCAAAGATGTTTTTAATGCAAGGATGAAGGAACGAAAGGCCAGGAGCCCGCAAACCGTTCCTTCCAAGATAAAACAAAACCAATACAAGAGAGCTAAATTCAAGATCCGTTCATTTCGAGATGCCTGGACACACTGCGTTTGAAAGACTGGAGATCATAGAATGTTGGAAAGACAGACAGAGGGAGACAGTTCCGGAGTTGACCTGTTGCATAAATGAAGGACAGTTTGTAACGGTTAACTGTTGCATTAGAGAGTTGGACAGAAAAGAGATGAGAGTTTGTTGCTAGATGGGTGCTACACGCCTTTCTTAGTGATGGAGGGGTGCAAGCAGATGGTTCAGAGGAGCAGTGACCATTGAAGTAGCGACAGAAAAGAGAGAAAGATGCAAGAGTCCTGTGAAGAGACAGAGGTAGAAGCCAGCCAGTAAGAGGAGGAGAGTTAAAGACATGGAAAGCCTTTGACTCCACCTTGTTGAGAAGAGCTGTATGATGGGAGCCGCCCCACACATCAGAGTTGTATTCACCACAGGGGTGAATAAAACCCCTGTATAGAGTCAACAACTGTGCAGGGTTAAAGAAAGTACGGCGTCGCCTGGAGGCGGATTTTACAAGATACCATTTACAGTATCTCTCAGTCCCCCCCAGCCTCACAATACACCACATACCAAGCTCTCACGCACACATTACGCTCATTAGACTTGTGCGCCATATCTATATCTATCTGTTTATCTATCTATCTATCTATCTATCTAACTATCTAACTATATATATATATATATATATATATATATATATATATATATATATATATATATATATATATTAACACCGACACAATGATACACATTTACGGCCTTTATTCACATCTAGTCTTCGAGTACACACACACACACACACACACACACACACACACACACACACACACACACACATTTAATTATTTAAGTCATTAAGCCTGCCTGGAGTGTCCTCTGTTACACATTTTAAGTAATTCTTTTTTTTTTTTTCCTTTTCCTGTATGTTTCATTACACGTTCGCCATCCACAGCCTTAGATTTTAAGCTGCAGTGTTGGATATTTGCATGGTACAGATGTGACTAAAGGAAGGTCATGGATACTATTAACAGCGCGCTGCACTGTCCATGCACCTTCCACCGCCCCCCAAAATCAACGCTTTACGTAAAAAAAAAATAAAAATCAAAATTTTAATTTGTCACATGCGAAGGAAATGGTAATGAACTGCTACAACAGAAACTACACTTAGAGGTTCACGGGAAGAGGCACAACCCTCTATACCAATGTCGGCTCGGCAAGAAATTTTCAACATTTTCAAGATGAAGGAACACGGTTTTGCATGGGTATACATTCACACTCAGTTTGGTTGTTCGTGTCAAGAAATGATGACCGATGTGATCAATAGCGCTACCCCTTAGACAAAGTGGTAAAGATTTAGAAGTACACTCACACGCTTTTACGTTCGTTGCCATCCACTCACTCGATGTAGTGCCGCTCTCGGGTGTCTATCCTTTCCTCTCCTCCATCCTTTTTTCCTACCATCCTCTTCAGTCTTTCTTCCCTTGATTTTTTCCTCTTCTGCTACGGGTGACTTTAAAGTCCCTCTTGTCTTTCGTTCCTTAATTCTTTCCTCTTCCTTCTGCCTGTGTGTGACTCTACATTGAGTAACAAGCCAAATGGTTTCCTGTACACCAGTAAACCATTTATAACGCTGGGTGGTAACCATATAACAAAATTATGGCGCCTGGGGGTTTAGTGAGTAATTACGGCTCTCCAATCGGATTGAGCCGATGAAGGTTTATATCCAAGGGATGGTTGGGGTTTATTGCTCACGTAATGCCACTCTGGGATTAGTGAGGCTGGTCACTCTCATCTTAAACGTCAGGATCAACTTGCCTAGCCCCAGGCTCCTACGCTCCTCATGGGGCAATGTAGGATTGGGTGATGAATGAATGAATGAATTGTTTTTCCTAATAGTGTGTGTGTGTGTGTGTGTGTGTGTGTGTGTGTGTGTGTGTGTGTGTGTGTGTGTGTGTGTGTGTTTCGTTTGATTTTGACATTCTATTCGACAGCATGTCGCACATTGCTGTGGGGGCACCGCCCACCAGACTCCCTCTCCCACCCATCGTTTCAAAATTGTCACAAGAGCAAATCGCTGATATTGATGAGTACTGCTTACTGGAAACAATCTTTTATCGATATCTCCTGAGAGTGGGTTTGTACTGTAAACTAAAACCAATCGAGCCGCTACTCCTCGACGAATGGGTCGTTATTTGCGCTGACGGATGAATTGTTCATTGTTGGACACTGAAAAAAGTAACCTTCACGTATGTCTTTTCACAGCGTCATATATGAATACATATAATGTTATTTTATCACTGAAACATGCATTTTTCAGTTAATGTCCGTCTCATGATTAAATGAGAGAGAGCGAGAGAGAGAGAGAGAGAGAGAGAGAGAGAGAGAGAGAAGTTAACGAAGAAAGTTTCTTAGAATGCCTGTGTCTGTCACCCATGGCTTGTGTAAGTTTTGTGTGTGTGTGTGTGTGTGTGTGTGTGTGTGTGTGTGTGTGTGCAACATGAATCAAGCAATACTAATTCGATTTGGATGGGTTAAGGGTGTTTCCAAGAGTTGGCCTATAGTTATTAAGAATAATATGTCAAACGTCAAGGCCACTTAACATCAATTTATACAGTTTTGATTCCGTTCGTTCTGTACTTGGTAAAAAAGTTGAGGATTTAGGCAAAGATGAGAAGATTCAATTTTGAGAACAACAGTTAAAGATGAAGGTCACAGATAGGACAGGGTCAAAGATTCAGCACTGCAATTAAGTCTTGATTCGTTCTGGACCAATATTTGTGAGATGGATGAAGGAAAAAAAGATAATTTTCGATTTTAATGACAAAAGGTCAGGGGCCATGGTCAGAGGGTAAGATCAACTCAGAACGTTGTGAACTAGTTTGTAAGAAGCTTGGTTGAAAGGTTGATGACCATGCAAGGAGGAAGTAAGTCAAATTTCGGATCAGTCAGTTGAACGTCAAGGCCAAAGAACAAAGTCAAATGATCTGCTTTTACACCACATAACAGGCTCGGAGTTGCATTGTCCGATTAGTCCTTCTTATGCTATGAATCATTTCTTTTTCATTAATCTTGCAGCTTCAGGACATCTGTCACCGGAGATAATACTTTAAAGACAAGCAAAAGAATGGCTTAAGCTCGTCTTACGAAAGCGTTTAAGTTTCATATATTGAGTGTTAGAACACGTAATGTAGGAAGGTAATTAGGTATGGACTAAGTTCAGCACTATATATTTGCAAGAAGCAGCAGGTTTATTGTCGAACAACGTTCACACGATATTGGGAAAGCTCAGAACAAAGAAAAAATACCGATCACCCGCCTCTTAAAAAAAAAAAAAAAAAAAAAAAAACCGCCAGCCAGCCTTTTGTTGCCGTGTCCATCAATATCAAGTATCCTTGTTTTTTTTCATTGCAGTGCCTTTGATCCTTCCACTCTTATGTCTGTCCTCCTTTTTCTTCTATTTTTGTTCACATTGCGTGTGGTGTACAATTGATTACCGAGTGCTGGCGTGCTTCAGATGTGTGTGCTGGAGCAGTGGAATGGAGACTGAGCGTGAGAGTGCGTGTGATCATACTCTTGGGCAAGTCACAGTAATGATGGTTAGTAACGTGACGTCAACAAGTCTGCGTGGTACTAGCAACACCACTGATCGCATGACTACTGATTACTTCCAGTTAACCCGCTGAGTTGATGACATTTTTTTTAGGTAATATTTGTTGTTGGTTTCAACTGTTTCAACTTAAGAGAGAGCCTTAGTCTAGAAGTGGAAAATTTAGCAGCAGTTTATACCTCCAGTTATTAAAGTTCATCCTTAACTGAATGCATCTGTCTAAAAATGAAAGAATAACCCAATAAAACTTCTTCGTAGTGTGAAAGTTAATATAATGTTCAAGCATTCCAGAGAAAAATGAGACTGGATTTGTTCAGAGGTAATCAGTCATAACAGGCTTTAATCCGTGCCAAAAAATGACAGACCTGGCGCGTTTCTAACTTCGTACTGTACAGGCCACCTTACATAACCAGACTCAGTACTGCACGGTATGCCGTGGTCTGTGACTGTATTTTTAGATATCACATGTATATTTACTCTGTATCTGTGAGTGCGTGAAGGAGTAAATGCGTGTGATGTAGGATTGTGCAGCACAGTGGGAGCTTTGTAAATTTTATCTCGAGGAGCTGAGTGAAAGGAGAAGAGAAGGGGGAGAAAAATAGGGAAGGCGAGATAGAAGTCAGGGGAGGAGGGACGAAAAGAGAAAGAAAGGGATAAAGTAATTCCTGAGAAGAGAGAGAATGGGAAGGAAAAGAGTTAATTCTTAATGGAAACGAGAGATGATACGAAAAGATGTAGAAAGATGATGTAGAAAGGAGGTCTGTAGGGAAAAAATGGCGGAAAAATAATAGGAAAGGTATATAACTACTCGGACGAGACAAAGAAGTAGGAAAGAAAGAGAAATAGGAGGAAAACTGAAGAGGGAAGTCATCAAAATGGAAGAGTAAAATGGAGGTAGGGGAAGCAAATAAAAGTGGCGGTACCCAATGGAGGGAAGCAGAAAGAATGGAAGAATGACGAGAGAGAGAGAGAGAGAGAGAGAGAGAGAGAGAGAGAGAGAGAGAGAGAGAGAGAGAGAGAGAGAGAGAGAGAGAGCTCTTAGGAGAAGTAAAGACCGAAGTAAATCTGAGAGGTATGATGTACTGGTAAGCGGAGAGACTTGAATTGGTGAGGGATTTAAGTACGTGGGTGCAGTGACAGAAAACGAAGATAAATGTACAATGACAGTGGAAAGCAGAGTGGCACAGAGAAGGAAAATGGCTGATGCTAAGAAGGCCTCAGATTCGAAACAAGATTTGGAACAAGGACATGGGGGTACTGAGAAATGTTTTTGGAATGTGGAGATTGGGTAAAGTAAGAAATAAGGCAGTTTTGTGAAAACTTTGGAGTACGGCCGTCTGTGGCTAAGATACTGCAATTCAAGGGAACGTGCTTAGCTTGAATGGTAATAAAGGGAGAATGGGTATAACTAATGTGGTAAAGCAGGTACATATGAACGAGTTTAAGGGTGCGAGGAGGCAGGCTAGTCCAAGAAATACGATTGTTGTACAAAATGAATGTATGAGAAAGCAAAGAACGGATGTTATGGAGGCAAGGAAACTCTCTCTCTCTCTCTCTCTCTCTCTCTGCTGCCTACTAGCACAAACACAATAATGCAGACAGCCCACATTAATTAAGCAACACATCATGGGAGCCAAGGAACAGAACCTAACATACACTGGCAATACCACATCCCTTCAGTAATGTCACTTTACATTAGTCTGGCGGAATTAAAGGGAGGTAGAGGCAACAGAACCTTACCTTTTTATATCTTAAACCTACAATGGTTATCAGCTTAAATGATCCTTGTGCAGCTGATAAGTAGTAATGTGCTTCTTCTTAATACTGGCGTAGATTTTCCTAATTTTGCAGCTTCAATCTCGTTGTTGAAATATGTGGTAAGATAACTCAGCTTTTCTGCATCATTTCCATAGCTCTTCATAATTTCTAAAGTAAATTTTTGCTGCACCTCAACATTCAATAGATCGAGGTGGTAATTTCTGGCCAACCAAATATGAAAATCGTGTGCAATCATTTAGATTATTTCCATGTTGTTGCAGTTCTACTAAACTTTCACTGTTACAGTGTTTTGCTTTAGTATAATTTCTCCCATATCTAGCAGTCAGTAGTTTATTTGCAAGACATCGCATCCGCCATTCCCATTCATATTACAGTCTGTGTCGGCTGCATTCAGTAATCTTCTTGAGTGTACAGTTGTTTTTAAATATAGTCTTCTGATCTTTTACATTTTTGTTTAGATGTATTCCTATCACTTAACTGTTTCTGAGTAAATTCTAAGACTCATTTTGCCGCCTCGATTGTTTTTGTGTTTTTTTTTTTGCCGGTGTTCGCAAATACTATCCACTTTACAATCTGCGACATTAACAAGATCCTCTTTGCTTTTTGTAATGTTTCTTAAAAAGTTTTTGGATCTCGGTGGCAAATAGTTTGATTTAGTGGGTCGAGGAATGCGTCCACTAGCCCGTCACGGTTCGAATCCGAGAGATGGCTGGGTGTTGCTCTGTCATCTAAACGCTGCCAGGGAATCAGGTTGGTCTCTTGTGGCTTAAATTATCTGGACTACGACACCCTAACCTCGGCTCTTTCTGTGCTGTCGAAAGGGGTAATAAAGAATTGGCACTTAGCTTGCCATCTTCAGTTATTTCGCTGGTATAGGTTACTTAGCTCTTTTGTCTTCAGGTTTTACGATTTGCCAAGCGATCTTGATCCGTTCTTCTCTTCGGACTCTTTGAATTTAATAGTTTGAATTTGATTACAACAGTGTTAGCAGTTATCACTGGGCCCATCGATGTGTCGTTAAGACATCCGTGTTTCACCATCAAACCATTCTTGAGTAAGATAGCCTTAGCATGTTTTTAATACGGCCAGCAATTTTTTGAGCTGAAGAGGTGACAGGTGAAGTTGTTTTGGATGTAAGACGACCCCTCGTTCTAAGGGAACGGGCAGTAGTCCATGCACTGAGTCATACATAAGGAGATGAGGAGTCTGGGAATTAACTGCCAAAGGGAAAGACTCTATAACTGGAAAAATAGTGTACTGAAGAATAAAGAAAAGAATTTTACACACAGGGTATTGCCTAGATTGACGCTCTATACTTCTTCTACCATAATTTTGAGGAGAATGTCGTCCTTTTGCAGCTTAGGACACTGAAAAAAGACAATACTTTTGCCCCATACCCCTTCTATTGCTCTTCATGATTACCCTCACATTTAGTGTTAATATCTTGCAGTGCCTAAGTATTTGTGATGGCAAGATCGAGGACACAGAACAGGTGAAGTGGAGAGAGTACCGTGGAAGCGAAGGGTTAATGTCAGTACCGTATATATTACTTTCCACACATGGCTTCCATGACAGCTTGTGTAAAGAAAATAATTGCTGCCTGTCTGCGTTATTGCACTGACATTAGCTGACAAGAGAGAGAGAGAGAGAGAGAGAGAGAGAGAGAGAGAGAGAGAGAGAGAGAGAGAGAGAGAGAGAGAGAGAGAGAGATTATACCTAAAATATGAACCGTAGAGTATCCTCATATATACCTGATGATCCATCTACTGGAAGAGACAAAAATGCGTTGAAAGACTTCAAAGCCATTTATTCCCGGAAGTTCTGCTGTAATTTTATTTATAAAAAAATAGCGAGAGTATTTGAGCTGTGAACGATTCGATAAAAATCATCGTGCAGTATATGCTACAATCTGTTTAATTCAGGGAGTATTGGCGACTTTAATTTAGTCAGTACATGAAACCCAAAACAAACATTTAGTTATGAATAGCTCATCTATTTCCACTCATCGAGTGCAAAATAATTTTTCTAGAGCATTTAGTGTAATTCTTATTGGAGTTTAAACAAATTGGATTCAGTACTATTGTACCTATAGACTTCAAACACACGCATATTCTCTCTCTCTCTCTCTCTCTCTCTCTCTCTCTCTCTCTCTCAAGCGAAAGTTGCGAAATATGTTGTTCCTAGTCTCAATTTAATATAATGTCACGGTGAATATCAGAACTAAAAATTTCTCTCTGTGTGATATAAAAAATAACATGCAACAGAGATATTTCCGATCTTTCTCAAGTCCTAACATCGTCATTTACTGGTGTCTTTGCAGTCACGAACTTCTGTGCATCAAGAAGTACTCGGATTGCTCATGTACTTACACATCATATCTTCATTAATTTCTGGTAGCATAATTTTCAACAGTATTGTGTGCATTTCCTAACTCGCTCCTGTTTTCATAGCGTGATTTTATCCTCAGTTTCGTCAGTTGCATTGGCGTCACCAGGGGGATGAGGGGGGGGGCCCCGGACTGCACCGGGTGACACCATCAGAGGGGGTTACACAAAATTGACTGCCCATAATATTTTTGTGGTTTTTAGCAAAATCGTTGTTAATATATATATATATATATATATATATATATATATATATATATATATATATATATATATATATATATATATATATATATCCTTGTAAGTCATATGAACACAAACATTTCTTGTAAGCCCAGCTTACATGTATCAGTGTACCTACGAGTCTAAAACTCTATGCTAATTTACTTTTTGAACCTTCTAATGCGCTCCAGCCAGAGCTGTCATTATTGCCTAATAGCTATGGTGCTTCGAATCCCCTTGCTTCGTCTGCACGCGCTACCAGCACACGCTGTTGTTTTTATAGTCGCTGTTTTTGTAAAATTTTCTGGTGTTTTAGCTACAATATTGTGGTAACCATCATTTGCAAACCTATATGAAATTTTTTTTTTTTTGAGAATGAATTTGTAATTAGAGGAAAAGGAGAAAAATGAAAAAAAGGCATCCGCTAAGTTACTAATAATGCTGTAACTATTAATGAGAAATTCAGTGTAGAAAGACTTTAAAAAACAGTTTTGTTGTTAGTGTTTACATAATCTGATAAATATTACATTTAAGTAATTTACTGCAATATTTATGACAGTCTTCTATGATAAAAAAATTATAATAATGTTAAGAAGCTGGATTGCTAGTTAGGTAGTGCTAGAGAATTCCCGATTATTCTCGCATTATTCCGTTACAGGGAGGCAGGAAGTCACGGCCGAAGGTGTACACGTAATTCGTCTGTGGCAGTACCATGGTAAAGGACAATACAGCTGGGACATCTCCGAGAAATCACGCACACCTGTAGCTTATGATATTGAGGACCGAGGAGCTGAAGCACAGGAGGATGGTGTGTTTCCCTAGGGAAGAAATGAACCAGGAAGAGGACAAAGTCATTCCAGTAGGAGTGGACCATATGGAAAAGCAGGGACTTCGTCAGAAGCGGCATTGGAGAAAACCTGATAAATTCAAGGATTTTTTTTTTGTGTATAATTAGATGTTCTGTTAGGGATTAAGGATTATATTTGTAAATCTTGTGTAGCTTTGTCAGGACGACAAAAGGACTAGGGATGGTTTAGTGTTAACAAGGTGAATTTGCTAGTTAGGTAGTGCTGGAGAATTTCTGGCGATTCTCGCATTTTTCAGTTACGAGTCAGAGTTTCCAGATAACATGCTGCTGTGAGTGGAGGTACTTTGTAAAGTTACCCATTCATTCTTATTCTCTTTATTTTCTCTATAATGTTTCATTTAGATGATTGTCAAATTATGTAATTTCAGTTTGTATGCTAAAGAATTTTAGAGTGCTAAATAATGTAAGGAAGCTCTGGAATATTTTGGATGTATCCGATTTAGTTACTGTTGATGCTGGGAACAGGTACCAGCATGTTCTAGAATGCTGGAGAAGCAAGGAAGGTTATAAAAGGATGGGGGAGGGAATAGAGGAGTTTCAGTTTAGTCTTATGTCGCCTTGTGAAATTAGCGTAGCTCTGGAGTTGTGAAGCAGTGTAATTACATGGTAAAATCAAGGCAACGGACATGAGAAGCCTGCGTTATTATGCCTGAGTTGATCTCGTGTAAGGATCTGCTGCTGTGCACTGAAAGGCTGACCCTAAGAAGAACGATTCACTGGGTGATGTCCTTCCTATGCTGAACTACTGCTATTGGAGTCTGTGGTAGTGTGGGACACGAACATAACAGTGGTGTCAGGAGTGAGGATCAAAAAGTGCTGCAGTGAATTAAATCTTCAATATGGAGCCGGAAGGTTCACAGACAAAAAGCCAAGCTAGGAAGGAGGTGGTGTCTCTGGCTGCAATCATGAAATGAACAACTACGAGCACAAACTGAAGGGCAGAAAGAACTCAGTGAACAGTTACAAGCACAAAGTGTAGGACTGAAGGAGCTCAAGAAAGAACCTGGTGAACAACTATAAGCACAACGTGCAGAAAAGAAAGAGTTCAAGAAAGAAAGTGAACAACTACAAGCACAAACTGAAGGACAGAAAGAACTCAAAGAACAACTCCAAGCACAAAGTGAACAGCTAGAAGTACAAAGTGAAGAACAGAAAGAGCGATAGTAATGGCTTCAAGAGGCATTACGGGAGCATCAGAGGGAGTTACAACTGAGGATGCAGGGACATCTAGATGGTTTCATGGGGGAAATGAAGGAAGAACAGCAACAGTTGGAGGAGGAAGTATTTGCTGAGCTACAGCACCAGAAGTGTGAGGTAAACAGTAATGTGATGGATTGCAGACAGCTTGCAGAAGACAAGTTGAAGATAATCAGTGAGAGAATTGAGGCTGTAGAGGCGTTGCGGAGCCTCAGGTTAGTGTACAGGGACCCTGTGGAAAAAAAAAAAAAAAAAAGGGCAGTGTATGGTGAATCTTGACGAATTCCAAGCATCTACAGGTAGCATTACAGGGTTGAATAATCAGAATGTACAAGTTTTAAGTCCTAGACTAATTATGATGACCCAATTTTTAGGCTCCAAACCAATTAAGTTCATGGCTATAACTGGGGTCCAGTTAAAAAGAAACCTCAGGAATTTGATGGGAAAATACCTTGGGAAGCTTACTGTGTGCAGTTTGAGCTACTTGCTGTTCAGAATGGATAAGTTGATAGGCAGAGGGCAGTGCAGCTTACTACTAGCCTTCAGGGTGCTGCAATGGAGATTCTTGGCTAGATGTCAGTGGAGGAGAGGAACAGTTACCAGTCCCTAGTGGAGGTGCTGGAATGCACATAAGGGACCATGTACCAGACTGAGGTATACAAAGCAAGATTCCAGGCCCATATACAAGCTTGAGGTGAATCCTTTCTGCAGCTTGCTCATGACCTTCAGAGTATGGCACACAAGGCATAACCTGGAGCAGCACCTAACCTGTTGGCTATTCTGAGGGACCAGTTCATTGATGCTCTTGATACTCTAGACTTGAAAGCGCAAGTGAAACAGGCACAACCAAGAATCATGCAAGAGCACTAGCCAGAACTCCGGAATTTGAGTCCTATGTCAGGTCTAGTACATCCATTTTGCACGTAGGACACAGTGCAGGATTCAAGGCAAGAAAGGAGCAGGTATGTGATGTGGAGAAAGTTGATGAAAGTTGCTGGTACTGTGAAAAGCCAGGCTGTAGGAAAGAGGACTGTGACAAGTGGAAAACGGAACAGGAGAAGATCAGAGGAGGCCACTGGTTCTGCAGGAAGCCAGGACACAAGAAGAAGACTTGTTACAAATGGAAGAAGGTGCAAGAACAGAACAGTGCAAGGAAATCTATGACTGCAACAAAAGGGTGTTGGACATGTGGTGAGGTGGGACACTTCAGTTATGATTATCCAAAGGAAAGGGCCATAAGAAGGCTGCAGAAGATGAGAAAGAAACAGGTAAATTAGTAAATGTTGGTGGCAAGGGTCAACAACCAGCAAGTTCCTCCCAAGAAGCCCCTTCACTGAGGAAAGTCAAGAGAACTTCAATTGACAGTGTGAGAGTAGATGGAATGGATGGCAAGAAGTGTTCCTTGGTGACTGACTCAGCCTCAGTGCAGACCTTTGTGTGGCCTGATGTGTTACTTCATCAGTATCTGCCTAAGTCATCAGAACATTTGTGTGGCATATCTGGACACTGCGTATAACTGAGGGGCCCTTGGATGTCCAGATTGAAGTGGCAAGGCACGAGGCCACGCTTCCATTCTAAGTGACCGAGATAGAGGATCCGTGCCATCTTGGCCTGGACTGTCTAATGTCCAGGGGGTGAGCTAGACTTCTGTTTCATGAGGCTCAAGGTTCGAGGAAAGTCAATTTCCCTCATGGCAGTGAGACATACCAGTTCTGGTGGTAAGGTGAGGGTGCTCTGCACCACAGTGATACCCCTAAGATCAGAACTACTGCTCCAGTGTAAGGTGAGTGGCTCTTTTGTCAGCTGTCTGGTTGTGGTGGTACTTGGTGGATGGCGCAAGACGAAGGCTGGAATGATGGTGGGGAGGACTTTGGTGGAAACAGACACAGGCGAATTGCCAGGTGTCGTGACCAATTTCTCCCGTGAGACACAGAAGATCAACAAGGGAGAAACTGTGGGACTGTGAAAGACAGTGGAGCCTGAGTGGCATCAGTAGATGGCTTGTAAAAGGAGTGTAGTCAGAGAAGATGGGAATCTGCCAACCCACTTACAAGACCTGTTTTCATGGAGTTGACAGAGCTTGGATGACTCACAAGCGCAGGAGTTAAGGCAACTGCTAGTGAAATTGGCTAATGTCTTTTGGACTGAAGACCTCAACCTGGGATGCAAAGATCTCGTGGAGCATTGTATCAACACTGGGGATCACTGCCTGATTAAACAGCTGCCTCGGAAGATGGCGCCAGCTTAGCGGCAAGCAATGGAGGTGATGGAGAACTTTCAAAGTCAAGGAATGATAGAAAAGGCCAGCAGTCCTTGGGCATAAGCAGTTGTTCTGGTAAGGAAGAAGGATGGCTCAGTAAGGTGTTGTGTGGATTATCGAGCCCTGAATGAGGTGACAGTGAGGGACGTGTACCCCTTGCCGAGAAATGATGACACACTGGATGCCCTGCCAAGTGCAAAATGTCCTCCACTGTAGACATGAAAGTAGGATATCACCAGGTCAAGGTAGCATTAAAGGACAAGAAGAAAACAGCCTTTTCGAACAGGAGGGTTTTATGGCAGTTCAAAGTGATGCCATTTGGCCTGCACGACGCCCCTGCTACTTTTGGGCGTCTCATGTATCGAGTACCGGGAGTTCTGGACTGGCAGACAGCTCTTATCTGTCTTCAGGTAACTGTGTTTGGGCGAACCTTTGATCAGGAATCAGAGAGGCTGTCAGAGGTGTTCAACAATATCTGAGCAGCACACCTCAAGCTGAACCCCAAGAAATGCTACTCGTTCCAGAAGGAACTGAAGTACCTGGGACACATTGTAGGCAAGGGCAGCATCCATACTGGTCCAGAGAAGGTGGCAGATGTGAAAAACTGGCAGGTTCCAACTTCTGTGAAGGAGTTATGGAGTTTCCTGGGTTTGTGTACCTACTATGGCAACTACCAGCATTTTTTAAGGACTTTGCAACTATAGCTGTGCCTATGCACAAGTTATTAGGAAAGAGGGAGAGAGGCAGAAGTTTATTTGGACTTCAGTGAATCAGAAGGCCTTTGATGAACTCAAGCATGCATTGGTAAGCTCTCCAGTTTTGCAATACCCAGAACAGTGTCAGTCATTCATCCTGGACTGTAACGTTGGTAACCATGGCAATGGTGGAATCCTGTCACAAAGTGAAGACGACAACGAGTATGTGGTGGCGTATTAGAGCAAAAAGCTCAGCCCACTGGAGAGGAACTATTGTGTGACCCATAAGGACCTCTTGGCAGTGATGAAGAGCCTTGACTTTTTCCATCTCTACTAGTATGGGTCCTACTTCATCATCAGCACAGACCATGCAGCACTCATGTGGCTGAAGATATTAAAGAATCCGGAAGGACAACTGACACGCTGGCTCGGGAAGGTGGATCTGCCCACTTATGATGTCCAAGAACGGGCTGAGCAGGTACATGGCAATGCTAGCAGCCTGAATCATCGGCCTTGTGACCCAGTTTGCAAGCAGTGTAGAGGGAAGGATCGTAACACGAAATGCAGCTGTACTGCAGTGACAGGGCAAGTGTCAGCTGAAGACCAGACGAAGATGCAGATGGAGGATACAGATTTACAACCAGTGCTAGAGGGGCTGCAATGGAGTACAGTGCGGCCATCTAAGGAAGAGGTTTCCAGATTCAGCCCTGTGTCTAAGAGCTACTGGAGTCAGTGGGACCTTTTCCATTTGAGCAAGGGACTACTGGAATATCAGTGAGAATTGCCTGATGGCCTCAGCAAGTATTGGCAACTGGGGGCTCTTAAGAACCTGAGGTCTGAGTTCTTAGAAGAGTCTCATAACTAGATCACTAGTGAGCATCTGGGAGTAAAGAAAACTTTAAGTCCTCTGCAACAGAGGTTCTACTGGACTGGCATGCACCAGGATGCGGAATTGTGTTGATGGGTCTGTGATGTATGCCGTGCCAAGAAGGGACCCAAGAAACGTGGATGCACCCCTCTTCAGCTGTATGATGTGGGTGCATTAATGGAGAGTCGCATTGGGCATTAAAGGACCTCTGCTGGTCATTGAAAGAGGAAACTGGTAAATATTTGTTGCCATGGACTACTTCAAAAACTGCCCAGAAGCCTATGCCATCCCTAATCAATAAGCCATAACTGTTGCTGAGGTGTTGGTTAACCAGTTCTTCTGTCGTTTTGGGATGTCACAGGAGCTACATTCATACTAGGGTAGAAACTTCGAGTCTGCTGTGTTCCGTGAGTGCTGCATGTTATTGGTGATCAAGAAGACCAGGACAGCCCCTGCTAAGGCCTCAGTCAGAAGGGATGGTGGAGAAATTCAACTGGATCTTGGGACAAGACCTGGCCAAGTTCTGTGTAGAGGAACAGATGGAATGGGACCAGAAATTACCTGTGTTGCTACTGGCAAATTGGTCTGCATCCCATGAGCCTACCAGCTACACCCCTGCAAAACTGATGCTGGGCCACAAGTTACGCTTGCCAGTTGACCTGTTAATGGGAAGGCCACTTGGTGAAGAGCTGACTACCAACACCTTCAGTTATGCGAAGCATCTTCAGAAAAGACTAGCTGAGGTGCGTCATCAAGTTTGAGAAGCTCTAAAGCTTTCAGTCAAAGTGATGAAGTGCAAGTATGATGCCATGGCAAGTAAGGTGAGCTTCAAGACTGGTGACAAAGTTTGGTTATACAATCCTCAACGATGAAGGGATAGTCACCGAAGCTGCAGAGCCAATGGGATGGGTCCTATGGACCGCCTGTCAGACGAAATGTACCGGATCCGAAGAGGCATGAAGTCTCACCCAAAGGTGCTACACGTAAATCGTCTGTGGCAGTACCATGGCGAGGACAGGATAGCTGGAACGTCTTCGAGGAATCGTGTACACCTGTAGCAATGATGTTCAGGAGGACCAAGGAGCTGAAGCACAAGAGGTTTGTGACAATTTCCCTAGGGAAGAATTGAACCAGGAAGAGGACTAAGTCATTCCACGAGAAGTGGACCGTGTGGAAATGCAGGGACGTCGTCAGAAGCAGCATAGGTGAAGACCTGATAAGTTCAAGGATTATTTTGTGTATAATTAGATATTTGTTAGAGATAAAGGATTATGTTTGTTAGTCTTGTGTATCTTTGTTTTGACGACAAAGGACTAGGGAGGGGGTAGTGTCAAGATGCTGGATTGCCAGTTAGGTAGTGCTGGAGATTTTCCGACGATTCCCATATTTTTCTGTTATGAGTCAGAGTTGCCAGATAGCCTATTGCTGTGAGTGGATGCTATTTGTAATGTTATGCATAAATTCTTATTCTCTTTTTTCTCTATAATGTTTTATTTAGATGATTGGTAAATTATATAATTTCAGTTTGTATGCCACAGAATTTAGAGTGCTACGGAATGTAAGGAAACTCTGGAACATATTGGATGTCTCCAGTTTGGTTACTGTTGTTGCTAGGAGCAGGTACCAGCACATCCTAAAATGTTGGAGAATCAAGGAAGGTTATAAAAGGATGGGGAAGAGAATAGAGGAGTTTTAGTTTTGTCTGTCTTGTGGCCTTGTGAAGTTAGTGTAGCTCTGGCGTTGTGTAACAAACAGCGTAAGTACTTTTTAAAATAAAGACAACGGGAACGAGTAGCCTGTGTTATTACGCCTGAGTTGATAGTGTGTAAGGATCTGGTGTTGTACACCGAAAGGCTGATCCTGGGAAGAACGATTCACTGGGTGTTATCCTTCCTATGCTGATCTACTGCTGTTGGAGCCTGTCGCAGTGTGCGACGTGGACGTAACAATAAAAACTTACATGTATAACAATTATTGATTTTATAACTCTTTGATAACTAAATTGACAGTTTAAAATATGAAGTGGGTGGAACTGCTATGTTTCTTGGTACATGTTTAGAAGTGTAACTTAAATCATACATTCAGTCTTTTATAATTTAGGCTTTTTTATATCTTATAAAACAGAACTTTCTTGCAAATGTATATCTGTTTTAATGAAATTTTCAGATTTTAAATTTGAAATATGGTTTAAAAAACAGTGACAGATATTAATTTAGACCTGACAGAACTAACATATCCAACAGATTTACATTTTACATTTTCTTACTTTTTTCAAAGATTGCTATTTTAATTTTTTTAAATACTGTGCAGAGATAGTCATGCCACGTGGAATGCATAATTGATAGGGGCCAAGTGGATGCCAGCAAAGGAAAGCAAAAGAGGCAAGAAATAAATCATTCAAAACAAATGCATGATCCATGCTTCATTATGTCAAACGACTGGATGATGGTCAGGGTTTTCTAGCTGATAAACTTGGTTCTTCTGGTGTTAGTATGCAATCTGCATAAGAGCAAGGAGTGGAAATGGGTGCATTTGAAGCAGAAGAACATGAAGTGGAAATGGCAGAATTTGAAGCAGAGGAGCAGGGGGTGGAAATGGCAGAATTTGAAGCAGAAGAGAGTGCTGAAAGTGACTCTAGCCATGATACTGCACACAAGATGAGTGACGTTAAGGAGAATGATTTGCAAATTTTGTAACGTTTCTTTCTGAAAGATACCAGTTTCAGATAATTTTCGGGTTGAAATCATGAAAAGGGAAAGTGCTGCTTTCCAGAAAAAAATAAAAGATGGTCCTTTCAGTGTCGTGGAAAGACATTTGGAGAAGCAAAGGGAGATGTACATTAGCTTTCAAAAGAGTGGTTATACAAGGTAATGCCAAATGGCAAGAAAATTCTGCCGGCATGGATGGTTTACTAACTTGTCAGCAAGAATTTATACTGTTTTTGCTGCCAACTGTTTGCCGTTAGTGCTACAGTTATGACATGAATTTGTGACAGGGTTTCAGAAGTGGTGGAAACTAATCCCTAAAGTACATAACCATGAGACATCCGAAGAACGCCTCCAGTATGTTGCCTTGAAAAGTGGAAAGCATTGGCAGCAGGACTGAGGCTGCACAAAACCACTGACACCGAAACTATTGCTCTGATGGAAATGGAGAAGAAGAAGTGGAGGGACATTTTGCACAGATCGCTTGATATCACATTGTATCTTGCCAAGCAGAACCTGGAATTCCGTGGCCATAAGGAAGATAAATCTTCATTGAATAAAGGAAACTTTATTGAGGTGGTTGAGATGCTTTCAAAATAGGATCCAGTGCTGAAAGAGCACGTAAAGAGATTATAAAGAAGCACATGTAAACTTGTAATATCAGTCACTTATCTTGCACCAAAAACTCAGAATGATATAAGTGCCCTAGCAAATCATGTGAAGGAGAGGCTTGTCATGGACATAAAGTCTACTTTGGGATCATGTTTGACAGCACATATGACATAACACACTGACCAGATGTCCGAAGTGTTGCCACTATGGCTGGAATCCATGGAGGTGTACAAGTTATTCATTAAGGAAAGAACTAGAAAGCTATTTTAAATGGATGTGTGGACCATTCGCTTAACCTGTGTGGCCAGCACTCTTTTGCTGAATATGCATTGTGTGTGACAGTTTTTGGACCTGTTGAGACAATGTTTCCTTTCTTTGCTGCTTCCACCTATCGATGGGATGTGGTAACTGACCATATTGGAGTGTCAGTTATAGGGCTATCAGCAACATGGTGGAGTACTCATCATGCTGAAGTTAAGCCAGCTTAAGAAAAATTCAATAAGTTTGTGGCAGCTCCTTCTGATCCACATGAAAATTTGGATACAAGAGGAGTAGCACAAAGTCTTTTCCTGTTGTTTGTGATTTAACTCCTCTAATTTACCTGTTCTTCTGGTGTGACGTATACTTCATGAAGTTAATCTTACATACAGTAGCAGTGCCTGCAGACTAAGGGCTTAACTCTTGACAAGGTGGTGACAAAGGTAGAGGCACTTAGACTTTTTCTGCATGAGGAGTGTATTCACCTAATGGAGCATGCAACTGATCAGACGGTTTTTTAAATCAGACAAATATGGAACTGCAGTAGAGAGAAAGGCCAGGATAAAGAAGAGGATGGCAGGGGAGCAGGCAAGCAATGCTGGACTCACTTTGCAAGAAGGAAATAAGAGGGTGATGCTTGAGTGCATTGACCACTTTCATTCCGAACTCAAGATCAGTTCAAGAGGCATCAAGGAAGTAGCACCCATGTTTGAGGCTGTTCAAGCAAAGAGTCTCAAATCTGCCACTGAAGAAGAGTTAAAGGTGTCCAGACTACTTTCTATGATGGGGAATCCGAAAGTCAGCTTTTAATAGAAATACCAAGGATGAGAAGGCACCTGAAAGCAAGAAGGCAAAGTCTGGACAATACTGGACGTTTTGACATTCATAGGTGAATGGGACTTCGTAGAATCTCTCCCACCCCTTTCACTAAGCCTAAAATTACTTCTGACGATCCGTGTGTCTTTGTGTCTGTGTACTTCAGTAAGTTAATCATGTGAGAGGAGTTTCTCAAAGCTGAAACTTATAAAGAACGATTTGCGATCTACCATGGGACAGTCAAGGCTTGCCGTTCTTGCGATATTGTCAGTTGAAAGTAAGTTAGTTAAAGGCATTGATTTCGATGAAGTTATTCACAAGTGTGCAGCTTTGAAGGCCAGGAAAAGTGAAGTTCTGGTTTAGTTGAGATGTTCACTAAGTGCTGAAATGCTTGTGTATTTGTTCCTGTATATTTTTATGGCATGATTTCATTTATGAGTATATTTCCATATGCATTTGTCTACGAATTCTACATTACTTCGGCTATTATTGATAATGCAAACCTAATGCATTGATGTCTGTCATGCAGAACTGGGCACTGCAAACGAAAATTCATTTCCGCAAACGCAAATCCACAAATTCAAACCATTACCTTCCATAACCACAAATCCTCAAACTTCTTGAAATTTTGCAGTTCCGCAAACGCAAATGCAAATGCCAACCATTTGTATCCCTTTCAGTACCACAGCATCATTTTATTTTATTCTGGATACCATTAGAGGATATTAAATTTAGGATGATATTTTTCGTAATCAAGGGGTTAAAAACTCATCTCTAGTTCCTCATCCACAACAATTATATTTTTATTTACTCTATTCACACTAACAATAGGCGACCTTATGAGGCTTGAAAATTGTTGTACTGAATGGGATATATAAAATGATATTTTAATAAAGCTAAAGTATGTATATTTTGAATATTATTAGCTTATTAGACTGTTTTTACTACAAAACAAGGGTAAATCATTCACTGTTGTAGATAAATGAATTAAATTATTACACTTCACAGCTCACACGTGACAAGTTGACACACCAGTCCACCTTTTCCTCAGCTCTAACGACCTCAGTCCTTACTCCTGTCACAGATTCCTCCAACAACTGAGACAACTCCATCTTGGGCAGGTACATGTTGCCCTTCATAAAACCAAACCGCTCAAAGTTCTCAGAGGTCAGGCTGGTTTGCGGGCAGGTTTGTTTGCAGATGTACTTCAGCAAATGCAAAGCCGCAGATTTGCTTAAAATTTGTTGCACACACATATCAGCAAAGGAAATCACACTTCTGCAACAGCGGAATTTGCAGTGTACGGATGTGATTGCGGAAGTGCTCAACTCCAAACTTATGTAAAGGTAATGTTTAATGTTAAAGTCAGTATAATTTTGATCTAGTTCCTAACGTTTTTACCTCGAATTCTATTGTTTTCATACAGAATTTTTTCTTTACCCACATGATACTATGTAAATTTAAATACATTTACGCTGTGCATATGATATTGTAAAGGTGCAATTTTAATTTTGCTAGTTGTTTGTGTCACTACTATTGCCATTACACTCAGTAATACACGGGCATTGCAGTTTACGAGAAACATTATTACAAAAACTTTACTAAGGATTCTGTATGGTCTGGTATGGGAGAGGGCCCATGGGAGGGAAAGTGACGCCATGAGTTACTGCACTGGGTAACACCAACCCTAATGACGCCAGTGGTCGGTTGCAGACGATTTTTAACTTTGTTTCCTTATATATAGTCTGTCATATATCAATCATTTTCTTATGCAGACAAAGTCCAGCTGTGTATGTGTATCTGTGTTCGTGCTTTTATTCGTCGCATTCACGAGGACGGTGATGGATATCGATCTAATTCTTTTTCAACTTGGTTGGGGTGATCCCTTGAAATGTCAGAAAAATACGAAAAAAATTGGTAATCGTGGGAGACGCGACGGTGCATATTTGTCAGAAATCAAGACACGGAAAAACATGCACCAATCGTTTGTTTGGTCACAATATGTCATTGTGGGCTTTATGACAGAATTGGGACTTATTAATCAGCAGCAGGGCAAGACTCTCGCAAATTTGCTCTGGCATTCACTATAGTCGTTTTTTTTTTTTTTTTTTCCAGCTGACGTAAATGTCGGCAATTGACATTCCGCCTGCCAGTTAGCAATCATAAACATTACCACTCGCCTTCGGAAAGTGCTGCTGTCAACGTCACTATACACCATACTCAATTGTGTATGATCCTTGCTGATTTCGGTATTATTTTGCATATACACATAATTTTCACATATGTTTTCACTGTCACTTACCTAGTCATAATAGTACGGTAAATATGCGCGGATTCTTGATCTCATTTAATTCAAAAGGATAACATGTCCTGTCATTTCTCTCCAGCCCACAGCATTGTTTCCTCGGAGAGAGCAGCTAATGCTACAACCAATCATGCGTAGAGAATCAGTGAACAACAAGGAGTAACACACACACAAAAAAGTTGAAGTATGACTAATACATGCATCCCCTGTCACATCGTGGTGGATACAGTCTGAACTAATGGGCAACAGTTAAAATTTTCTCGATCTACTGGGTACAGAGTTAACCACATATTATAATACTGGCATATTAAAAATTACCTAGGGGCCTTTAAAGCAATAATAAAACAACAGTTACTAATTAAACATATAATTATATTGTACACTCTTACGGTTGTGAAGAGAGGGGGGGGGGTTGGAATAGAATGGTAGGAGTGGAGATTGGAAGAGGAAGTGGAGAGAAGGGTGGGAGGTAGGAAGAAACATAGATATAAATATACCTAGATGCCGCATCGCCCATTCTTCAGTACAGCGTCGATACGTCTGCGTGGCCGCCATCTTGGAACGGTCCAGCGTGTAATAGTAGCGCTTGTTTTAGAGTGAATTCAGAATGTGAAAATGAATGTAACTTTGCCATTTCTTGTCCGATTTTGTTATACTTAGGTTTAAAGAAGAGAAAATTAAATAAAGATTGTACATAATCGTATTTTTATAATAAAGGATATATTACAGCTGTATAGCTAGTGTTCAGACTACCAAATAGATCTAAGCCTCTGTAGGGCTATTATTTCTATCATAAAAGAATAACTGAAGAATTATGTTCTGCACTTGACCATGTGTATAGTCCAAGTCTTATTAACTTTAAAACTTAAAACCATTAGGATCTAGCTGGTAGCTGATAAAAATAAATTTTCGCACATGTAGAGTTTACCTTATATCGCTTAGGTAAACTTTCACAGGTATACAAGAAACCATTTGGCTTGTCACTCAGTGCAGAGCCATCCGTACACAGAAGGGAAAGGAAAGAAAGAAGGATAGAAAGACAAGAGGAAGGTAGGAAAAGTGGAAAGAGGGTACAAGTCACAGGTTACAAAAAATATACATTTTAACCCTCCTCAGGTAATGTGGGGTCTGTGGGACCCCACACTATTTTTCTTAGTGGTTTCATATATTACTATAAGGCCTTGGGATCTGGTTTTCCCTCTACCTTCCTGACTAGTAGGCTAGTTTAGGGAGGTGATGGGGTCAGTTCAGGATCTGGCTCTATTTTCGCGATAAAGGGCCTTGGGGTCCAGTAGACCCCACATTACCTAACCTATGATTTTTTTTTCCCATATATATCTTCCATACCATTTTTTTTTTTTTTATGACGTGCTCCTTACAGAAACATTGACCATTACTGTACAACATGCAATGATACAAAACTGGTGGAATATATCAGTTTTGGTATGGCAGCCACTAATTTCAGTTGGTATAAAATTTGTCAGTGCTTTTCATTTTAATTTTCCATACAATATTTCGTCACTTATATTTTCATACATTTTGCACTAAATTGAAGGAATAGGACTACAGAAACTGTGTACAAGCGACTGTTTCAATAAAGATGTTCTTGGTATTTTTGGTGATTTTTTTAAAGATTGGGGTCTGACAGACCCCACATTACCTAAGTAAGGACAAAATTTTAGGTTTACCTGAGAAGGGTTAAGCTGTTGCATTGTCACAATGCACAAGGAAAAAAAAATTACACATGAATTGAAAATACAATACATAAAGGAAAAAAATACACAAGTAATTACACATCAACAGAAAATACAGTGCATAAGGCAAAAAAATTACACATAAATTACACATCAATAGAAAACACAATGCATAAGGCAAAATATTTACACATAGAATTACACATCAACAGGAAATACAATGCATAAGGCAAAATATTTACACACAGGATTACATATCAATAGAAAATACAATGCATAGGGATCTCCAGGAAACCTATTTAAATAAAAGGCAAGAAAATTTTGCATTCCTTTAAGTTTAACTGCATACAATTATTCTACATTTTTTTTTTTAATTTTGTGGAAAAAGTGTTACTCTGTTGGAATCTAATTCATGGAGGTAAATGTTTACAAATTGCCAATACACCCCCAAGGTTGTGCAGTATATTATTCTGGACTTAATCTAACCTAACCTAACCTGCTGCTGCAGAATGCTTACCTTAGAGTTAGGTATCATACTATGCGTTTATGGTGGTAATATCCCTGAACCACATATTGGCAACTTGTAAAATAATACCGTCATGGGGATAAATGAAACAGAATCATTGTGCTTGGCCTTGAATACATATTATAATATTAATATGAGAGAGGGGGGTGAGAGTTGGGAGCAGGGCAGTGAAATGGTGGGGGACATGGTGACGTGGAGGCGATTTGTTTGTGGCCATCCCGTAAGGGATTGAGGCGTCTGGCAATAGATAGATAGATAATACGGACACTGTGACAGCTGCACAACAATACATTTTGACAATGTATCCGGTCATTTCTTGGAATGGACAGCCTCCAAACTCTCGACTTTAAATGTTTATGCTCCTTTTCTTCCCCAATCTTCCATGATACTTTATACAAACGAAAATCAGGAAAGCAAATAATTTTGCATCAGTTTTAAGATTGTAAAGTAATAATTTCACATGCCACTGGCCCTGGCACAGCAGATACATGAATATTACTGACATTGTCATCACTGATGCACTGTCAAGCCGACATCATATTATAACAAAAACTAGTCTTTCAGTCAAGTTATTCTATGTTGTCTTGTTTCTATATTTTGACGATTTTTACACCCAAAAGCAACACAGTGTTGCATCATTTCTAGGAAAACAGTGGTCAACTTTGCCCAAGTCTGGAACAAAACATCTCCTGCCTCGACCGCTCCAAGATGGCGGACGCATAGACGTATCTGAAGTAGTGTCATGCGGCATTACGGTGGTTATTCTCTTGGGCATGGAAGCATACATTCCTATCTCATATCCTCTGACTAATGCAAGAAAGCCTTGGTTTAATCATGCTTGTTCTAATGCTGTCCACAACAAGCAGAGGGCCTATAAAAGGTACCGGAGCCAACCCACCCCTGAATCACATCTTTTATACGTTTCAGCCCGGAATCATGCTAAGTCTGTTCTTCATTCTGCTAAAAATAATTTCATCCGTACTAAATGCTCTCAACTCTCCAACTCGAATTCTTTCGGCTGTTTCTGGCACCTTGCCAAAAACCATTCTAACAACTTTACCTCATCATCCTTCCCTCCTCTTTTCTACTCTGATAGCTCTGTAGCTATTTCTTCTACTGATAAAGCAGATCTCTTCGCTCAGACTTTCTCCTCCAATTCCACCTTAGACGATTCCGGCGCTGTTCCTCCATCACTTCCCCCCTCTGACTTCCTCATGGCTGAAATTAAAATTTCTTCAGCTGATGTATTTTCTGCCATTGCTGGCCTCAATACTTATAAGGCATGTGGGCCTGATGGAGTCCCTCCTGTTGTTCTCAAAAACTGTGCTTCTGTGCTTACACCCTGCCTAGGCAAGCTCTTTCGCCATTGTCTGTCAACTTGTACCTTTCCTTCTTGCTGGAAGTTTGCTTTCATTCAGCCAGTCCCAAAGAAGGGTGACCATTCCCAACCCTCTAACTATCGTCCAACTGCTTTAACATCCTGTATCTTAAAAGCTTTCGAGTCAATTCTTAATAGAAAAATTTAAAAGCATCTTTCCTGTTACAACCATCTTTCTGATCGTCAGTATGGGTTCCGTCAGGGATGCTCCACTGATGATCTTCTCACCTACCTTTCAGACTCCTCCTTTCGGGACTTTGGCGAAAGCTTTGCCATTGCCCTTGACATCTCTAAGGCTTTCGATCGGGTCTGGCATAAATCTTTAATTTCCAAACTGCCCTCTTACGGTTTCTATCCTTCTATCTGTGCCTTCATCTCTAGCTTCCTTTCTGGTCGTTCTGTAGTCATTGTTGTAGAAGGCCATCGTTCTTCTCCTAGATCTGTCAACAGTGGTCCTCCTCAGGACTTTGTTCTATCACCAACTCTCTTCCTTTTATTCATCAATGACCTTCTAAGCTGGACATCTAATCCTATCCACTCTTATGCTGATGACTCCACCCGTCACTTTTCCATTCGGTTCCCGCAATGCCCATCTCAGCAGTTACTTCAACAAATAAGGGCTGAGGCTATGGCACACCTAATGTCTGACTTGGCTCGTATCTCTGACTGGGGTAATAATAATCTGGTTGTTTTTAATGCATCAAAGACTCAGTTTTTGCACCTATCAACCCGACAAAATCTTCCACAGGTATACCCACTACTGTTTAATAATATTCAGCTTAATCCTGCATCATCGTTGAACATGCTTGGGGTTTCATTTACTCGAGACTTATCTTGGAAAGATCATATTACATCTCTTGTAAAATCTGCCTCCAAGAGATTAGGTGTGCTAAGCCGACTCCATTCCTTCTTTACCGCTGCACAATTGTTAACTCTATACAGGGGTTTTATCTGCCCCTGTGTGGAGTACAACTCTCATGTGTGGGGCGGCTCCCCACATACAGCTCTTCTCAATAGGGTGGAGTCAAAGGCTTTTCGTCTCATTAACTCTCCTCCTCTTAATGACTCCCTTCAACCTCTGTCTCCGTCACAGTGTTGCATCTTTATCTCTTTTCTATCATTACTTCAATGGTCACTGCTTCTCTGAACTGTCTGCATGCATTCCTCCACCTCTACGACGAGCGCTTAGCTCCCGTCTAGCGGCAAACTCTCATCCCTTTTCTGTCCAGCTCTCTAATGCAAGAGTTAACCGTTACTCCAAGTCCTTCATTTATGCAACAGGTCAACTCTGGAACTGTCTCCCTCTGTCTGTATTTCCTACTTCCTATGATCTCCAGTCTTTCAAACACAGTGTGTCCAGACATCTCGAAATGATCGGGTCTTGAATTTGGCTCTCTCTTGTATTTTGTTTTTCTCTTGGAAGGAACAATAATTGCGGGCACGCGGCCTTTGATTCCTTCTTCCTCACACACATATATATATATATATATATATATATATATATATATATATATATATATATATATATATATATATATATATATATATATATATATATATATATATATATATATATATATATATATGGGGAGAAATACCTTGTTTTTTCGCCAATAGTGGGATACGGTGGATTTCAAAATATTGCACAGGCGGTAACTTTGGCGGCCAGTTTTCCTTTTGTTTGTATTTTTTCCCTGATTAACATATTTTTAAGTATTTTTTAAATTCTTATTTTCATTGTATAATGCAGATAGGAATTTACGATACATTTCTTCACGCTAGCTCAACGTATTTACCATTGATTCAAAATCCATCATCACCTCAGTCATAAAATTAGACACTAGAAATGCTGATACTTATTCACGTTAGCTCCTTGTATTTACCACTATTAACATGAGATGAAAACAATAGTCATCTCAGTCATGAAAGATGATACAGTAAGCGCCTCTGGATGACCGAAAAAGCGAGTCTCGTCGCGGAGATGTTTATGCACCTTATTTTTTAAATCCTTTGTTTTCTTTGCATTTAAGCTTGATAAACATTTTTTTTTTTTGTCTAGATTGCTCCCACACTTATTCATAACCATCATGAGAGAGTGAAAATGCTTGGAATGTGCTTGTGTTTGGAAGTATTTGTAGGGAAATAAATTGATTCTGCATTTCCTTCCCAGCTCAGGTGATTTTGACGATTGCCGACATTTACGTCAGCTGGAAAAAAAAAAATAGTGCTTTATACAGTATTTTTGACAGAAAACTTACTTGTAATCAAACACATATTGCTTACTGGTTAAATATTTCACCAAGCAGTTAAGTATTAACCCTAGACAGGACAGTCTCCTCAGTGGTTGAGTTCAGTTAGACCAGGGTCTATGAGACCCCCTCCCATATATATATATATATATATATATATATATATATATATTCTCTAGGAGATTAAGAAAACTGGTGTATTTCATGTTAAAATGTAAAATTTTGTGTAATTTAAAGCATTCAAATATGAAAATATATAGTCTTGGGTTTGTGGCATAAGCTGATGAAAGGTGATTTTTTTTTTTGGGGGGGGGTGGAAAGTTTTCTCCAATCAATATTTTCATCAACTAATTTTGGACCAGATCTTATGAAGAATTTTCAGAGTACTGTAGAGAGTAATGACATAAAATGAGGAAAAAAAATTGCATCACTGGGTCACTAGTTTACTTATGTAATGCAAGCAAATTTTGACGAAAATTTTGTAAGGAAAAATGTTTACATTTCTGTAACTTCAGAAACACTTGTAATATATAAAAATATATGGAACATAGCATATACTAGACCACAAAGTAAAGGTTTACATACACTGGAGGAAATTTTTGGTCATAAGACATTAAGAAAATGCAAAAAATAAATAGCCTGTAAACTAGAAAAAGATGTGGTACATTTTAGACGTGAAAAGGAAGTTCACACGAGAAATACACTCATTTAAGCTTTTACATATTATATGCCCACTCATCTTGCAGTAATATATGCTACCTTTGAATGTCCCTCACAAACTGGTTTGCTACAGTGGCTGCATGTTGTTTTTGACTATACTAGTGTGGCAGCAATCAGCTGGGCATCCTGCCACCATCTTGAAACTCAACAGTTTACCTAAGTTCACTGACACAAATATCATTATAGTCATTATTTTTCAGTGTATAAATATTCGCATTTACAAAATATTTGGAAAGAAAATGGCTACCCGGTAAGGGTAGACAGGGGCCAAGATCCACATATCCCTCACAGTGCGCACGCAGAGAGTGCTGCAACACAGGGACACCCTTCACCGAAGACAGTCGACGCCGGTACTGAGAGAGACGGCCCTCCTCCCACGATTACAGGCTGTGAAGAGCTATAAAAGAAAAATAATAGTGTGGGTCATAGGGGCCCTGGTCTTCCTGTCCTGGGTTAATGATACATTGTCTCTAACATAACGTCTGTTACTTTTTTTTTTTTTTTGTACTGAAACAAACACATCATCGATTAGAGCTACTTTGTCATTGATGTTTACGATATTCCGCCCAACTGGGCATCAAGGCAGCAATATTGTATGGGCTAGCATGGTTGAGATGTGCATAACTAGTAGTGTATCGCACCCACATGTACTGAAACATGTACTGCCCGTGTCGGATTGTTTAACCCCACAATGGCCATGGGTTCAAAAATTTTCGGGCTCCCCTTGCCAGCCCCGGAAATTTTTTTTTGATTGTTCTAAAATCGATATCTTTTTCTTACAGATGTGAAGAGAATCATCTGGCACACCCAGTAATGTGGTTTTAACTTCCTAAACACATCCTGTGATTTGCTATCATAAAATTCACCGTGCATGTGCCATTAACATGCAAACATATGGGCGAAAACATCCGAGAAAAAGTGACTGCCTCAGTGCTTGGGATGGCAGAGTAGGGTTGGGTAAACATGTGGGTGCCCTTCCCTTTCCATAATTGTTCGCAGCTTTCTTTAGCTTCCGCTAATTCGACGTCACCAGCACGGTAAAGCATTGCTCAACGCCGGTGGCCAATGGGGGGATAACTACAGTCCTGTATTTTTTAACAGGGTCTGGATATGTCGAAGCATGTGCACAGTTTTCATTTGCTAGTTTCTCATTAGCATTTCACTTATTGTTTTTGCTTTTTTTTCGGACGTAATCAAACATTGCTTTCCAGCATTTTATATAATATTATTACACCCTACAGTTCATACATATGTCGAGAATAATTTGTAGACAGTCCAGGCAGTTAATCAAAGGCAGCTGAACATTTCTGGGTTTTATTTCTTCGAAGCACAGCTGAGGTACATTTGTAACACATCATGAATTTTTTCTCTCTTGTTACCTCACTCCTTCACCCAATACTATTAGCTCACTCTCATTTCACTAATTCACTGACTCAGTTGCTGACTCTAATTAACCGCCATCCTTCACTGATTAGCTCTCATTGTCCGACTCATTAAATCTGTGACTGACTCTGTCACCGTTCATCCTCCACTGACTCACTGACTGACTCAGTAACTGTTCAATGTCTCACTGGTCTCTGAATTGATCTAAACTCTCTCACTGGCCGCCTTGCTTTCACTCCGTCCGTTACTGCTGGCTAAATGCCAGTAAATGTAGTCTAGCACGATTTCTTGAAATTGTGGCTGAATGAGGCATTTTGGGGGAAAAGCAAGCAACTTACTTTTTCTTATGGATTTTGAGGTGCTGAATACAACCAGGGGGTGTTGCTAAGTGATATTTTGCCATTTAAGGGGTCAAATTAAAGGTCAAAGGTTATTTGGTGAATTGCGGGATTTCCCGTTATATATGAGATAAGGCACTGCTAAAATCAACATAACTCCATCAATAATTCAGGTAGATAAGTCAGCTAGGTCTCATATTGTAGCTAAGGAAATTCTCTATTAGATGACATTATCATTTTATGATTTTTTCCCCAAAAATATTGGTACTTTAGGTAAAAACTTGAGTCAACTCCTCGAACCTTAAATTTAGTCCCTATTTTATTTTGATTTCCACTAACTAAAAAAACTATCAATATAATGTCTTTCTCGTAGACTCATATGAAAGACTAATGTTCTGGGTAGTTTTTGCGAAAAGGAATTGATGATCTTTCATATAGGGTCTGAGATACAGAAGGCCATAATTGGACCGTTTTTCGTACTTAAAAAGAAAGGACAGCATTTTTCTTTATATCTGTATGTTATCCTCTGGTTATCATTCTAGGAGGGAGTGGAGCAAAGGTGGTTTTCCAAATGGTTCTTGGGTCCATGAAACAAGTAAGGAGCTAAATTATCAAATTACATTTGGTTCTTGACCTCTGCCCAAACTCCCCCCTTTTACCCCACTCTCACCCATACCCTTTTGACATCTCGAACCCCACTTTCGCTTGCTAGGCCCAAACTCTGCAGTGAAGGTGATGGATGGGAAATCGTATGCCAAGGGTATCCGAGCTCACAAACTGACTTGGCAGGGCCCTTGGAGGATTTTGATTCCACAGTTTGAAAGTTTCTTGAAGGGAAAAGATTACACAATGAGGCAACAATTGTCAGAATCAGTCAAGGACAATTACAAGGAAATGATAAGCATTCTTAGTTCAGAGAGGTTTCGTTGTCATTTCACGTTTTTTTTTTTTGGAATCACGAGACAAGGAGCCGAATTTTCAGTTCTGGATGCAGTATCTCAACATGGTATCTCTCGTGCTCCAGTTTACCCGAGCCCTGCGTGAAGGGTTATGGGCAGGCCATCTAGAAGCATTCCGAGCCATGCTGCCTTTCTTTTTCAGGTACAACCACACCAACTATGCACGCTGGGGCACAGTCTACCTTTCAGAAATGAACCAAATTCCCCATAAAGTGAAGCATGAATTTCAGCAAGGAAACTTTTTTGTGAAGGGTTCTGACAAACTCGTCAATCAGGTGGATGCTGACCACAGTCTTAAATGGCTGAATGGGGTTGGAAAGAAGGCCGGTGGCATCATTGGGATAACAAAGACTACTTTTGCTCTCAGTCATTGGGCTTTGTCTTACAATCTATGAGCATGCATTTCAGCACAGACTAGAGAAATGTTCAGCATTGGCACTGATGATGAAATAGCTTCAAATGAAGGTACTCGAGGAAGGATGAAATGTGATAACCTAGATGAGAACAACATCCTGGAAGTTCTAGTTAGATTCAAGGTCTTTGAAAGTGTAGCATCATTGACTAAGCTTATGAACATTGCCACCAAAGACGTTGCGACACCAGAAATTCAGGAATCGCTCTTAAAAAGCAGTGGATTTGGGACAGGCACTGTTAGATGACTTTGTTAAAAAACGACTTGTCAACAAGGAAGTGAGCCTAAGAGATAGATTACAAAAAACAAAAGTATTAACTTTTGGTTCATTGTACGAAGTCAGAACTGAGAGAGGACGGGGAAGACAACTGTGATCAAAGCAGATAGGCAGATTTTCCAGCGATTGATTATGGCATACCAGGCAGGGAGACCAGTTGATTTGGATAATATTCTAAGCCATGAACTGACGGAAGTTCCCATCAGTATTGCTGAAGCTGATGGTTCACTGAGATCTGGGACGAAGTCAGTACTTGTTGACGTTCTTACTCAGGATGTGATATGCCCACCTAATCTTGAACTACCGGATAGTGAGAGCTCATGTCTTGTCATAGATGGCCAGGCAACTGTTGTCTCTTTTGGTATACCTAGCGGGGCAAAGACATTTGCAGATTATGCTGATAGGTTTGTTGGCCATATTTTGAATCTTGGCAAACAGTTTGACCGAACTGATGTTGCATTTGACAAGTACAGGGACTCTGGCACATCAATAAAAGAGGGAACTAGAGAAAGACGAAAGAAAACTTCACATCCTATTCGACGTTTGATAGAAAACTGAGAGGTTCCATTACCATCCAAGTGGACTGATTTCCTGGCATTGTCCGACAACAAGAAGGATCTGTCTGTCTCTTTGTCAGATAAGCTAATTTCATCAGCCCCACCAGAGAAGCTCATGGTTGTTGCTGGTGGATTGGGGTTAGTGGTGAAAACAAATGACCCTCAGATGGATACAGCTAATTTGATATCTGACCACAAGGAGGCAGATACGTGTGTGATTTTGCATTGCATCAGTTCCCCTGCTAAGCATAAAGGCCCTATCACACGGTACCTCGTACCAGGAACGGCCGAGGAAGATTTAAGTGGAACAAAACTTGGACGCTATCACACATGTTCCTCGTATCCTCGGCAAAGGACATGCTTCTCACACTGTTGCCAGAGCCCTGTCTCGCGACTGTGTACAGTGATTGCTGTCGCTGACTCGGTAAAGAATAAGGAGAAGCAACTTTTGTTTACAAACTGGTACACACGCGGAACTGCCTCAATTTCTCTATAAGGGCGAATTCAGCTGCCCTTGTCCAGGAAATCGATGATAAAGCCATCAGTACGTTGTTGTGGTGGTGGTGTTTTCAGGTGGTGACTGGTTCATCTACTCTACCTGCAGTGGAGTCCTCAGTTGTAAACACATGATATTTTATCGACATCACAGTTTCCTCGGTGTAGGAAATATTAACTCTTTATAAGGCCTTCAAAATGATTGATATTTATTATAAAATATTAATAAGTATTCAGTGTTAGGCTAAATGTTTAATAATGTAGTATGATATATTCTCTGTCGAGTAGCCTGGGTTTTGGTCACACTGTTTTGCCTGTCGTATCCTCGGCAGGAATCCATCCAGATGGGTTCCAAATGCCCGTGGTATCGTCGGCAATTTTACCACGTTACCATTCCGATTTACCCTCGTATCCTCGGCAAACCTCGTATGAGGTGCTGTGTGATAGCCCCTTAACGTTGTGTCTGCTCGTGACACCGACATTGTTGTTCTACTCTTGGTGAATTATCACAGAATGCAGTGTAAAACTCTATGGGTGAAGGCTGGAACATCAAAAAAGCCCAAGTACATCCCCATTCATGAGATTCATATATCACTAGCATTTGAGCAGCAAACACTTGAAGAACTCCTTGCATGGCACGCAATAACTGGGTGTGACACTGTGTTTTATTTCATGGGTCATTCTAAGAGGTCAGCCTGGACTGTGTTCCTAGAGAACTACAACCTGCTGCAGGATCTGGGGACCACTGGCACCATCTCAGATGAAGGGCTTTGTAAGGCAGAGCAATTCATCTGCAAAGTCTACAAAGTCCCACATGACACATGTGATAAGGGACGTATGTACTTGTTCTCTAAGTTGAAATCGCCAGAGTTGCTACCTCCAACTAGTGATGCGGCAAAGTTACATATACAGAGGGCCAATCTTCAATGCTTCATATGGCGACAAACACATGTTCTCACCCCCTCACCACCATTGCCAATTACCTGTGGCTGGGAGTATACTGATGGAAAACTGAGACCAGTCCTGACTACGCTGTCTCTCATTCCTAAAGCATGTAGAGACAGTTTCTTGTGGATGCACCAAGGGCTGCAGTACTCACAAGTGATCATGCAAAAGGGCAAGCCTTCTGAAATATGGCACAGTGTCCCTTGGAATGTCCAACCACCTCCACCAGGAATTCAGCATAGTGCCCCCATGAACTCCCAGACACCCCCACAAGGACCCCACGGAGGAGCAGCAGCAGTGCACCGAGATTCGGTGCGACAACGGCCCAAGTCAGCCCGGGCCATACGCCCCTATGACTCGGAGCCCACTGCCGTCACCATAACAGGAATCCTGCACTACCTTCCGGACGAGCTTCCACCAACCAACTTAGGGGTGGAGCTGTCTGTCCAGCTCCTGCCAGCACCCCAAAGGAGTCGGCCTGTTGCTGCTCCCGCCTTCTGCAGGAGACGACCTAAGTAGCCTCTCTGAAGGTGTCTTCTTTCTTGAGATGGCCAGTAGCCGCTCGCCCCTCGCTAAGGAATTGGCCAGTAGCTGACCTGAGGGTAACAAGGAGATGGCCAGTAGCCACTCCCGCCTTCGTCAGGTGTCCTTCCGGAGATGGCCAGTAGCCACTCCCGCCTTCATCAGAAGGTGTCCTTCCGGAGATGGCCAGTAGCCACTCCAAACCCCCTCCTGAAGGAGTCAGCCTGTGGCCGCTCCCGCCTTCGTCAGACGGCCGGTAGCCGCTCCGAAGGTGTTGCCCCTGAGTCAGCCTGTAGCTGTTCTCCACCCCTCCTGAAGGAGTTGGCCTGTAGCCGCTCCCGCCTTCGTCAGATGGCCGGTAGCTGCTCCGAAATTGTCCCTGGGTTTGCTGGCAGTTACTCACCCTCTCAAACCACGGTCAGTAGCTGGGCCTTGGCACCTTGTAGTCGCGCCCCTGGGAAGCCATGGCCAGTAGCTGAGCCCCATGGCTGGAAGCGGCAGAGAGCCGCCCCACTGCCCCAGCATGAGACGAGTTCCCTGACCCCCGACGCAGAGGGCGTAAAGGAGTACTGGAGAGGCCGTATAGCATCCCCCGGCCTCTGCTCCCTACAACTGGCGCTGGAGGAGACCCACCTGGTGGACCCTGATGCAGACTGGTACCGCAGCCCCTCCCTGTCGGCGCCGCCCAGCTCTGGGGGCCACAGCCCTAAGGAACCCCAGGCCCTCCTCAGAACGCCCGGGTGGGAACTCTCTGCTCCTTGACGGTGGAGGACCTCCACCTCCATCAGGAGCCTGAACGAGAGATTCAGACAGTTGTTCAGCCCTAGTCCTGAGGGCCACAGTCCTGTCCCCAGCCCGGAGAGTACGGGCCCCTTCGCCACTTGCAGCCTCGGACGAGAGAAGACGCCCCTGCGCGTGACCCTGTGCCCTCTCGGTACGGCCTCCCCTAGCGGTGCCCCAGCCCTGGCAGAAATAAAGCCTGTTTGTCTCTCTGCCGCACCCGCCGCCCAGTGACCCATGAGACCGCGACTGTGACAATACTGTAGTGTGACAGTGGCGAGGCGGAATAGTGCATTAATAGTACTAGACCAAGTGTTTTAAGAAGAACTGGAATAATAACGGTCTAACAGTAACAAGGCGGAACAGTGAATAGTCAGTCCCAAACCTACGTGCTAGTGAGATAAACTGACACATTGTAACCATCATATCACAGTAAGAGAAATATCCAACCCGTGGAGTTAATAATAATAATTAACCAAAAGTCCCTTGCAACTAGAAAATAATAAAGTGAACGCGCTACCAGTAAACTCTGCCTCATACTACCATAATCATAATTAGACCCCAGTGCCTTACACACTCCCCGAGTGAGCTTCACCTCTTACCCCTCCACGCGCTTAGAGACCTTGGCCTGTACTAATCCTGAGTACTCCGCCTCGAGTGTTATTTTATAACATTCTCTCATAGTATCCTGTGAGATACTTATTACAGTATCTAGGTATAAGTGTTTATAATCAACCAGAATATTGTGCTTGTAACATCTGCTGTTTCCCTTGTCTGACTGAGTAATACACGTGTAAGGTTATTGCCTGGAGTTTTTGTGTCCTGCCACTGTCTTATTTGTCCTAAGCCCCGGTCTCAAAAGAGAACCCCGCTAGGTGTTTAAGGAACGGGAAGTCCAGCCTAAAACACCTAGCATTACACCATCCTTGCACAGCTGCTTGTAGATGTAATGAGGGCGAGATGCACTGCACGCAGTACAGTGATGTGTAATATAAGCTACCAGTTGGAATACAGACTTTATCAAAAGCAATTATATGTTAATTTACAGGAGTTTGGAAGTTGACCCTTTGTATCACAGTCCTTGTATGAGAGATCATGGAATCATTTCGTGCAAAAACTACCCACATCGTTAGTCTTTCAAATGAATCAAGGACAAATACATTATATTGTCAGGTTTTTAGTCAGTGGGGATCAAAATTAAGATAGGGACTATATATAAGGTTCCAAGGGTTCATGCAAGTTTTTGACCTTAAGTACTCATATTATGGAGAGAAATCATTAAATGATCATGTCACCTAATAAAGAATTTCCTTAGCTACAATATGAGACCTAGCTGATTAATCTACCTGCATTATTGATGGAGTTATGTTAAGTTTAGCAGCACCTTATCTCAAATATTATGGGAAACCCTGCAATTCACCAAATAACCTTTGACCTTTAATTTGACCCCTTAAATGGCAAAATATCGCTTAACAACACCCTGGTCGTATTCACCACCTCAAAATCCATAAGATGAAGTAAGTTGCTTGCTTTTCCCCAAAAATGCCTCATTCAGCTTGACCCGCGGCGTCCCGTTGACGTGAATTAACGTCCACACGTTTTCTCACTGCCAATCCCGTCGACGTACATAAACGCGAATCAATTGCAAGGTCCCTAATTTGCACAATTTTCAATTTTCGCGAGTGATTTTTGGTACGTATACACGGAACACCTTCCTCTACAAGATGCCAGGCAGGGACAATGCCTTACCCAGCATGATCTCCTCCCCCCCCCTGCACGCCATTGTCTCAGCAATCCACCTGTTATCAGTGACCTGGCCAGTAAAGCCATGTCATACCACGGTACGAAATTCAGGGCCAGAGTGATTCCCCAATCAATGACAATGTGGAGGACAAACTTTACATAGCATTAGAGGAAGAAAGTCAGAAATGATGATCAGGTAATGTGGCATAAAAAGGTCAGGTATGGTGATGAGTTAGTGAGTGAAACAATGCTTATAATGCCTATATTACTGTTTGAAAACCAATATACTCTCGTACCACATATAAATTCGTACCAAAGTAAATAAATAAATACCGTTTATGAGTGGTGTGAAATAGTTAGTTACCCTCCCATAGAACTCGTTTTCTTTGGTGCCAGCCTGTTAGAAAACCCAGTCAGGTAAGGAGGTACTGCTACCTGGATCGAGTATTTTAAACCTCAGGTGAGCGATTCCTCTATGAATTTTCGATGTTTCTCACCAAAAGCAGAGGTTTGAGCCAAAAAAAAAAAAAAATCCAAAAATGGTCGCGATTGGGGGGAGTCAGTGGTGGAAAAGTGGTCGGGATGGGGCGGGTTAAATATCCATCTCTTCTGAAAATCGTACTAACCTAAAGGGCCAGAACACTCTCGAGCCCAGGAGATAACTCAGATTGCCTGATGCAATAATGCACATTCTAGTGCCGAGGAGAGAACTCATATTTTCAAACGCAATAGGTCTGTAAATTAACAATACACAATATCATTAATGACAGGATCTAATTCTTAATGTAAGAGATAAACAAAACAGACATGCCAAAATATCCAGAATGTTTCTCACATCTCCAGATATAAACATTAACCTAATCCTATGGCATAAAACGTAATTTCTAGAATGTTCCTTATATTTCCAGACACAAAACACTAACCGTATATCCTAATCGTACAGGCTTAACACTGCCCCTCCCTCAAAACTGTGTTGTCTGTGACTCAACTACCTAATCCTACATGTATTCAAGTATACATAGCATAAACTTACAAACTAATGGATTGTCATCATCACCGCTGCTGTCTAGGTCCCCCAACATGAAGAAATGGATCACCAGTGCTGTCAACATCATCATTCTTCAGGCCCTCCTTTCATTTCTGGTATCCAGCAGGTCCTTGGCTCCACTCCTAGTGCACTTCCCAGATCCATTATATCCCCTGTGGAAAATACATCAACATGCCTCACCAAGAGTCCTCCCCCCCCAACTGCTTTATCTGTGACTTCTCTAGAAACTAGGCACTCCTGGCAAACAGATAACACAAGTGACTGGGTTGTTCATCCTGGAGCTCAGGTGTACTCCTGTAGCATGTGCTGTTTGGTGGCTCTTGATCTGCTTTTTTGGAAAAGCCCACAATTGTACACCAATGTATCCTCCTAGGACGAAGTGAAAAGATGTCTGTGACAATGGGTACTCCGTCCACAGCAGGGTCAGTTTTTAAGGACCTGCCAGTCATCTCTCCCCATTCTATCATGTCATGTTTTCTGTGCTCCACCAGTCCCAGGGCAGTGTGCAGTGTGTTAAAGATCTTGCAGGGCAGCAGCATCTCTGACTCTGAGGAGAACAATGTAGTCCATATGGTCATCACTAGCAAACTTCCATTCTCCACGGCCCTTATTGGAACTCTCCTTTCTCCTAGCTGCATTGCATCAAATGGAAGTCAAGCAACCACTAACGGATAAGACAGTTCAAACCCAAGATGAGGGGGTCCCAAATGCTGGCACCATACGTAGCCATGGTTTTTTCCATTCCTCCCTGCTGCATTCCGGACACCCGCCAGTCCGCCAAGTCCGGCACAGCAGCTATGTGAAGTCTGAAAGCTAGCGATGACCCAGCATTTCCAATTGCCTCTTTGACCCTTTCTCAATGACCACTGGGCATGCCACTCCCTCAATCTCACCATACCCCTCCGTGCGTCTGTCTCTGACACCTAAAGAGTGAGCTGGATGGAGACCCTCATCCAAACACTTTTCAAGGACTTTGGCCCCATTACTGACATTCTGTATTTTTCTCACTTTATCCTTCAAATTACAGGAAACCTCTTCCCTCTCTTCTCTTACCTGGTCACTTATTTTCTCAACCTCTTTGTGTATTTCTTTTCTTACTTAATCCTTCACTGTACAGGAAACCTCTTCCCACAGTTATCTTACCTGGTCGCTTATTCTTTCTACCTTGCTCTGCATCACCTCTTGTTGTTGCTTCTGTTTACTGCTCGCATCCTACAGCTTCCCATACCACTTCTCACGATGCTTCTGAAATTCCTTATTCCAAGCTCGAGTTCTCTTCTCAAATACGTCTCAGTGGTGAAGCTCCTGTCTATCCCCACTTAGCTGTTCCCGTAGTGTAGGTAGGGTTGTGCTTCGGTTTGATTTTGTTCTTGCTGTGCTCCTAACACTGCGAATATACCTTTCTTTTGTTCTTCTTAATATTTCTATCCTTCTTCTTGCTGTGCATTTTGTTGTTTCTGTTGTTCTTTTTGCTGTGCAACTTTCTGTTTCTTCTGTTCCTCTTGTTCTGCTCTTAAGATTGCAAATATAGTTTTCTTTTGTTCATCTCGATTTTTCTTTTGTTCTTCTTGCTATGTTTCTTGCTGTTCCCTCAACATTGCAAGAATATCTGTTAGAGATAAGTTTGCTGTTTTGGCAACCTTTCCATGAGTTGCCATCTCTCAAAATGAAATGTCAATGTTACTGATATTGTACATGTGACGTTAGGTCATCACAGTCTATAAGTCCACCAAGTTTCGTGGCTCTAGCTTTGATTCATGGAAAATCAGGTGACGTTCGGAATATCTGGAAAAGTCCCAGTTTTTGACCCTAGGCGAGGTCAGAGCCCCTGGTCTTGTGCATGTCACGTTAGGTCACCACAGTCTATATAAGTTCATGAAGTTTGGTGGCTCTATGTTTAATCCTTTGTTGAAAATAAGGTGACATCCTGAATATCCAGAAAACTTCTAGATTTTTACCCCAGGTGATCTCAGAGACTAACCATCCGATTGGAATCATACCCCCTTCCGGCCTGCATCCGCCATAAGGCTAATTTGTAGTAATATTTCCGATTCCTAACTTGAGCGGTTCTTGAGACAGCTTGCCTGACTCACTCTTCTGTGTTCCGGATAATATGCAGAGATCCGGTTCATCATCATCATCATCATCATCACAAACGCTAGAAAACTTCCCACAAGGATGTGGAAAGTTTTAATAATAAAAATATCGACCCCATATGAACGAGTTAATGAAGACTGCTTGTTGCCATTCATTCAAGGGTTTTCCTGAAGCTAAATAAAATCTTTCAATCGAAACTTTGCTGAAGAAAACGTCGTGGTATCGAAGGTATTAATGTAGACTGTTTTTAACCTGTTCACTTGCATGTCGTAGGCAAGAATAAAATAAGAGAGGGCATAGCACAGAAGGAATTAATGAAGTTTTTTTATTAATTCGTATAAAGTTTTTTTTTTTTTTTTTTTTCCCATAAGCTCAATCAAACTGTCTACTGGTTGCATGTATAATTTAGGATGAATTTATCTTACTGAAAACATTGCACTAAGACTATTTTGAACCCCATCAGTACGAATAACATATGAATAAAATAATTTAGTAGTAATTGTAGTAATAGTAGTAGTAGTAGTAGTAGCAACCCCAGGGTCATCTGAATGTGAACCCGGTGGAATGCAGGCTTAAGTTTCTCTTCTATAGTCCGCCAATACTTGTTTTGGGGGACAGGCAAGTAAATGGGTAACCATATGTTTGTTACTGTTGCATTACCACAGTCTGTCTGGAGGAACAGACTTATCAACCACAGACAAACAACCATTCTTGCAGGGTCATCCCGTGCACTGAACCGATGTTCGCTGTAGTCGCGGCACACGACTCTGAGGTTGTCATTATCGTCCCGTCGACAGTGCATCCAATTTCGTGTATAATACGATACGCAGGTGATTCGTGTATAATATGTTCGTGTATAATAATATTCGTGTATAATATATTCGTGTATAATAATATGATACGAAATCGGACAACCTGTTTAAAGGTAGGTTGCCAGGGTACAATAATGACAATCTCAGAGTCGTGCAGCGAGACTATAGTGGTAAACCGCGCCTTGTTGTGGTGAGGCGCAGGGAAGAGTGTGGAAGTTTGGTTCCCCCGATGGATGGCACACTTTTGTCTTTTCACGCAGTTAACAGGGACATCATAGTAGGCTCCACATAATCCCGTTATTATGAGCAAGCGAGCGCAGCGAGCGAAATGATGTTTACGTTCTGCTGAGAAATGAGAGTCCTGACACGACCTGGCCTGGCTCAACACAATATGGCCCGACAGCGATGGTTTTCAGAGGCTAATAACTTTTCTATTATCTGAGATAGAGAAGAAATTCTTTCAGCAGGCAGTAGATACATTCAGTAAGTTTAGTTTTTAACTACATAATTGATCATGAGATCAAAGAAACACCTTGCAATCCCAGTTTTCCAAGGGAATGTACCGAGGGCTTCAATTGACATGCTCTACTATGAAACTGAATTTAAAACGATTTCCTACAGTAACATTATGTTTTCTTGCATGAATTCTTACAGTTGAATATCGGATATTACGTTCATAATTTTACATGAACCATTTTTCTGTGTTTAAGGGGTGAAATCAGTAAGAATAATCCCCCCATTTCTGGGTTTTATCATTCGATCAAAATGCACATCCAGAGAGAAAACGTGGGAAAATAAATATTTTATGTCAATTATTTTCCTGTTATTGCTCAACCGCCTCACCAGAAATGTTGAAAGTTTACATCGAGATGCGATTATGGTGATAGTTGTATGTACAAACGTTCGCTCGCTTGTCACTCGCTGACAAAGGGCACTTTGGTTTTGGTTATACCATTACCATCCAGCATTCTAAATGGCTCCCTAATTACAGGTAACCATTAGGCCGTCACTCAGTGCTGAGTCACCTGAAATGGATATAGGAGTAATAAAAAGTAACAAAGAACATAATCAGAAAAAATGGAGGCCAGACTTAGATAAAGAAGGATGAAACGTTATGGTAGAAATAGGCAGCATTACATCAAGTGAATGGATGCTGTTTGCCATCACCTACCACCAGAGACGATTGTACTGTATAATCAGGTTGCTGAGGCAGGTAGTTTGACCCCCTTAATATATCAGTGACATCACATAAAGGCGTCCCTCACCAGTACCCTAGCTGCAGCAAGACTGAAAACCAAAGAACTCATCATACTGAGGATTAATGCAAGGATCTTCTATATACTGTATTATGTACAGTCTCCTGTCCATAGCAAAAACATTCAGCAAGAGATGTCATTGTTGTGAAGATCTAAAGCGAAGAACACCTCGCCTGGTGGACTGATACAGTGTGAAAAGTTTAACGTAATTTGTATATAATATTGTTTTTTTATGTTTCCTTCTTGACGCAAAGTTGCCAGACACTTCACAACCAAACAAAAGTGAACATTAAACTGTAGACATCCGACAAAAAACAATATTACATAACCCATAGGTAGAATGCTGTTCCATCGACATGGTTATCAATGATTCCCTTGGACCTAAGATAACATGAAGCAAGGAGTAGCGGATAATTCATCGCAACTGCCTCTAGCACTCTAGCACACCTACACACTGCACTATCTGTATGTGTGTGTGTGTGTGTGTGTGTGTGAGAGAGAGAGAGAGAGAGAGAGAGAGAGAGAGAGAGAGAGATTGCGTACTTCAAAGAAAATGAGGTAATGGGTTTCCTAGCGGAAGCTACCGATGTCAAAATCGTTAAATGTTGGGTGAATGAGCAACTTTCTTTCTAGCATTTTACACATTTGAAGAGAATACTGTTGTTCCATTTTTCCGAATTATGGGGGCAGTTTTAGCCTTGTGTTAACTTTTAGTCCCCTGATTAGGCTGTAAGTCTCAGAGGAAGATAACTGAGATAATTCTAAACTGTTATGTAACAATGGGGTAAAAAATTTGAGCTTTTTATATTGATAGTTTCCCTCTTCTTCTAAATATGGAAGGCAGATTTCACTATGTCGTTTAGAATGATTAACATAAAAATGTAGAGACAAGTTTGGAGACCAGTTCTCTTCAACAAGGAGGTATATTTTCACCTCGTTTGTTTGTTTGTTTGTTTGTCTGTTAGCAGGATTACTCAACGACTGAAAGAGAGATTTGGACCAAATTTTGTGGGTAGGCAGCCCATGTCCCAGGGAACGATCGATTATCCTTTGGGACCGAGTTTCTTTAGTTTGTTTGTCTGTTAGCAGGATGACTCAAAAACTTAAAGTGGAAATTGGACCAAATTTGATGGGTAGATAGCCCATGTCCCAGGGGACCATCGATAAAATTTTGGGAGCGGTTCGGATTGTATTACGGATTCTGGGTCTGGAAAACACTTTTTGCGAAATCCTAATCAGTGACGAGAAAACCTAACCCATTATGAAGAGTGGTTTGGAAATTACGTTGCCCTTGTGGGAGAGATGCGCTCCACTGAGTGCCCCTCTAGTCATTCATGTATTTAATCTCTTTCCATTTGATGTCGTTATATTCTATCTTATCAAGCCATTACCAGATAACTGTATCTATATTGTGGAATATCTTCTGCGCTGAAGGAATTAATCCAAGTTCGAAGAGTTTCCTAATCTGAATGGAGTCGTCTGGGGTGGGTTGGGAGGTGTTGGAATGGGGAGTCATGAATAATACATCATCACTTTTGAAAAGGATTTAACAATGAAAGGACACTAGACAATCTATACTTAATTTCCGCTTTTGACCGACATTGCATCAACTGGTGTTGAAAGCAGTGTCTATCCAATATATGACACTGAACGTTGTCTGAGTTCTTTTAGGGCGATATCACCAAAAACGCTTCCACTTCTTTTTGTCAACACTCGCCACTATTTGGTTCTGTCGTAAGTAGCACCCCCCTCCAGTTCCCACCCTCACCCTTGCCCACATACATCCTGCATATTTTATCCTCTAGTCGATTGTTTCGGTTTCGGTTAACCCCTTCCCTTAGGGTTAGGGTTGCCAGGTGCTGCAAAACTCATGTGGCATCTATGAATGTGATTTATGGCATTTTCTGGCAAACTAGTTTTGAAAAATGGCAGTCTTTTGGCAATTACAAAATTAAAGTAGAAAGCTGAAAATGAACCATATATTGGATATACTTTATTCAAGGAAATAAAATAAAATGGCAGTCTTTTTGAAATTTACAAAAATGAAAATAGAACTGAAAATTAACCATACATTTCACATGTTCTGTTGCAGCTCAGAGTCTCAAGTAAATGAGAGACGGTGACTGAGTCTGACGAAATCTTGTGTCTGACTGCTCAGTCAGAGAGAGACTGATCTGACCGAGGCACCGTCACTAAGCGAGCGAACAAGCAGCTGGACATCACGTATGCTGAGGCTCACATCTACAGTACAGCCGGACGTGACACGCTCTGCCAATAGTCGCCGATCTATCTCAGTGGCGAGTGCTTACCTATATAATCTAAAAATGTAAATAATGGCAGTGGAGAATTTTTGATTTTTAATTTTAATTTTTCATTCTCCCAAGATAAATTTGGCTATCTCTGGCAATTTCTGGCACAAAATGGCAAACCGGCTACAAATTATGGCATTTTTATGACATCAGTTATTTTGTGCCAAAAAAAAAAGAAGAAAAAAAAAAAGCAGGTTTTCAGGAAACACGATTTCTTGCAAAAAATGCCATTTATGGCACGACCTGGCAATCCTGCATTCCCTCATTCTCTCATCAGTTACGTCCTCTTTACACTGCTGATACTCCAGTCACTGTTGCCCCTTCTATGTTATACCGAACTGGAGGCGACAGTCCTCTAATACTACAAACAAACTTAGATGTTAATTCTCATGTTTTAAAACTTTGCTCTCTATTTTCCAAAGATCAGTAAACTGTAATCAGAGGCATTTTAAAGTTAATCCCAGCACCTGCCATCATTACAGGTTGTATTTATCATGCCCAAGAGTTGCGTCCGCCTTACATGATTCATCTTCCTTGCTTGACCTTGGTGCACACTATATCGTCAGCAGCTCTCTGTAGTATATTACTCGATACCTGAGTTTAATAATCCGAGAGGAATAAATTTTTTAACACAGCCTGTGGACCTTGTCATCCATCATGGGTTGTGCTCTTAAGAGTAAATGGTTCTTTGTGCTCTTAAGAGTAAATGGAAATATATCATCCTGCCTTCTTAACTTTCATTTATTATTCAGCTTCAGCTCACGGTGCGTCATAGATCAAGGCATAATGGCCTTGGTAACATTCCTGACATATCGATTTATCATTTGCAATAACGATAATCTATTTCTGACATTACTAATATTTTCACGAACACTGAATACGTTATCGATCAGTATCTTACAATGTTCCAGGCAACGAATACTGATGATTCATAGTTTTCCTTTGTCCTCTACGGAGATGCATGGATTCGTTCCCTGTAATTAATCGGGTGGTATGGCGGGAAAGGCGACCCTCTCCAGTGTCGTCTTCGGGCTGAAGAGATAAATACATTTGGATGTGATTCCTTCTGATAGGATTGAAAATTCATGTTTCTTCTCGATCCTCAGCATAATATTATCTCCTCTGAATAGTTCTGTTAATATAGACGAAGGAATGTGGAAGTCGTATAACATTTCCCCCTTCTTCAGTTCTTGGTCTCAAGGTGGTTGTCTTATTTAAAAACTTATTGTGCAGTAGGGAGATCTAAATCTATTCAGATGTTGCTGTGGCTCCAAGCTCATTTGGACGTGACCCAGTGCACTCCAGGATGAAAATGCCCTTCTTCAGTTCACCATCCTTTTTTAAGGTGATATGGAGTTGATGGGCGCTAGCATAACCGGCAGCAAACCCATCAAATTGTATCGGTGTCACCCAGTGAAAGCTTCACTCTCCAGCATTAAAACTTTGTAAAAAGGCAAAAGAAAAATAAATATCTATCATTCCGATACCTGTTTGAGCGCGGGAGTTCTTTGTTGCTCCAGTCTTAATACAAGCACAAAGAGGTTACTCGTTCAGCACAAGAACTTTGTTCAGCGTGCTCAGATGTTCCTCAGCGAAAAAATTACTAAAATAAGAAGAAAATTTATTCACCTTTTCGCTATTATCTTTGCATCGTTTTTTATTTGTATACCAGCCACGTATGACGTTCTTCCACTGAAGTAGAAGAAATGCATATCCAACTAGAATGGCCCTCAGTAGAGCGCATACCTCCGCCAAGGCCCAACATGTAGTTCGTTTTAATTCAATCAAGTCTAATTCAATATGGAAAAAGACTACCCTCCTTATATACGCATATTTAAGTCCGCTAGATTCGGAATTTTATATGGATCCACAACATCCTAAATATGCCTGATCTTTTTCATCAAGATCCATGCAATATTCACTGAAAAATTTACGAAAATGTCGAAAAACGCCCTATCTCGCAATGTTGAAGAATGTGTAAAAAAAAAAAAAAAAAAAAGATCCTGGATCCGCACCTTTTTAAGGATCCGCACCAAAATTTACTGGGAGTCTATTCTGGGTCAAGGCCCACTTTTCTACCAAGTTTCGTGGTAATCCGCCCAGTAGTTTTTGTGTAATCTTGCTCACAAACCAACCAACCAACAAACAAACGGACAGGGGTAAAAACATAACCTCCTTGGCGGAGGTAAATATTTAAACTCTTTTTCTTTATTTTATTATGATGTGGTCATTAATTACGGGTTTTATGAGACGGTGTTACACACTGCATATATGCTTGATTTTCGATTGTTCTATACCCAACAGTTGTACAAATCTCATACCAAGAGATAATCAATCGCAGTAGACTCTTTGATTGAGGAACATACGTTGTTTTTTTTACTTCAGTGCTAGCTAACTTGTCTGTAGAAATTATTATGTACTCAGTCGTGTTAAGTTTATAATGAACTTGGCTAGCTCGTAGACTACGGACTTTGATGCATGGTCGTGAAGAGGGTAGACGTGTTTTTCTCTGCGCTCTTCTCTAGTTTTCAGGGCTGCCTTACCGGCATTAGCTTCTTTTTTTTTCATCCTTCTGGTGACGTTTAGGTTTAGCTAGTACTCAGTTACCTCCCCTCCCTGTTAAGTCTTGAACAGTAGGTGTCTGTTCAAATAAACTGAGTTTACCTTTGCTTATCGCCCACGGAGGGTCCCCCCCACTGATCGCTCTGGGGCGTGAAGAAACACGGTCGGGCCTCCCTGGAGTGGTTTGAGAGGGCAACCTCAGACTTAGGTGTGTGGTCCCTGGTTGTTTGTCCCTTGCTTGTTTTCTCCCCTTCTTCCCACTTCCCCCGCTAGGGGGGAGTGGTACTATGGAGGACGCCCCTACTGCCTCCCCCCCCCTCAGGGGGGGAGGTAGTCCTGACCGACCCCTGACTGATCAACGGACTGACAGGCCCCAGACAGAACGGCCCCAGACTCGATTGCCTCTGGACATACGTGTAAATAATGCTGAATTTGTTCTCATCCATGCTCTAGGTTCCACTCCCTTGAGCAGTCTCAATCCCTTCATGATTAAGAAGGTTATTGATGGCTGTGCTGGGGAGGTGGAACAAGTCAAAAAACTTGCGAACGGAGACCTCCTTGTAAAGATTTGCAATTCTTCCCAGGTTAAGGACTTGCTGAAGCTGCGCAAGTTTCATATTTATGATGTCGAAGCCAAGATCCCAACTTCCATGAATTCCTGCAAGGGTGTCATCACTTGCAGGGATCTCATGGTGATGAGTGAGGAAGAGATCATAGAGGAACTTGCTCAGCAAGATGTAATCGATGCCCACTTCATAACAAGATATTCGGAAGGTGTCAAGACGAAGACAGCAACCATTGTTTTGACTTTCGGTAAAGTGTCACTGCCTAGCCAAGTAAAAATTGGTTATGAAATTGTTCATGTGCGGCCATATATTCCCAACCCTTTCCGTTGCTTGAAATGCCAGATGTATGGGCATGGTTCAAAGACTTGTCGGGCTTCCCAGCCAGTGTGTGGCAAGTGTGCAAGCCAGGGTCATGATGCGGAACAATGCACATCTGAGACGGTCTGTTGCTTCCACTGCAAGGGCGCTCACTCCACTTCCTCTAGGGATTGTCCCAAGTGGAAGGAGGAGAAGGAGGTCTGCACAGTGAAGGCAACGGAGGGCATTTCCTACTACGAAGCTAGGAAAAAGGTGAAGGAGTTGCATGCAACTCCCACGCCGAATAGGTCCTATGCTTCGGCGGTAATGTCCCGTCCTGTGATGTGCTCTGTAGAGACCCAGACTGACCCTGTCTTTCTCCCTCCTGCCACTCACAGTACCTCTCCATCTCGACCTCCTGTCCACTCCAACTCTCTCACTGACATCCCTAAGGCTTCAACGTACTCTCAGGCTGCTGCTGCCTCTCCATCAGTACTGCCTAAAGCAAAACCCGACAAGTCTAGTAAAAGTAACATGACCACCCTCAAAAAGTCTCGTCCTCACGTTCTTCCAGTTCCCACTCCAGCGAGGGAGAGGAAGGTTAGCTCTTCCTCGGGGGGGTCAGGGAACCTCGTAATTGACGATAATATGGAGGTTTCCGTGAACAAGCACCGGGATAGGTCCCCCGGTAGTCGCTCGCCTGCCGGCGGGAGACAAAAAAAGACAAAGCACACTGGCCCCCAACGAAAATCTTAAACCGTCGCTTTCACTGTATTACAGTGGAATTGTAGAGGTATTGGGAATAAGTTACACAATATAGCAATCTTGCTTTCTATACACAGGCCAGACGTTGTTTGTTTACAGGAGACGCGCCTGGAGGATCACCCTGATCCTCCACAGTTCAAACACTACCACTCATATAGAAGATATGAAGGTCACGGAGTTGCCATTTACACCCACAAATCACACCCACAAACGGAAGTGATTCTAAATTCTACTCTGGAAGCGGTCGCGTGCAGAGTAAAATTTAATAACACGTATCTGTCTATTTGCTCTCTGTACTGTCCTCCACATGTCCCCATTGATAGTGATGCTTTAAATTCACTAGTGGAACATCTGCCTGGAAATAAGTTAGTGTTGGGCGATTTTAACGCTCATCACTATCAATGGGGTAGCTTGAGGATTGATGGTCGTGGGGAGCAAGTAGCCGACCTAATACTACAGTCCAACCTCTGTCTTCTGAACGATGGTAGAGCGACTCGTGTAGATGATCGTACTGGTAACTTTTCGGCCATTGACTTATCTTTGGCCTCCCCTGGTATACATCAAGATCTCTCATGGGATCCTTACGACGACTCCTTGGGAAGTGATCATTTACCCATCTGTCTTTCTTATACACGCGACATCATTTCGGACCCTCCACCTCCAAAATTTAACTATAAGAAAGCAGATTGGGGATCCTTCTCAAGGATCGCCAATTTAGATATATCTGGGGAGACCATAGATGTTAACTTCGAAAATATAACCCAATCCATATTACATGCAGCTGAGGCTGCTATTCCCAAGACTTCTACAGTTCATGCAAAGCATAGAGCACATTGGTGGACGCCGGATTGCCGACAAGCTTTAAGAAAACGCAATAGGAGATACAGGATTTTTGATAGTCAGCCCACTGAGGAAAATTTTATTGCATACAAACAGGCACGGGCTGAGGCAAGGAGAATAATAAGAAGGGCTAAACGTGACTCCTGGCGGTCCTTTGTGTCCACGGTGACTCGTACAACACCATTACATAAAGTCTGGTCCACTATCAGATTATTAAATAATAAACGCCCATACTTCCCTGTCACCACCTTGCAGGTTAATAATAACATCTATGACGAGCCCGTGGACGTTGCTAACATCCTCGCCAGGAGTTTTTCTCATGTAAGTAGCTCAGCCAATTATGACCCGCGTTTCCAACATCATAAACGCACGGCTGAGCTACAGATATTAGACTTTGCCACAGAAGACGTAGACTCCCCGTACAACCAAGAGTTTACGCTAGATGAACTGCTCCTTGCCCTTAAATCCTGTAAAGACACCAGCTCTGGACCAGACACCATCACGTACGGTATGATCCAGCATCTTAATCAGGACAACCTGATTAAGATGTTAGCATTGTACAATGAGATTTGGGCGTCTCGAACGTTCCCAAACTCATGGCACTTTGCGCACGTCATACCGATACCCAAAGAGGCTGGTCGTCTTATGAATCCCACTTCATTTCGTCCTATTGTGTTGACTTCTTGTCTATGTAAGGTCATGGAACGTATGGTTAACAATAGGCTTCTTTTTGTTTTAGAGTCGAAGAATTTGTTAAATGATCAACAATGTGGCTTCCGTAAATACAGAAGTTCACTAGACCATTTAATGAATTTGGAGCATTGTATTGCAGAGGCATTTGCCAATAAAGAATTCATGATAGGGGTGTTCTTGGACATCCATAAAGCCTATGACATGACATGGCGACACGGTATATTAATGAAGCTCTATGCTTATGGTTTAAGAGGAAATTTACCTGTTTTTATTTCAAATTTCTTAAGGGACAGAACTTTCTCTGTCAAATTGCCCCGTAACGTAACATCGGATATATTTATCCAGGAAAACGGGGTGCCGCAGGGAAGTGTGCTTAGTCCTACTTTATTTAGTATTATGATCAATGATATTCTGTCATCAGCTCCCATCCCGAGGAATCTTAAATACTCACTCTACGCTGACGATTGTGCAATATGGCACTCTTCCCGTAATGCACAATTTTCGGCTGGGCGGATTCAAGCAGCCCTTGACTCCGTCCACCAATGGGCCTTGCAGTGGGGATTTAAGTTTTCCGTACGTAAGTGTGCCGCTATAGTTTTCACTAATCGTAACGTACCTAATTTGTGCTTAACTTTGGATAATCAGGCGGTACCTTTTCAAAATTCTGTAAAATTTTTAGGAATACATTTTGATCGTAGAATGAATTTTAAACTTCACGTTAATACTTTGCTTGCTCGTTGTGATAAACCGTTAAATGTCCTCAAGTACCTAGCGGGTACTACCTGGGGTGCCGACAGAAAATCTTTATTAATGGTGTATAAGTCCCTTATTCGATCAAAGCTAGACTATGGCGCACAGGTGTATGGCTCGGCATCTGATGCCACGCTGAAAGGATTGGATGTGTTACAGAATAAATGCTTGCGAATGTGTCTTGGAGCTGTACGGTGTACCCGTGTGGCTCGTATGGAAGTGGAGGTGAATGTGCCTCCCCTCCGTATTCGCCGTGACCACCTGGCCTTGTCCTACGGCATAAGGACATTAAGAAAAAGTAATATCGGCAATGTGGCCTGTACCCCCCTGCGTCAATACCACCACCTTCTGCTGGGGGTGCGTCGGCCACTTGCCGCTCGCCTCCACTTACTGACTCAGGAGCTTGATGTGGACCCCAGTGACTGTGACAAGTTGGTGCTTAAAAATATAGCGCCTTGGGAGCCACCCGGCTTTACAGTCGATGTTACATGGCTCCCAGCACCAAAGGCCAAGGCGCCGGAGGCGGAGGTCCACCACTTGTTTCGTAACATCATTGTTCGTCACTTGGGGTCCCATCAATTGTACACCGACGGCTCCAAGTCGAGTGAATGTGTGGGTGCAAGTGTGTGGTCGACTGAATGTGCCCTCAGGTATCGGTTGCCGACTCATACATCTGTGTTTACTTCAGAACTTTTTGCTATTGACAAAGCCATAGACTATGCTCTTAATTCTAGACATGACTCATTTGTCATATTTTCAGATTCAAAATCAGCCCTTCAGGCAATTGCATCTTGCACTACGGACTCTCATGAGATCCAGGGCCGCATCGTTAATAAGTTGCATTCATGCAACAAGTCATTCACGCTGATCTGGGTGCCTGGTCATTGTCGTATCTACGGCAATGAGCAGGCTGACTTACTTGCAAAGTCGGCTGTGGAGCTCGAGGAGACTTGGGACGTTCCTCGTGATCTACGGTCGAGTCTATCTCTCGGAAAGAAATCAATAAATCTTCTGTGGCAAGGTCAGTGGACCAGACTAAATATTCCAATTTGTAAGCCGTACCTGGGCGACTGGGACACTGCCAACCGTCCCAGTCGCCTAGAAGAAAAAGTGTTGGCACGGCTACGGCTGAATGCCACCGTTTTAACCCACATAAAACCATATATGGAAAGACGCTTCCCACCGCACTGTGACATCTGTAATGCGGTGTTATCTATCAGTCATATCATCCTGCGCTGTCGGCGATTTATTCGTGAACGCGCTTCACTTATGAATTACTGCGGCGCAGTAGACGTCCCCTTCACCCTTTCCACCATCCTGGGTGATGGGGACATTGTTATGACTGATAAATTGATGGCTTTCTTGAGAGAGACCGGACTGATCAGAGTGATGTGATTTTTTTACTGTGTGGTTATGGTTTTTATGAACAATAAATATGTATATATTGTAATATTAATTAGGGTTGACAGTTGACATATTTTAAATAGTTCCTCCTCCCACCGATCTATTTCTAATATAGATGTCCCCTACATTAAGCCAAGTTCCTTGCCTGACAGTCACCAGCTGATGAGTGCTAGTGTGCAATATAGGAAGGTATTGGGCACTTGCAGTCGATGGTAGTCTGCTGGGCGAGGTTCTTCAATTTTTGTATAAATTATGTAAATACATTATATTATCTTGCTTAAGTTATTCTAATTAGGGACGACAGCTGACGTATATGGAAATGTTCCTGACTCGTCTGGTTCCCTTTCATATATTGATGTCCCCTATATTAGGTTGTGCCTCGACTGACAGTCATCAGGTGATGAGTGCAGGTATGTAATGTAGAAAAGCATTACATATCTGCAGTCGATGGTGTTCTCTTGGTCGAGGCTTTTTGAATATTAGTGTAGGTCTAGTTATTTGTCTCTTAGGATTTAGTATAGGTTAGTGATTTGTCTGTTAGGTGGTTAGTTTTAGGGTCTTTAGATTAGGTATTTTGTTTATTAGTAATATAAGGTTAAAAATATAAAAAATAAATAAAAATAATAAAAAATAAAACTACAAAAAAATAATAAAATAAAAATTATTATATATATATGTACGTGTGCATGAAAGTATGTATGTTCATATGCATGGATGTGTGTATGTATGTATGTATGTATATATATATGTTTGTATATATATGTATATATGTGTCAATATATATACATATATATATATTTGCCTTAATGACCAGAGGCTTCGGCCTCAATGGTCGATAGGCAAAAAAAAAAAAAAAAAAAAAAAAAAAAAAACTCGTAGACTACAGTGACTTGACATCAGTCTCACTTTCCATGGTGCTTCCACAAGACCCAGCAGACTCTGACAGCAATTGTGATAACTCTTCTTCATCCTTTGATATAGGGCACATAGGCTGGGTAACATATGGCCACACCTAAATGCAATCCGTCTTTAACACACACACACACACACACACACACACACACACACACACACACACACACGTATTTTGGTCAAACCAAGTTGCGTAGATATGATTATTCAATGGTAAGCCCAAAAAGATTTAATTATCAAAGAAACATATTTTTCTTGAATATAACAAACTGCTATTCTGTATACCCTTAATAGGGTTATAACTAGAAAAAAAAATAATTAGCCTGCAGCGGGAATCGATGAGTATTTTGGTATATAATACAAATGTATTAATCATTCATTTCATTCATTCATTGCCAGACGCCATGTATCCCAAACGGGGTGTCAAGGGCTTAGAGTTAATTGTTTTACAAGGAGGGGCACCAATCCTCCACCAACCCCACTTGACACGTAGGGATGCCAACAGCATCTGGTGTTCCCAGGCGGTCACCCATCCAAGTACTAACCAGACCCAACGTTGCTTAATTTCGCTGATCGGACGGGAAGCGGTGTACTCAACGTGGCAATCATTTCGCTTAATTCCATCAAAAGAGTCCCCACACCAAGTCAAATTGTTTTGCAAAAAACACAAAAATCGTTAAACGTAAGATGCACACTACATAATTACAGCATATCTGTTGCCACAAATTTCATATCTAAGTATGTCATTATTGCACGTTCCACCTAACTCCTCCATCTATTTTATTTCCCTTTCAGCAATGATGTTGGTCCGTGATATGTTCAGAGCAGATCTTTCCTTGCTCCAGTGGGTTTCAAGGCACTTCAATGCGCTAGGGCACTTCAGTTCTTTATCTCTGGTCAGTAAGTTTTCGTAGGACATCTCATTGAGTTTCTTATCAGAAAACCATCCCTCTTGCCATCCATAGGCAATAAAGCGTGCTGTCATCTCCAATGTACAGTCTTCGCCATAAATAATCACGCTATCCTCCTGTACCCCGTGCCTCAGGCTGACTCCTTTATGCGCGGCAAGGCACACGGGAGTAAGAGGGGCTGAGAGGGAGGGGCCAGAGAGGAAGGGAAGCTGTGTGGGGGGACGAGTTATGGTGCTGGTGGTGGAGTGAGGGAGGGGAGGGAGGGGAGGTAGGGGAATGAAATGCGAAGTTGTGGCCACATAATTTGTCTATTTTCTTTCATCCAGGGCATCATATAAAGGAGTTACTATTCGGTAGATAAAGGTGCATTATACCTTGCATAGCGGCATTAGATAACAAACTGTAGATAGGTGGTGATATCAAGGATTGGCTCGTGAGAGAAGTAAACTGACGTGACAGATCAAATATCAGTGTAGAGCCATCGAGATTGTGTGGGCTCAGATTGTCAACACGTGGAATCCAGCTAACAAGAGGACACGGGCCCGCCTCCTCCAGCACACCAAGGACGAGTGGGAGCTGTTCAGACGAAACCAGCAATCCATCAACAACAGTGTTTCCCCGGCGCCGCGAAGCCTGCATGAATTTTTTAAGGCATGAGGCCACTGGACTACTTACTGAGGCATTCCTGGTTGTTTTGGCTTGACCAATGTCGGTAAACACTGACACAGATATATTTTGGGAGTTTGGGTAGGATTTTGTTTCATTTTCCTTCTAACAGATTATGAGAGATACCGTTATCATACCCACCCATGAGCACAGACATCAAATTTATATACCTTTTTCTGCACAGTTGTTTCAAATAGCCTTATCATTTAGAGATGTCATTAAAAAATTATTGAATTGACATAATGGAGACTATACAGAGGGAGTGTATACCGCGAGAGTGATCATATTAATTGTGGACACAGCCATGTCAATGGTTGTATACAATATTTAGTTCCAAAAAGTACTTACATATAAGGGTAGAGGACGTTTCTTACACAAACACTACGGAAGTCAAAGCCATCAAGATTCCATTCTGTGTCTGAAGTCAAAATACACGGATAAACACAAATATCTGGCTGCGCACTAATATTTGATCTGTCACGTCAGTATATTTCTCTCACGAGCCAGCCCTTGATATCACCACCAATCTAAAGTTTATCTGACGCAGCTATACAAGGTGTAATGCAGCTTTATCTACCGAAGAGTTACTCCTAACTCCATTATATCATGTCCTGGATGAAAGTAAATAGACAAATTATGTGGCCACAACTTCTCATTTAATTCTCCCTCTCCTACCTACCCTTCCTCCCCTCCCCCACTCCATCCCACCACCATGGCTCGTCCCCCCACCCACTTTTCCTTCTCTCTCTGGCCCCTCCCTCTCAGCCCCTCTTACTCCCGTGTGACTTGCCGCGCATAAAGAAGCCAGTCTGAGGCACGGGGTACAGGAGGATAGGTGATTATTTATGGCCACGACTGTACCTCTCCAGTTTGGAAGCAGAAAATACGCGATTACAGTGTAAATTGCCCTTGAATTCCTGTGGGCGCTATGTAATGATGGTACTTTCCTCCATTTGATTTCTGGAAATGCCCCTTGTTCCATCCTGGGTTTTCACCCATTTCCATTTTCTTACCCAAAGAACTTTGTAGTTCTGCATACTTTTCAGTCAGATCCTCATCAAACTCATAACTCAGATTTGGCTTAGTGGAAACCTTTGTCACAAAGGTCATGCTTCATGATCCTGTCCGGTATATGATGCTGACATCCAATATATTGTGGTTTGTCCAAACCCTTTTCAGTCATTTTCTTCTATATCCCAACCACATCACCATATGTTCTGTGTTTACAGCCGTTGTATCACAAATTATCATTTTAATACTTGACCAGGCATCACATTCATCTAGAACTTTCTAAAGGCCATTGAAAATATCCTGAGCTGATTCACTACTACATTTTATGATTCCGAAACTGATCTTCCTAGTTTCGCTTAGAAGGCAGACTACCTGGTACTCTTTATTGGATATATATTTTTTTCCCATCAAAATGTAAACAATAGTTCTTCTCTTCTTGTAGCAGCGATTTGATTTTTTCCCTCTGTTTATCTCCAGCCCTGACAACGGCACGCCATACATCAGATTGTGTAGGTGTGGAAACAGGGATGCCTTCATTACCGAGAGTTGAGCATACACTAGATGCTTTATTGGTTGACAATGAATGACCTGTTACCAGTTTCGTTGCATGGTATGTTGAAGATGACATCTTCCTTGTACTTGAGGCTTCTTCGTTGTTACTGTTCTCTGTATCATTTGTGGAGACACTTGAGGTAGTACCTTCAGTTTCAGTCTCATATTATGTACCAACTTGCTGTGTTATTGGACTATCACTTGTTTCACAGTGTTTTCGCCTCTTTGCTGGATGGATTGTCATGTTGCAAGGCATGGAGGAAGGGGGCTGTCAGTTTGGTCACAGACATCGGTGTGAATGTGACTACTTTAATGCCCCTTGGTTTCATGTTTATTCTTGGAATGGACGGTATCAGGGGGCTTGGAAGGGTTACAGTTGATTCAGAGAGTGGTGTGAGCTTTGGGTTAGAAGACTCGTCAATCTGCGCAGTTGCCAACGCTGTAGTGGGAGTCAACGAGCATGATTTCAGTGCAACTTACGACCCTGAGACTAACTCTTGGACAGCAGCTTGGAAGTGGACGGGGGGCAAGGAGCCAGGTGCTCTACCGAATCAGGTGGAGGCATACTCAGTGCCACGTGAAGTGAGAGGTTTGTATGAAGACGAGTTAACACAATGGATCAGAGTTGGCTGGCTGCTTCCATATGATGAAGAAAAATATGGACCACCCAAGGGATTGATGGCAGTGGTGCAGCAGAATAAAAAGAAAGTACGGCCCGTAATAGACTTTAGAGAGCTAAACCCGCACATCGATGCATTCACAGCAAACTCAGAAGTATGTGTGGACAGACTGCGGGAATGGCGCAGACAAGGGATAAATGTGTTGGTGATAGACTTGACACAGGCATACTTGCAAGTCAGGATCCACGAATGTCTATGGCCTTACCAGACAGTGATTATTGAGAGTCAGAGGTATTGCCTGACTCGTTTAGGTTTGGCTTAAACATTGCACCACTGGTAATAAAAGCAATTTTGAACTATGTATTTTCGCAAAATCCAAATGTGAAAAGGGGGATGTCAGCTTACATTGATGATATCTGTGTGAATGAGGATGTTGTCAAGGCCAGTCACGTGGAAGAACATCTAAGGAACTTCGGGCTGTTGAGTAAGCCACACAAACAAGTTACTGGTGGAGCACGGGTGTTGGGCCTGAGAGTCTGGGGGAACAGGGACATCTTGTTTGGAGAAGGGATAATGAGGTGGATGGTGTGCTGAATGTGCTGACGCAGTGGTCAGTATTCTCTTACTGCGGCAAGCTGGTGGGCCACTACCCTGTGTGCAGATGGCTGCGAGTAGCAATGTCCCTCATTAAGAGGAGAACAAATCATGCTACACAGAGCTGCGATGAAGATATCACCGATGGAGAGATAAGAGGTTTACTGGAAGAAACTGTGGAGGAAGTCAGAAGGAGTGACCCCGTGCGAGGACGATGAGACGTCAAAGGTGATGAGGCCAGGGTTTCGGTAGACACAAGCTCTTTGGCACTCGGTGTTGCAGTTGAGATTGATGGATGCATCATTGAAGATGCCCGCTGGCTGTGCAAAGATGCTGCATGTCACATCAACATGGCTGAACTGGATGCCGTCATAAAAGGTCTGAACCATGCTTTGGCTTGGAAGGTCAGGAAAGTTAAGCTGTTGACTGATTCCTCAACAGTTCATCGCTGGATTTCAGATGGCCTATTGGGAAGAAGCAGGCTCAAGACCAAGGCAGCCAGTGAGATGCTAATCTTGAGGAGAGTAGGGATAGTGCTGTCGTTGATAGAGGAGTGCAGTCTCCAGTTGACAGTCACTCTTGTTCCTTCCACTAGCAATAAAGCTGATAGCCTTTTACTTGCGCCGTAGCATTGGCTGAAGATTTCTGCTGCCTGTCCTGCAGCTGTACAACCTGTGTGTGCAGCTGGCATTGGCGTTAGTGGCGATGAGATTGCAAAGATACACCATTCTGCAGGTCACCCAAGAGTGAGACGAACATTTTATTTTGTAAAGCAAGCCAACTCAGCAGTCACCAGGCAGCAGGTGCAACCTGTTGTCACCAATTGTGAAGTATGCCAGTCCATTGACCCAGCACCTGTGGAGTGGAAAAAGGGAAGCCTGGGCGTTGAGAGAGTTTGGCAGAGAGTCGGCATGGATATTACTCACTACGGTGGCTGGTCGTACCTGACTCTTATTGACTATGGACCGTCATGGTTTGCTATTTAGCGTCGGCTGAGGCTTCAGACCAGTGCAAGCATTATTGAACAGTTGGAGGCAGTGTTCTGTGAGTATGGGGCACCAGAAGAACTGTTAACAGATAATGATACAGTCTTTCAAAGCAGGTTGTTTGCGGACTTCACAGTGCGATGGTGTGTGCACCTCTGCTTTAGATGTGCATATGTTCCTTCTGGATATGGTATAGTCGAAAGGTGCCATCGTACAATAAAGGTCATTGCTGCAAGGAAGAGCTGTTCCATAGCAGAAGCACTGTACTTGTACAATCTGATGCCTCAGGATGACTGCAAATCGTCGACCGCTCCAGCCAACATGCTGTACAGGTACTTAGTCAGAGTTCGCAAAGTGGACCCCTGCGGGGAGGATGAACCAGAAGTGGACGGCCTCTACTAGGTTGGGGAAGTAGTCTGGGTAAAGCTGCCTGATGCTCGGTGTGATGAAAGACACAAAAGTGGTACAGTTACGAGAGTAGTGTCTGACCAAACTGTCGAAGTAGATGGGGTACCTCGCCACTTCAGAGATCTCCATCGCTGCAGCTCACAGGGAACTCGAGCCGAGTCCTCCGCCGGGGATACTGACGATGAGACACTTCTTATTCAGCTTCCTTCCAGAGTTGATGAGGTGGTGGAAGCTGATCGTGGTGAAACTGTTAATGGGCCTGAACATGAGCTGCTGAGGCGTTCTTTGAGGATTAGAAGACCTCGATTATGTGACCTGTGTGGTTAGGAGGCTTTAGGGAAATGTAATGTATAATATATATTTTATAATGTAATAAGTGTAATGTGTAATGTATGTGATTAGGTTATTAGGTAATGTATATACCATAATGTATTATGTATAATATTTAATGTGTGATTTGAGAATCAGGGGGAAATGTAATGTGTAACATACAATGTACAATTTATGATGTATGAGTAATGTATATTGCATATTATTTATAAGCCTCATGAGTCAGTAGTTTGGCTTTAGCATACTGCCTGTTAGGGAGTTAAACAGGTGGCGGTGGGGTCATGGTTTTGGGAAGCAAAACGGCAGGTGGCGGTAGTAGAGGCAGACAGAGGTTAGCTGGCGTGAGGGTGGTGAGAGAGTGAGGCAGTGGAGAGAAGGCCACCGAGCTTGTTAGACTGCAGGGACTCTGAGCCTACATTGCATTCTATGTTACTCCAGTTTGTTTTCTCTGCTGTTAATTAAAGGAAAAAGAGCAGCGTTTCGTTTTATTACTGCCACAATCATGAAGTCTCCTTTGTATCCTTTTCTCGTTACGAGCGACCAAGCACAGCGACCAGAGCAAAGTATACTCTACATTCAGGTGAGAAATGAGCTGCCTGACAAGATCCAGCCTAGTCCGACCAGACATGGACTGACAAAGATGGTTTTCAGAGGCTATAACCTTTCTACGGAGTGATATAGAGAAGAGATTCTTTCAGGAGGTAGTAGAAACATTGAATACATTTTGGTTTTAGCAGTACATTTACTCATGAGACCAAAGAAACCCCTTGGAATCCCAGCTTTCCAAGGGAATGTACCGAGGGCTTCAACTGGAGTTAATTTATGTTAATGTGACAACGATGGTTGACAAATATCTGCATATATTTGTCAAAAATCAATCAGTCGATCAATCAAGAAGGGTTAAATGCCACAGGGCGCATAGCCTCACTCACCCTCTCTCACCACCCATGCGGGTCTCTTTGTGCAACCCTCCAGGGACCGACTATTCCTCCTGTAAGTATCTCCCAACAGGAGTTATCGACCTGCTCCAGCCTTGGTCTCTTCCACCTGGGTTAACTCGTTCAGAGATCACCCGGTGAGCAGGGTGAGTCTCAAAAAAACAGGCCACATGCTCATATAGCTGGAGTTGGTGTTGACATATTATGTACGTAATAGACGTCGATTCAGTCTCACAGAGTAGTAGCTTGATACGCACCCGGTTGTACCAGCAATATCCCATGATCCTGCAAAGAAACTTTGTACCAAAGGAGTCAATTCGCCACTTCAAATTACTGTTTAGTGTCCATGTCTCACAGCCATAAAGTAAGAGAGTGAGCAGCAGTGCCTTGAAGATGCAAGCTTTCGTCCTTCTACACAAATAACGACCGCGCCAAATACCTGAATTAAACGAATCCTTAACCATGCAGGCTAGACCAGTGCGACAAGAGATCTCACTGTCTGATCAACCATTGTTATGGATCACACTACCAAGAGAAGTGAATCTCTCCGAGACTTCTACTGTATATCCTCACCACATGCTTGGAGACACAGAACTGCTTCATCCAACAAGCCATGAAAGACCTTGAATCCTAATGGCTTCTCATTCTCGTGAAATTCCTCAAGGACACTCAGTGGCACCTCCAGCAACTCTGCTAGGATAGCTGCATCATCAGCAAAGTCAAGGTTAGTAACCCTGAAATTGCCAATTGATACCCAACAGTGACATAGACTTACAGCTCGGTCCAGCACCCAGTCTATACCTGTGTTGAAAAGTGTGGGGGCAAGGACGCATCCCTGTCTTATACCTGAAGTTACTGGGAAGAAGTCAGATGTTCCCTCCCACACCATATTTGGCAGCACTCTCAGTGTTTGAGTTCAAGCCAGCAGTCAGTTGGATTATCCCTGTGGGGATCCCATGGAGTCACAGGAGTTCCTACTGTATGGTACCTCCCAATTTACAGACTCAAATGCCTTCTTGAGATCCACATAGGCTGCTAGTAGACCTTCTCAAAACTCAAGATAGTGCTCCACAAGAACTCGAAGGGCTAGGATACAGTCAACAGTGATTCTGGATTGCTCAGGCCTCTGAAGCTTTAGCAAATAGTCCCATATACGCATCAAGAGAATGTGAGCAAGACCTTTGCCCAGCACATTGAGCACTGTAATACCATGGTAGTTACTACAGTCACATTGGCCTCCATTTTCTTTCCATATAGGGGTGACCAAACCCTTTGTCCAGTCAGGAGGAAAGATACCAGTCTGCCAAACGGCTTCTATCACTGCATGTAACCCCCTGATCATGGTTTCATCCCCAGCTTTGATCAGTTGTGCTGGGATGTCACAAACACCAGCTGCTCTACCACTTTTCAACCTAGCCAGTGCCTTCTTGATTTCATCTACAGAAGGCACGGCTTCATGAATTGGTGGGACAACAGTCAATGGTTGTTCACCAGCTAACCAAAGCTCTCCGCAGGGAGGTTCGGCCATATACAGCTGCTCAAAGTGTTCAGCTCAACGAGCTCTGTACTCACTTGCCTCTGACATGAACCGTCCATTTGCTGTCCAAACAGAGTTAACCTGTGAGATGGGTCTGGAGTGAAGCTTCTTCATGGGTTTTTAGGTGGGTCGAAGGTCATGTACATGAAAACAGCCTTCCACCTCCTCAGCAATTTTTTTTGACATACCTCCCCTTGTCCCTTCTCAGTGAAACTGAAGCCCATCAAGACAGAGGTACGTGCTGTTCCCGCTCCCCAACCAGGCAACACGACTCTCTCCATTTGTGATAAGCACCTCCTGCGAGATGAATCCCCTCCTTGATTTTGGGCAGTCTCCAGTACACTCATCAGCTGTTTCCTGGATAGCATGCTTAAATTTATCCCATCGTTCAACAGGATCCTCAATGGTACTGAGCACATCAAACCGATTTGGGACTGCCCCTGCATACTCATATGCCAACTCCTCATCCTTGGGTGTCTCAAGATGGAATCTATTTTGGTGGTATGTTGAGGATCTCTCAGTTTTGATTTGTAGCCTTAGAGTAGCAACAACAAGTCTTTGGTCAGCAGCAATGAACTCAGCACTCCTGAAAACCCTAGAATTCTGAAGGATCCTCCAACGAGTTTTAACAAGAATATGATCAGTCTCCTTAGCAACCCCTCCAGTACTGAGATACCAAGTCCAGGAGTGAAGATTTGACCGCTGGAACCAGAATTCAGCAATTCTTAACTTACGGGATTATGTGGAATCCAGAAGGTAATAAGTATTGGAATTCCTGGTTCCAGAGCCATATACACAGTCCCTGAAGTGCCAGTAACTGCATTAAAGTTACCCAAGACGAGGAGTGAATCCCACGAGGGGCAATGTTCCACAACAGAGTCAAGTTTTGTGGAGAATACCTCTTTCTCTTCAAGATCACTCATCTCAGTTGGAGTATATACTGCAATAAGAGAGATGAAGCCCATGGAGTGCTTCAGAGTCACCAGCATTATATGCTCATCAACCAGAGTAATCCTGTTGACACAAGAGACAAAGTAAGTAGCAGTTGCCACACCAACATCCCTAAGATGGGCACCATCATCACAGCCAGACCAGTAGTATGTGTAACCATTGCTACTGATCTCACCATGCCCGGGTCACCTCATTTGAGAGAGTGTAGCTATGCTGATCCCAAATTGCCTCAACTCCTGTGATAACAAAGGCAGTTAATCATCCTTTGAAAGGCTTAGAACATTCCAAGCTCCCACCAGCAGTGCCTTCCAAAAGTAAAACCCTTCGTGCTTGGAGCCTCGGGCTCGTGCATCCTCTGCAGCACCATGACACGCATCAAAAGGAGGGTCTGAGCTAGGGGGTTCTCCCCCCATCATCAGGTTGCTGGGGTTCCATATATTTTACCCAGCAACCATCATATTGGGTGCCAGCATGACAGACCCCAAAAGTCTTGCCAGGCTGGCACCTGAGGGAGGACCCCTCAGCAAAACTGGGTCAGGGTCAGGCAACAAGCCCTGACCCCTATCCCTCTTCTTTCTCTTGTTATGCGTGGGTTTATTTTTTACAGGGAGGGACGCAAACCCCACCACCACCTGCCAAGTCAGGAAAGGGCTGACTACAACCCTATGGAAAGAGGAATGGAATCCCTGATTATGGCAATCTAGGTTTTACCTCTGAGTTTCCTTCTAGTTGGATTGTCAACCAAGGCTAACGAGCTCCACCTACCTTACTAGGTGGCCATTGGCATAAATTGCTCATCCGCCCTTTGACAGGTCTTGATTTTTCATCCTTCAGAGTGTCTAGTCACCATCCTCACTGGCCTAGACCAGTAGAGGTGCCAGTTTAGTCACAGATGATCTGACCATGAAAAAGGTAGTACTGGAGTACATGGTACCAGTAGCAGAACAGTGTCTGACTTGACACACAACGATCGTGGCTGCATTAACTTAAATTCTCCGTCACCCCCACTGCAATGGATCGGGGTTTGGGAATCCGAAAGGAAACTTCACCTAATGTGATGATTTCACACCTTTCTGACCTGCAGTGGTAAGACGGCACCAAGGCCTCGTTCTTAGAGGTGTTTAATGGCCTTTATGAAATTGTGAAAACTGGCATTTTATATATATATATATATATATATATATATCATCTCATCTCATCAGCCGTTTGAGTGTCCACTGCTGTATATATATATACATATATATATATATATATATATATATATATATATATATATATATATATATATATATATATATATATATATATATATATATATAAGGTACAGTACCTTCCTTCCATGACTGTCATGTCCATATTCCTGTTCGTTTTACAGTCAACTTTGATTTCTTGCAACTAATTCCCTTCCCTCTACTTTCCAATGGTTCTCTCTTTATACTGCATCTGTGTGCTCTGAATTCCTTCACCTAGCTCACTACCTTATGTCTTTTCTCCCATCCGATCTCTTACACTCGTGTTCGGTCGTTGCTCAGTCCCTTTGTCTTTATCATGCATCTCTCAATATTATCCTTCCTATCACAGTCACCCACTGTAAGAATGCTTTAATTTGCCACCTTTCAGTCAAGACTTTTTCAGCTGCATGTTATTTTCACACCTGCTGACAACATACCCGGTCTCTATACTCGCTTGGACCATGTGCACTACTCTTATTTTCGTACACCGTTATTTGTTAGTGTTGCCTGGTCAAAAATTATTGTCAAGTCATACGAAGCTTCTGGTCTTTACGTTGCCTCTGGCTACTGCTCCATCAAGTCGGATTCACTCCTTACATTTCCAACATGCCAACACTATGCTATCCGTTCACATACCTTTGAAATCTTTGCACCTACAAATATCTCTTCTACAATATTTTCCCCTTTGCTAATGTACGTTTTACCTCTCCTCAGCTACACACGATTGGTTACCTAAACAATTCTGACTTTGTTAGTGTTCTGATGTTCCTCTTCATCATTCTTTTTTTGAGCTCTCATTTTTTTTTACCCCTCTGTTGCATTCACCCCAGTAGGATTCTTGATCAGAGTATTTTTTGCCCATTTCTGAGTTAAACTTATGTGAAAAAGACTCCATGAAATTAGGAGAGAAAAGAATCCAAGAAAAACAGTGAAACTTGTTCATTCTGTAAGTGACGTGAAGAAATCGCGACCTGATCTTGATGCTGAGGACATCTGAACGGGAACATGACAGCACACTACTAGCTGCCAAGGGCCAACCACCAACTACACCGTCAACTTCATCTCTGCTTATGCAGTGTTGATTTGTGTGCAGACCTGTAGAAGTTCAACAAATTGTGTGAATACTGTTGTGTTATTTCGAGATCTTATTCTCTCACAAAGCCATTGGAAGTCCTGTACAACCAGCTATTATATTAATGTAGTTTTATTATTCATCACTTTAGCATATACCAATAAAGTGCACTTTCACGATGAGCAAGCGAGCATTTGTACATACACCTATCATCATAATTTCATCTTGGTGTAAGCTTTCAACATTTCTGGTGAGGTAGTTGAACAATATGAGAAGAATAATTGTGTTAAAATATTTACTTTCTCACGTTCTCTCTTTCTCACGTTTTCTCTCTGTATGTCCATATAACGCGGCTCCGTAGCATTTATTACACGTGCAATTTTCACTTCTCTGCTTCCGACTTGCCGTGCCATACAACAGCGTTGGTAAATGCTTGGCTATTGATCAAATGAGAAAACCCGGAAATGGGGCGGTTACCCTTGCTGATTTCACCCCCAAAACATAGAAAAAACGCTCATGTAAAATTACGAGCGTAATATCCGATATTTAATTGTTAGAATTCATGCAAGAAGACACAGTGTTACAACAAGAAATCATTTTTCAATTTGATTTCATAGTGGAGCATGACAATTGAAGCCCTCGGTATATTCCCTTGGATAGCCAGATTTCAGTGAGTTTCTTTGTTCTCATTAGCTATTGTAAAAGCAAAATTTATTGAATGCATCTACTGTACTATCTGCTGAAAGAAACTCTTCTCTATCTCACATAGTAGAAAAGCTATTAGCTTCTGAAAACCACAGCGGTCGGGCATTGTCGTGTCGGGCCTCTCATTTCTCAGCTGAACATAAACATTGCTTTGCTCGCTGCGCTCGCTCGCTCGTAATACAGTAAGTATTTTCTAATGATATAACCATTTTTTAAATTTTTTTATATTACCTACTGTAATCTTGTTTTTAGACAATTTATAATTATTAACTCATCCCATCATATTCTTAATGCATTTAATTATCATTCTCTTCTGTGAATATACTCCTTATTAACTAGTATTCTGTTATTATTAGTATGGGGTATACTATACTGTCATATAATTTCTTATTATCGGCTTATATTATCATTACTGTTTTCTTATAGTGCTGTGTTTTGATGATCTAGGCACATGCTTGAGTGTGCTGACTAGTGCTGACCATTTCCTATCACAAATGTGCAGTCTGAGGAAGAGAACACTAAGAAGACTGGTTTATGTGTACATATCCGAGAATTCCTTAACCCAACATAACGTATTGGAAAACAAATGCTCACGTTCTTCTTTTCCAATGAAATTAGGGGAGACAGAAATCAGCTGAACCACCAGCGTATCGGACGACTCTCTTTCAATAAGTAGCCCGTCGTCGTGGGAGCTTTTTTAATAACCTGAGTTTCTGATTAATAGGCCTACAAGTCCCAACTTCCATAATCTGGCGGAGACTCATTTTACTGCTGCTGAATATTGCAAAATAATAGTAGACTGTTCAATGGAAAGGTAGTCTACCTCACAGAACACTGTAAAAAAAAAAAAAAAGAAGTTTAGCAAAACTGCATGCATATGGAGAATTTAAACTGATGTGCAGTACAGAACTGTTCACATTATGCTGATCAAAATTTACCATCTCTCAGTCGTAAATGTGTAGCTGTAACGAAGGATTAACATTAAAAAACGTTCCTAGTCAAGAAAGTGTTATGAACAGTATGTCCAGTCATAGTGTTGTCTTTTTGTCACTGAGGTCTGACAAAAGATTTAATAGCTGCGAAGAAGTGCTGTGGGAATGATGTTGGAATCAATGTGCAAAAGAAAGAAAATCTCCCTCTCCCCCCCCCCTCTCTCTCTCTCTCTCTCTCTCGCTCGCTCGCTTTGGCAGGGTAAATAAGGTTACTATCTAACATTTTACCCTTTCAGACCAATGACGTATTTTTAAATTCTATTCTAGCTATATCCAAACGATTATATTAAAGTTTTGAATGATCTGACCTGGACGGGTTAATGACGGTTGTATCCATTTTCTTGGGCTCACAGTCTCTCCTGACCTGAATAAATTTGTCAGAGAGCAGAAAGAATGAAATAGAAAATACGTCATCGGAGAGAAGGGGTTCAACAGGGGCAACTGAGGCACATCTCTACTATGCGTTTAAGGTTTGAGATGGAAAGGCCAGGCTCAGCTCCCGCCACCTCCCATTGTCTCACCCAAATAAACGTGTTGGAATTATATTGGAGGCGAAGTGGTACTGATGGTGTATATTGTATTCTGTTCCTTGGCCTCCACGTGCGTCTTGTGGAATTAATGCTGGATGTCTGTGCTATTGTGTTGGTGTTATTCGGAAGAGAGAGAGAGAGAGAGAGAGAGAGAGAGAGAGAGAGAGAGAAAATAAGAATAATCGCCGAAGATAGAGGAGTATACTGGAGAGAGAGGGGAGGGGAGCATGAAGCAAGGAACAACGCGAGAACGATAAGAGTATGAGAGAGAGAGAGAGAGAGAGAGAGAGAGAGAGAGAGAGAGAGAGAGAGAGAGAGAGAGAGACCGGTGCCATAATTTCTATGACATTTTTACACATGTCTGATCTGCGTGAACTCACTCCTTGCCAATTCCCTCCCTCCTCCCACCGTTCATATAATCCCTTTTCTTCTCCTTCGTCTTCTTTCCTTCTTCTTCTTCTTCTTATTATTATTATTATTATTATCATTTTTAATATTATTATTTTATTATTATAATTATTAACATGTATCAGGCGTCTACACTGAAAGCGTGGAACGTGTTCGAGCGAGCAAGTCAGGCAGTGCTGAATATTTTCTCATGTGGCTCATCATTTTTTTTCGAATTTCCTGACCTGAAAATACTAAACAGAACATATTAGATTACTCCAAAAATAATCCCTCACACTTCCTAAAACTAATACTCCTCTTGTATTAATTTTAGGTCCGGGGCCAAACAGAAGGTATTATTTGTTCTGAAAAGACAAAACCTGGTTGCTCTCAGCAATCGTCGGTAAATACTGCTGCGCTACTCATACAGCCATAGACCATTACTTCTTGTACAGCCGGCTGTTACACTAATCTGCCTTATGAAAAAAATCGTTTCCTCGATTTACGGAAAAACTACTGGGAATTACGGGTTGTCTATGAAGTGGAAAAAAATGAGGAGTTTTATGTGATTTCCAGATTGGTGCCTATCTTTCTTGTAACTTCAAAATTGGATGAGATATCCAAAAAAGTTTGCTACTGCATTACAGAATTTTCCTTCCAACCCCTGCCCCCACATCTTGCTGATGGAATAGATCTTTCGGTCAGGTACCTATGGCGGGGGACCAAACTGTGACTAAATTTGGTGTTATCACTCGCTTCGCTTGCTCGAACAATTATTATTATTTTTATTATAGGCGTCCACACTGAAAAAGAAGAACGTGTTCGAGCGAGTGAGCAAGCAAGTCAGGCAGTGCTGAATATTGTCTCATGTGGCTCATTATCCTCCTCTGATTTCCTGACCTGAAAATACTTAGAGGAATTGATTAGATTACACCAAAAATATTCCCTCACACTTCCTAAAAACAATACTCCTCTTGTATTAATTTTAGGTCTAGGGCTTAGGACCTAGCAGGTTAATAATGACTTTGCTTTTCGCTCACTCACAAAAATTACTTTCACCAAATCTGTCAGTGTGCTCCGATTCGAATCAGAGACCAGAAATTCAGAGTTTCTTTTGTCGATCAGGGTATTGTATTAGTATGACTCGGATTCAGTAAAAAACAAACAAGCAAACAAACAGAAGGTAATATTTGTTTTGAAAAGGTAAAACTTGTTGCTTTCAGCAATTCCACTCAATGCCGGCGTGCCGCAGGGATCAGTTCAGGCATCAACTCTGTTCCTGGTTCATATTAATGATCTCTTACCTGTCACCCACAATCCCATCCAGTCATACGCAGATGACTCAACACTACATAGTTCATTCACACTCAGACACCCACTTACAAAGTCTAATATCTCTACCTCTCAACTCAGTATAGCCATCTCCATAAATCAAGACCAATTTACGATCAGTGAATGGAAACAAAACAACCTTGTCTCATTTAATGCTAGTAAAACCAAATATATACAATTTACTAATAGACAGATATTGCCAGATTCGTATATTACCTTCAGTGCCACTAATATTCCTATATCCAAAAGTATTGAAGTTCTCAGCGTCTCATTAACAATGCCCTCAGCTGGACCTCGCATGTCAGATCACTTGCTAAAACCGCCTCAAAGAAACTTTGATTATTGTACAGAGTCCGTAACTTCTTCACTGATGAGCAGTTAGCTATAATTTATAAGAGTCATGTGCGCTCTCAGCTCGAATATTGCTCACATTTGTGAAATGGATATGGAGAGGTTGCATTAAAACAACTAGACAAAATTCAGAACTAAGCTGTTAGAATTATTAACAATCCTGCCATTACAAATAAATTACCTCCCCTAGTAGTAAGAAGGAATGTTGCCTCCCTTGCATTATTTTACAGATATTTTTATGACAAATGCTTAGACGAAGTTGCATCCATGGTGCCACCTCTCCATGCCTTCCCTCGTGCTGCATGGGCATCTGGTAATACTCATGATTGGAATGTCACTCAGCCATATTGTAGAACTTCTGCCTATCAGAATTCTTTCATTCCCCGAACTGCATCTCTCTGGAACTCTCTTCCCCAGAGTTGTTTCCCTCCAAACTTCAACCTACAGCTGTTCAAGTCTAACTGTTACAGATATTTTATGAACAGAGGACACCAGTAATCTGGTGTATGGATTATCTTTTTTTATTCATTTGTTTTTTCCTTCCTGTTCTGTTATTAAAAAAAAAAAATCGTTGGAAAATACTGCTGCACTACTCACGCAACCTTAGACCGTTACTTCTTGCACAGCCGGCTGTTAAACTAATCTGCCTTATAAAAAAAAAACTTTTCCTCGATTTACGGAAAAACTATTGGGAATTACGGGTTGTGTATGAAATGAAAATAATTGAGTATTTTTATGCAACTTCCAAATTGCTGTGTATCTTTCTTGTAACTTCAAAATTGGCTGAGCTATCCAAAAAAGTTCGCTACTGTACTACAGAGTTTTCCTCGCAACCCCTGCCCCCATTTCTTGTTGATTTGATAAATCTTTCGCTCGGGTACATATGTCTGGGGCCCAAACTGTGACTAATTTTGATGTTATCGCTCGCTTCGCTCACTCGAACAATTATTATTATTATTATTATTGTTGCTGTTATTATTATTATTACTGTCTCCGCCAAGGAGGTTATGCTTTTGCCGGCGTTGTTTGTTTGTTTGTTTGTTTGTTTGTCTGTCTGTCTGTCTGTTAGGAACTTTACTCAAAATGCTATGATCGGAATTTTATGAAATTTTATGGATGGTTGGGCCATCGGCCAAGGAAGTAATGATTAAAGTTGGGAGCGGATCTGGATCAGGATCCCTAGTATCGCGCACAATATCTCCAAAAGTTCTCAATGAATTTCACTGAAATTTGTGGAAAAGTGGACCATGGACCAAAAAAGAATTGATTAAATTTTGGAGTGGATCCGGATTCGGATCCTGTATTCACGGACCTGGATTCGGATCCTTTTCAATAGCAATGGCATAGTCGGAGGTATGCGTTCTCTGAGTGCTATCTAGTTATTATTATTATTATTATTATTATTATTATTATCATTGTTATTATTGTTATTGTTGTTGTTGTTGTTGTTGTTATTATAACCACCATTGTCTGTACATTCAATTTAGCTGTAATGTTTTGCTAATGTCTGTGTATTCCTCCGTCGGCAATTTCTGCAACCAGCGTCAAACTAAGAACTGTGAGGGCCGTGGGACGCAGCATCTTGTGGAGGCCTCCTAAGTGGCCGAGCACAGCAGATATGAGGAAAAAAGCCTGGGGTCATTGGTATGAGGAAACTCTCCATGTTTGGGTCCATCACTGTGCTCCATCCACAAATAAATTTTGGGTTTCAGTGGACTCTGTAAGACAAGTTTAGTAAAGATTTTTCTTTAATTTGTACAGTTTTTTCTTCAAAGACACTTATCACATTTTAAAGCACTGTGTAGTCCATACAGTACACATAAGAGCATCTGGCGTTCTTCCTGTTTTATGGACATAAAAGCTCTACAATCACAGTTTACTTTGTCTTGCGGGGACCACTTTTTTGTGGGAACCCCATGGCCATAGCCTCAGTAGCTCCCACTTTAATCCCGCCCTAACTGTAACTATTAAAAACCCTGAGCCAGAATACATTTCCTTTGTAGATTGGTAGCCAACCACCATATTCGTTTAAAGTTCGACTATAAATGAGTTTGGAAAGGAAATTTAGATAAGAGTAAAGTGATCATTGTTGACAAAGAAGGTGATTCCCAGTGTGATGTATGGTGAAGGCAGAGACACTTGAACTGACCAGAGATTTTACGTACCTGGGTGCAGTGACAAAAAAGAAAGGTCACTGAGAAAAAGAAGTGGAAAGTAGAATGACACAAGGAAGAAAAGTGGCTGGTGCTGTGAAGGCCCTGATCAGAAGCAGAGATCTGAGTGTAACGGCTGTGAAAGTCTTGTGGCAAAGAGTTTCAGTACCCACTATAACATAAGTGTGTGAAATTATGGTGCGGCATGAAAACTAAAAGTTAGGAGTAAGAGCATTGGAGCTGGAGATGTTGAGGGATGTGTGTGAAGTGTGGAAAGGGGATAAGATAAGGAATAATAAGATTCGTGAAAGATAAAGAGTAAAAAAGCCTGTTGACACCAAAGCTGAAGAGAGTGTCTTAAATGGTACGATCATGTTGAGAGAATGGGTGTGACTAGACTGGCGAAAAGAGTATAACTGAGAAAATTTGAAGATGGGCGTATAACTGAGCAAATCTGAAGGCGGGACGAGACGTGGTAGGTCAAGAAGAATATGGATAGATATGGTAAATGAGTGAGAGAGAAAAAGAGGTATTGGAGCTAACAAGGCTAGGGATTGATATGGCTGAGTGAAATTTGTATGACTTGGATCTGACATCCGTTGGCAACATGAAAGACGCAGGACTGACTCTGTCATTCAGGTGATTGCTAAGCTACTTGTGGATTTTATTTATCTATCAGGTGGAGCCATGATTCCAGGGTCTTGAATAATGAGTGAATGGGAGTGTGGCTCATTCTCGTGGAAATATTTTGGTTACTATCTCATTTATATTTTCCCTGCTTCTGGATTCTACAACCCTACCTTGGGGTGGGAAAGGAGATCTGGATGATATTGATGGTGACCATGTGTAAATAAGATCACAGTATGTATTATCTGGGAACGGCATATGCATCTATAGGTAGACTACTTCCTGATTTCATTTTTTAATTCAAGGAAGAAGGACCAAAGGCGCTTTTTTTTAGCCTAGAAAAATGGATATTCAATCATAATGATGACTATGAAATATTCCTCTGAAAAGCACAGTTGCTCTATGGTTTGTTAGGAACTTAATATAATTGAAAAGACTCGTAAATGGTTTTTGAGGGTTAATATTGTAGAAAAATTTGCGGTGGTTTCATGCTCTCTCTCTCTCTCTCTCTCTCTCTCTCTCCCCAACATGTTACCGAGACTTGCAGCAGCTTTGTATGGATTACCTTCAATTCTGGTATCGTATGTCGTGTCTCGAGCTTCGTCGCGTAATCTGTGGAAACTTGGCCCTCAGTGAGATAAGATAGGTAGATTGATCGAGAAAGAGAGAGAGAGAGAGAGAGAGAGAGAGGGGGGGGGGGCTGCGAAAATTCAGCTAACCAGAAAGCACAGACAACGAGATGTTGTTGTTGTGATTCTAGGCTTATCTGAACACGAGCACAGTGGACTGCAATCTGAAGCTCCCAGTCTTCGGCAGCTCACTATCTTCTTTTCGGAGGACAAGGAGGGATCAAAAGGATGTTTGTACAACTGGGCAGTGCAGCCGTCCAGTCATGTCGGTGTCACTAAGAGAAGGCGTCCTGCACATGAGAAAATGCAAAATTACAAAACAAGTTATAGAAGTGTATCCCGTTCCGCACATTGGCATCTTATTGTTTCCAGACGTTTCAATACATCTTGAACAGTGCAGGGACTGGGAACTACTTCCATTAGTTCCCAATGCCTCTCTAAAAGATAAAATCCCAAGAATCTCGCCCTCTGAAGAATCCCAAGATACTAAAAGAAAATCCTAAGGTGTAACATATGACCATTAAACTTATCTCCAAGAACAGGAATTATTCCAGAACAATTGGAATGGCTCGTCGTCACCACTGGCACCGTCGCCATCGCCTAGGTACAGACTCGACAGAGTTGCCGCGTCTTTCTTTTTTCTAGCAGTCACTGTCCACATAGCACTGGTGACACTGCCCACTATTAACATCTTTGGTATGTGATGTTGATGGCTCCCACTGATCAGACACCTCTTTACGCACAACTTCATGTTTTGCAAAAAGGCAATATGAAACAGTAGACACAAGCAGTCTGTTTGTCTGTTTAACTTTATTCATGTCGAGCTGGGAGAATATTCCCAAAATATGCAGAGGATTGGGGCAGAGCACATTAACCGTGAAAGAGGGAAAAGTTTGGATTCGTTGTTGCCATCTTTAACCGTCCGCAGTTCAAATCCGAACGATGTTGCTGCATCACTCACACTTTTCAGCAATGCTCTTGTATACAATAAATCCCTTCACTGGTCTTGTAGTTCATCATAGCCTTTCTTCTTTACCAGAGTGGGAAAATGTTAGGCCATGTTTTGTAATTAGACTGTATGGTTCTTTGAGGAGACAGAGCTTCTTTTGGGTTTAGAATGCTTAGCATAGCTAAGACGATTTCACGCTATAAAGTTTTTTTTTTTTTTTTTTTGTACACATTTGTTCACAAACCTCAACTAAGAAAGCTTGACAGTCTCCGCGACTTCTCTCCTCATTTTGTCCAGGAGGCGCCATAATTGGCATAGCCTCACAACTACCACCAAAATTGATGTCATTGATTCTCTTGTATAAAAAAAAACAATATGATGCTCTATTGCAACTGTTTCTTGAAACTGACTTGCTTCGTCACACAGAAACATGCCTAAGATACTTCTCTTCTCATCCTAAATGGAAAAGTAAAGGTTTGGAAGACCAATATACTGTGACTAGAATTCAAGATTCATCTTGTCTACTTTGTCAACGACTGGGTTAAGAAATAGCAGGACCTTCCTCCGTTATCAGTACGTAGAAATGTTGCTTCTTTAGCACTAATTTATCGATATTTTTACCGTAAGTGCTCTAACGAACTGGCTTCAATTGTGCCTTCCCTTCACATTTTCTCCCGAAATACTCGGGCAGCTGGGAGCGCCCATGAACTCACACTACCCCCCACAATGCAGAACTTCTGCTTACAAAATTCATTTATCCCCAGAACTACTACTCTCTGGAATTCACTTCCTGGGAGTTGCTTCCCACATACATTCAATCCTCTCAATTTTAAATCCAATAGTTATAAGTATTTTATGAATGGAGGATGCCTTTAGGTACATGGACTTATTTTTTTTCCTTTGTTTTTTCCTTCCTCCATTCATTATCAAAAAAAAAAAAATGTGCTTTGTTCCAAGAGTATTCATTACTTTCAGTATCTGAGCTGTCCCATCAATTTTTATCCTTTTTTTTAGATGCAAGAAAGAGGAAACCAAAAGCCAGAAGGCCGAAACTTGTTCAATTGAAAAAAAATTATATACAGCCAACTTCAACATCCTTTCCTTTCGAGATGCCTGGACACATTGCATTTAAAAAACTGGAGGTCATAGGCAGTATGAAATACAGACAGAGGAAGGCAGTTCCAAAGATGCCCTGTTGCATACATGAAGGACTGGGGATAATGGTTAACTCTTGCATTGGGAGTTGGGCAGGAAAGGGATGAGAGTTTGCTGCTAAACGGGTGCTATGTGTCCGCTGTAGTGATTAACGGATGCAAACAGGCAGTTTGGAGGAGCACTGACCAATGAGGTAGCGATAGAAAAGAGATGAAAATGCTACAATGCAGCAAAGAGACAGAGGCTGAAGGGAGCCAGTAAGAGGAGGAGAGATAATGAGATGGAAAGTCTTTGACTCCACCTTGTTGAGAAGAGCTATATGTGGGAAGCTTTCCCACATATGAGTGTTGTACTGTATACAGGGGCGATTAAACTCGTGTATAAAGTCAACAGCTGCGCAAGGGTAAAGAAGGCATGGAGTCGGCTTAGCACAACCAATCTCTTGGAAGCAGATTTTAAAAGAGAAGTAACATGATCTTTCCAGGATAAATTCCGAGAGAATGAGCCCCAGTAATATTAAGAGATAATGCTGAACTGAGTTGGGTATTATTAAAGATTAGAGGATATTCCTGTTGTAGATTCTGAAGGGTGGAAAGATGTAAGAACTGAGTTTCTGATTCATTAAAAACAACAAAATTACTCATACCCCAATCAGAGATATGAGCCGAGTCAGACATTAAGAGAGCCATAGCCTCATTCCTAGCTTCTTCAAGAAACTGCTGAGATGGACGCTGTGGTAAGCGGATGGAAAGGCAGAGGGTAAGTCATCAGTGTATGAGTAAGTAGGGTTAGATGTACAGCTTAAAATGTCATTGATCAATAGAAGGATGAGAGTTGAATATGGGACAGAGCCCTGAGAAACACCACTATTGATAGCCCTAAGAGCAGAACGGTGGCCCTCAACAACAGCAACTATAGAATGACCAAAAAGAGGCTTGAGATGAAGGCACAGATAGAAGGATAGAAATCGTAAGAAGGCAGTTTGGAAATTAAAGAGTTACACTAAACTCGACTGAAAGCCTTTGAGATATCAGTTGCAATGGCAAAGTCTTTGCTAAAATCCCGAAATGAGGATGACCAGGAGTCTGGGAAGGTGAGAAGATTGCCAGTGGATTTTCCCTGACAGAGTTCATACTGACGACTGAAAGGTTTTGACAGGAAAGATGCTTTTCTTATTATTTATTTTTTTTAAATGAGAATAAACTCAGAAACTTTAGAAATATAGGATGTTAAAGCAATTGGGCAATAGGTAAAGGGTTAGGAATGGTCACCCTTATTTGGACCAGGCTGAATGAGAGCAAATTTACAGCAAGAAGGGATGATATAAGTTGACAAAGGCAAAAGAATTTACCTAAGCAGGGTGTAAGCACAGAAGCACAGTTCTTGAGGACAACAGGAAGCCTATCATTCCCTTGTGTCTTGTTAGTGTTGAGGCCACTGATGGCAGAAAACACATCAAGAAGAAATTTTAATATCAGCATTGAGGAAGTCAGAGGCGGAAATAATGGAAGAACAGCACTCAAGTCATCTAAGATGGACCTACAGGAGGTCTGAGCAATGAGTTCTGCTTTTTCGGTAGAAGAAACAGGTACAGAGTAAAAGATGAGGGAAGGATGATGAAGTAAAATTTTTAGAAAGGTTTTTGGCAAGGTGCCAGATGGTGCGGGAAGAATGACTTCAGTTGGAGAATGCAGAGCATTTAGTATGAATGAAATTATCTTTAGCAGAACAAAGGACAGATTTAGCATGATTCCAGGCAGAACTGTAAAAGAGATGAGATTCAGAGGTGGGTTGGCGTCGGTACTTTTTGAAGGCCCTCTTCTTGTTGTGGGCAACATTTGAACAAGGATAATTAAACTTTTTTTTTTTTTTTTTTTTTTTTTTGTTATATGATAAGAGAATAGCCTCCATGATTTTTGAGACACTCAGATGGCTCTTAGTCATGGAAGCAATAATCGTTCTAGGGAAATCAAAGAAGTAGTGCCTGAAGGCATCCCAGTCAACAGCTCCAAAGTGCCAAAGCTGCTGCATCTTGGGAGGGTCCACAGCCCTTCCTGGAGCAATGGGACATGTTAAGGTGATGAAGTTATGATTGGAGGAGCCCAGTGGGGTGAAAAGGTTAACAGCCTAAGCAGAAGGACTAGTTGAAAGGAGAAGTTCAGGTATGTTAGAACTCTCTCCAACACGGTTTGGGATAATAATAGGATGCTGTACAGTACAAGCATTTTAGGTCATTAAGGATCGATAAAACGTAGAATTATTCACCAGGTGGATCGGTGAAAGGAGAGGACGGCAAAAGGTGGTGGTAAACATTTAAATCATCCAGAATGGAGATTTCAAAGAATGGAGATTTTGATATGCTGTGTTCTGCCTTAGAAGTAATACAGCCAAAGAATTTTTCATATGCAGTATAATTAGGTGGTAAGTAAACAGTACAGTTATATTTAATTACAGAATGACAGGACTGCTGAAGCCAGAGTGTAGGGAACTGAGAAGATGCAAGTTCGGGACCATGAGAGCAAGATATGTTGCTGTGTATACTGTATACTGTTATACACAACGGCCACCCTTGGCACTGAAGTAGTATTGATAAAGTAGAAGGATACTGAGAGAGGTTTGCTCTAATCGCCTTAGACAGCTGAATCTCAGTAAGGAAGAGAGGATGAGCTTAAGAGGAAGAGGTGGTGTTCAACAGAGAGAAAATATGAGGAAAGACAGCAAATGTTGTGCAAATGAAGAAGCGAGTCAGGCAGTGGTTCCAAGCATCTCTCTTGGCTGTCACCGGGAGAAGGGTGGATAGTGGGACCTTTTATAGTAACCCCCCTCCCCCTCACTGAGGGGGGTCACCTTGACGTGGTGGTGGGGCTTGAAGCGTGGCTGGCAATGCCACCTACTCGGGAGGCCTGCCTACCTTTGTAGGGTTCGGTATTTGTCGGTCTCGTGGACCAAGCACCCCCTACATCACTGGTGGAGGAGGCCTGCTGGTGATGCTAGTCCCTGCCCACTTGCCATCTAGGGCAGGACTGTTGCGTGGTGTCCCGTAATGCTGGGAGACGGGAGTCTTGAAGGTTGAGCGATGCTGCACGGTGCGCCCTGCAGCTAGCAATACACCTCTTTGGTCCCTTATTCTGGCTAGACAGGTGGCCTGGTTGGGCCCGACCAGGTCAATCGGCTGGTCATTCGTTGGCTAGGGTCAAGTGGGCACTGGGGGGGCCTGGTGGCTCCTATCATCCTGGAGTCACCCTTGCCAAGGTCCCCCAGTGGTTACCCGCTTATACTCTCCTGCTACCTCTGGGGTCGCCAGTGGTGTTGTCCCTGGCATAAGACCTCCCCTTGTTGGGCTCCATGGTGGTTGGAGGGGTGGGAGAATGAAGGTTTTTGTTGAAGCACATGGCCACCAATAAAACAAATTTCGTTGACGACTCTGGCTCTGTCCCTGGCGACTCCCTTATTGCCACCTTGGAGCCTTACCAGGCCCCTGGTGAATGTCCTCCTTTGCCCCAGCATTCAACTGGAACTGGGAGGTGGTCACGCCGGGTGGGTACGGCTCTGGGGTTGAACGGAGAAGAACTGGTGCTGGCTTCTTATGCAAAGTATCTGGTTCTGAAATCCTCCATAGGAGGGTCAGCTCTAGATGTTGACATCTTTGAGCTGCACCGTGCCATAGTGTCAGCTTGTGGAAGAGAGCCCAAGATTTCTTCCCAGGGGGATGGACGCATTCTCACTGAGATGTCCACCCCAGAGGAGAGCTCCCGGCTAAAGAATTTGACCTCTGTTGCTGGTTCTGATGTTACCTGTGTTCCTCATGAAACCTTCAACCAAAGTAAGAGAGTCATTTTCTCTCGTGACATCCTCCGATACTCAGAGGAGTGACTGTTGGAAGAGCTGCGGTCGTTTGGTGTCGTGAAGGTTGAGCGCCTTCAAAAAAGGATAGATGGGATCTTGACTCCGACTCCAACATTGTTCTTGACATTTAATAAATTAACATTGCCTAGGTCCATGAAACTTGCTTGGCTATTGCTTCCTGCAAAGCTGTATGTGCCAACCCCAAAGCGCTGTTTTCACTGCCAGGGGTATGGACATGTTAGCCGATTTTGCCGCCGCTCACAGGCTGGCCTTCCTAGTGTCTGTATCTCCTGTGGCAGACCAAGGCATGCCAGTGACTGTCCAGGACCCCTTAAAAGCTATCACTGTGGGGGCCCTCATGCTGTATCTTCAAAAAACTGTCCTTGCTACTGCCTGGAAAAGGAGATTTTATCAATTCGAACACTTGAGAAGGTTTCATTTCCCGAGGATAAGAAGAGAGCCCAGACTCGCTTCTTCCAGCCCGGTGTTACTTATGCTTCTGTCCTTTCTGGGATACCAGTACACCGCCCTACAGTATGTCTCAGAGACAGCCTCGACCCAATCCAGTGCCCACTGCATCATCTAGTGCTTTGTGGGATGCTGTCCCTATCGTTCATACTGTTTGTGAAAATGAACCTCGTGCATCCCCTACTCCGACTGTTTCTGCCCCCGCTTTGGTGGCTGATGACTTGCACACTTCTGTGGTGGTGGCAGACAACCACGTTGACCAAACTCCTTCTCCTGTCGTAGCCAGTACGCCCAAGGCTCCATCTGTACCTGGCAAACTTCACCGTTGTTCATCAGAGTCCTCTGAACATGAAGACCGGCCACCTAAGGTCTCTGTTGTTCTGTCGACACCTCTCCTGTTCCCTCTGCCCAGCAGGCTGAGGGATCTAACCAGGTGACATCTGAAGCTGATGGTTCAGCTCTGGTCCAGTCCCCACCTGGGGATGTTGTTGGACAGCTCGTAGGTGCTTCAGATCTGCAGGGTAGGATGGCCTCCTCAAATGATTCGAGTCCTGTGGACTCTACTTCCACTTCTGGGGCTTCTGGTAGGAGCACTGGCCGTCCTACACCTTCAAAAACAGCCTCCAAGCCACCTTCCAAACAAACTGGTATGCCCACTCCAAGAAGGAGTGTTGTAAAACTTACTTCCTCAACCTCTTGTTTACCCACGGATGTTCGACAGAGGATGTGGGTTTCTAGTGCTGGGCAGGCTCCTGTCAAGGGCCTCCTCAGGCATCAATCGAAGCCCCGCTCACTTGTCAGGTGTACAGCCCCACACTTAATCATCATTCCTCCATTATGGGTTCCATCATCCAGTGGAACTGTCGGGGTTTATGTGCCAGCTATGAGGAATTGTGTCATCTGGTTTCTCAATTTACTCCTCTGTGCATGTGTATCCAGGAGACCGTGGTAGGTGATACTGTTCCTTCTGGCTACCATGCCTTTTATTCTGATCCCGTGTCGGGCCAAGGTCATCATGAAGGTGCTGCTATCTTCCTTCGCAAGGATATTCCATTCCATCATCTGGACATCTCCACTCCCCTGCAGGCTGTCGCTGTCTGAATGTTTTTATGTCGGCAGTATACAGTTTGCAGTCTTTATCTTCCTCTTAGTGCTACTGTTGAAAGTGCGGATCTGGAATGCCTTATTCATGATGTTCCTTCTCCCTTTCTGTTACTAGGAGATATGAATGCTCACCATCCGCTGGGGGGAAACAGTGAGGTCAACCGTCGGGGTGTAATGCTGGCCTCATTAGTGGAAGATGAGGAGTTAAGCATTTTCATTGCCAATAAAATGACTTATTTCCATAGTCAGACTGGAACTTTTACTGCCATTTATTTGTCTTTATGCTCAGCTGATGCTGTTTTAGATTTTAACTGGGATGTGTTGCCATACCTGTATGGCAGTGACTATTTTCCATTACTTTCAACTGATAGTGCTGGTGGACCTCAGCCACGTCTTCCTTGCTGGCTTCTGGATAAGGCTGACTGGCCAAGTTTCAGGGAATTAAGTCCATTTTCCTTTCTGTCAACGAGTTTGGCTGTCATACTGAGGCTGTGTCATTTTTCAATACTGCGTTGCACTCAGCAGCCCTGTGATCTATTCCAAAAACGAAGGGTCAGTTTCCTACACGTCTGGTTCCTTGTTGGAACTCTGAGTGGAGTTCCGCAGTGAGAGCCAAACGAGTCGCCTTCTCTCGATTTCGTCGTCACCGTGGGGATCCTCAGTATATATATGGTGGCGTTTCAGAGGGCACGAGCTCATATGAGGCGGATTTTAAAGGAGGCCAGGCGTTCATCCTGGAAGGGTTATGTTTCCTCCATTAATTTGAGGACTTCCATCACCCAGGTGTGGAACCGGGTAAGGAAAATTTCAGGAAAATTTACTGTTCCCTCCCCTCCTGTTTTATCTGCAGCAGGTGGAATTGTGGTTGATCCACTTGCTGTTGCAGAGTTGCTTGCTGATCATTTTGCCAGTATGTCAAAGAAAGATGCAGATACGCCTTCGGCTTGCCACCGTCGGCACCTAGAGTCTCGTGGTCTCAGTTTTGCCTCTGCTGGAGGAAAGCCTTACAATGTTCCATTTTCAATTTCTGAACTCCAGGCGGCTCTGTCACAGTGCCATGATTCCTCTCCTGGTTATGATGATATTCCTTATGCTTTTTTACGTCACCTGCCTGATGAGTCCCTGTTGTTTTTGCTTTCACTATTGAATAAGATCTGGTGTTCTGGGGAGTTTCCAGTTTGTTGGGGTGTTGCTGTAGTTATTCCCATCCCCAAACCAGGTAAGGACCACCTACAGGCGACGAATTATTGGCCTATTTCTTTGACGTCTTGTATATGTAAAGTTTTGGAAAAGATGGTCAATGTTAGGCTTGTGTGGTTTTTAGAGAGAGGTGACATCCTATCCCCTGCCCAGTATGGTTTTCGAAAAATGCGATCTACCTCTGATGCACTGTTGTCCTTGGAATCTTCTGTCTGTGAGGCTTTCTCCACTAACCAACACCAGGTCACGGTCTTCTTCGATCTGCAGAAGGCATATGACACTGCCTGGCATCATGGTATTTTACTCTCTCTTCATGAGTTTGGTCTTCGTGGATGCTTGCCTATTTTTATTCAACAGTTTTTATGTAACCGAATTTTAAGGGTGCGACTGGGAGGAGTGCTTTCTACTGCCCAAGCACTAGAAGACGGAATACCACAGGGGAGTCTCCTTAGTGTTACTCTGTTTGCTGTAGCCATTAACAGTGTCATTAGTGTACTTCCTGACGGTGTACGAGGATCACTATATGTTGATAACCTCTCGATTTTCCTCACCACATCTAGGATGTCTCTTATAGAGAGGAAGTTGCAGCTGGCTCTCAAACGAATTTCTGACTGGGCAGAAACTCGCAGTTTCCATTTTTCTTCAACAGAGACAGTGGGTATGCATTTTTGTTGTCTTCGAGGAGTTCACCCAGACCCTGACTTGTATCTCTATGGTAGGAGAATATCCTGTGTGGAAGAGACGCAGTTTCTGGGTTTTCTGTTTGATAGACGACTAACCTGGGTTCCTCATATTCTTTCTGTTAAGGCGGCTTGTCTTAAAGCTTTGAGTCTTGAGGGTTTTAGCTCATACCTCTTGGGGTGCTGACTGTCAGACTCTTCTCCTCTTGCATAGGTCTCTTATTCTTCCTGAACTTGAATATGGGTGTGAGGTCTACTCCTCTGCAACAGATGCCCCTCTCCGGTTGTTAAATTCTGTGCATCATGCTGGTGTGCGTCTGGAAACCGAGGCATTCAGATCATCCCTGATTCCAAGTTTATTGGTGGATGTTGGTGTACTCCCCTTGGATTTGCAACGCCAGCTGCTAATGATGAGGTGTTGGTATCATCTTCATCGCATTCCAGACTCAATTTCTTGTGCCATTGTCTCCCAGGATTCCCAATCTTCTGTTTTTGACACCCGTCCTAATTTCCCAAAGCCATTTGGTTACAGGGTCCGGCCTGTTAGCCGTCTCTGTTCCGAGACTGGCAATTTGTCCACATCGGATCCCAAGGGTGGGTTTTTGGCTGCTCCCTTGCGTGACATTCTGTAGGTCCGTTGTTGTAAAAAAGGGCTCACTTCCCCCTCAGGTGTCCCTCTCCCTCTTTTTAGAACATGCCTCCATTCATGAGGGTTCTATCCCTGTCTATACTGACGGGTCTAAAACTGATACTGGAGTAGGTTTTGCCTTCCTGGCATTACTTCAGTGTATATGGCGGAACTGACTGGAATTTTATATGCTGTTAAAATTATTTTTACTTTCCCCCAATTCTTTTTTGTGATTTTTAGTGACTAGCGTAGTGCTTTGTCTGCACTAGAGTCTTTTAATGCATCCCATCCATTGGTTTTATCAATTTTAGAGTGGCTTTTTCTTCTTGGCCGTCATGGCCGCCGTGTAGACTTTTGTTGGGTACCCGCACATGTTGGTGTGGTGGGCATTGAGAGGGCAGATACTTTAGCTAAAGCTGCGTCTTCTCAACAGCCCCCAATCGACTACCCACTTCCTGCTTCTGATGTAACACCTTACTTGCGGTACGCAATTCATACGTGTTGGCAGAGACATTGGGATGTTGTTTCTTACAATAAACTAAAAGAAATCTTTCACAGAGTGGTTATGCCAAGGGTTCTTCCCTCTATGTCTCGGCGATTGGAAGTGGCTCTTGCTAGGCTTTGCTTTGGGCATTCGCGGCTTACACATGGGTTCCTGACGAATGGTGAATCTCAACCGTACTGTGATGACTGTCTTGTTTCCCTTACTGTCCGTCACTTGCTGGTCGAGTGTCCGAGTCTGGGGGACCTACGTCAGAGATTCCTCTATAGGCATAAGGGGGCAGTTGGTGCCTACTGTTTGTCCTCGATGCTTGGTGAAGCCTCTAGCGATTTTGGTGATGTTTTTAGTTTTCTTCAGGAGGCGGGCCTCCCACTTTTATTAGTAATTGATTTTTTTTTATAAACTATTCTTTTATTATTTTCAGTGTTTTATTCTTACTAACAGATATTAACTTTAATTTGAATATGCACCTTTTATTTTGCTGTGCGTTTTACTTTGTCGTCCGGCGGCATATGACCCTGGCAGTTGCGCCGCCAGATTTTAATTATTTGCAATCAATCAATCAATCAACCACCCCCCCTTCCCGGGGACTCAGAGGCCGGGTGCTGAAATGCCTTTTTTTTTTTTTTTTAATTAAAGAAAAGGAAGTGTGGTGTGTAATGTGCAGTAGATTGGTGTTGACAAATGGAGGAAATTCTATAGGATAGTGTGCTGGCCTGTTCTCTGTGTCACTGAAACAATGAAAAAGTTCAGCAAAGGGGGATGATCTGAAGCTTCTCCCGAGGGCTGATGAAACAGGACTTTCAACTCACAATATCATCAGCTTTCCACTCATCTTGGGAATATTGCCCTGTTCAACTGGTACTACAGTCTACTCTATAGTTACGTTTCACCCTGGAAAAATAGCTTCAGTGCCTCCCATTGCTTTATATTCTGGACGTTTCTGTTCCAGGAGACAACCGTCGAGTATATGACAACTTAAGCATTTTATGCTTGGGGGAATTAACAATGTCTTGAAATATGTGGAGCTGCTGTAGCCACTTACGGCTGTGTACAAAGTAGCAGCAAATATCCCTCAAGAAGTATTCAAGTGAAGAAGGCAAGTAGTTATTTGGTTGATTCGAGCACAAGGCAGTTGAATGGCACAGACGGACTAAAACAAACACATTTGCAACATCCTTTTTCGGAAATCCTTGAAACCCGTTATTTGTCCCCAAAATTGTAGAACAACTGTCGCTGGCAAAACCAATGATGTTGTCCTAGAGCATCTCTCTTGTTCTTAACAATACCTTCACTGACTTATACAATCCTCCTTCACTCACTTCTTCCACTTCTACCGCATCTAAAAGTACATCAGTAACTTTACACTTCCATTCATCATAATAGCGTACTATTACTGCAAGCACCTGCAATACCAACAGGTCAGTACATTCGTCTGTTATCAATGAAAATTAATTTTGTTTGCAAACGTTGGTTACCATTTGGCTCTCCTCCTAAATCATTCCATCCTGCTAAACATATGATGCCTTATTTTTTTTCACTTTCATGTTCCATGCAGTTTCACAGTCAGGGAACATTTTCTTTATAATTTCCACCATATGTTCCAGTTGTGAGAAGGGTACTCTGTGTTCTGCTACATATCCTACTGATGTAAGTTCTGCCATTGATACCTTATGAATGTCGTGTTCATTTTTTTTTTTTTTTTGAAAAAATGAGTACAATACTTTTCTTTGTAGCATAGTTCTTAATATGCTTTGAAGAAGTTTTGTATGTCATAAGAGACGATTCAATGATTTTTTTTTTTTTTTAGTCACACAATGCAAAAGCCCGAATTCTTGTCATTTGCGACAGGTTTCACATTGTCGTTTTGTTCAGTGTTTAACATCCACTCACTTTTTAATGACTGTTGGTACCATAGTTTTGCCTTTTTTCTTGGTGGTGTTCTGTTGACGCTATCCCCAACGTCAGGATCCCCAGAACTACACATTACTCCCTTTATAAGTGCATGAGCAATAAACAACGAACAATCTCCAGTGCCCAGTAAATAATCACCGGGACTGGAAAACAGAAGGCCGTGATTCCGTGACCATCACGGTGCGAACTCAAACGTCCTGGACGTGTATCCACGAGTTGAGACTCAACCGTGGTATAGATTTATGTTGAGCTAGCACACAAATCATACTTCCTTTAGATTTTTCCACCAACCTGATGCTGTACAAATACTATGCAGTTTAATGAGGAAAAGGGAATTGAAAATTACTACAGTGAGGGAATCCTAACGTTTCCCAAGACAGGCGGCAAGAATTCACGGGTCTTGATCGTTTGTCATTTGGTTTTGAGGCTGTTCAGACCACTTTGCCATGATGTGTATCGTGACCAGACAAGCAAAAGGTAACTACGAATAATATAGTAGTGTTATATATTTTCTAATAAAATTGATGATATAAAAACACCAGATATTTTTTTAATTTGAGGTGAAACCTACAGTGAAAAAACTAGTGAAAATTGTGAAATCCAAAAATTCCCAAGATACGCTATCTGGCATATTCATGAAAAAATCCAAAAAATCCTGAGATTAGGCCAGATATCCCAAGATCTTGGGAAAGATCCAAAGGAGTGCCATCGCTGTTCAATCTAGGTGTCACTCTTAGATTGAACTAAGTCATTAAGGGTCTAGATAATGATGTAAGATATAGAGCAGACGTGACAGCATGCAATAATCTGGTACTTACCTATATTTCAATAACTTCTTTATATTCATCCATCCATAATCCAATCCTACCTTGCCCCATGAGGAGCGTAGGAGCCCGGCGCTAGGCAGTTGGTCCTGCCCCGGGTTCCTACACTCCTCATGGGGCAACGTAGGATTGGATGATGGATGGATGAAATATAAAGAAATTATTGAAATATAGGCTAGTACCAGATTGTCTTGTAAATAGTGATTAATCACTGGTAGTTAAAAATTTTAATGGTAAAAAGTAGTATTGCTTCCTCACACTATGGGCATTGGTATTGTAAAAGTTGAAAATAAAATAATTCAGACAATATTTGTACTCCTTACACCATAACACCCCTTGTTTTTAGACATTTTTGTCATGATGCTATGTAGTCTTTACATCTATTAAGCATTTATCTTCTTCAGTTGAATTGATGACACTTGAGACCAGTATATTACCAGTGTGTTCCTGTTTATTCTGTGGCCTTAATTTGCATTCCTAAAAGAAAATATCTCAGACAGTTTATAAGTTTTATCATAAGAGGCCATGGAGCGGAGGTTGAGCGCATCCCTGAGGGGTGAGACGCTCTCTGTCTTATTATGGTCTCTAAGGAAGGGTTGGGGAACGTCCGGCCTCCGGGCCGAATAAGGACCTCAAGACCATTTGATCAGGCCTGCAAGGCAATTCATAAATGCAATTTCATAAACTCATGAACGAATATATATATATATATATATATATATATATATATATATATATATATATATATATATATATATATATATTTTGCCAGACGCCTCAATCCCGTTTGGGGTGGCCACAAAAAAATCGCCTCCACGTCGCCCTGTCCCCAGCCATTTCACTGCCCCGCTCCCAACTCACACACCCCTCTCCCATATACCTCTCCACCCCATCCTTCCATCTCATCCTCGGCCTCCCCCTCCCTGTTCCCCCCTCCACCTTACTCACACTCTCTTCGTCAGTCTTTCACCCTCCATCCTTTCCACATGGCCAAACCACCTCAGTGTGTTCCTCATAACGCTTCCTATCACATCCACATCAACACCACAAAGCTCACTTATATCCTCATTTGTCAGCCTGTCTCTCCATGTGACTCCACAGGCTTCTCTTAAATAACTCATTTCCACTGCTCTCACTCTTGACTTGTGTCCTTCCAACAACGTCCAAGCTTCACTTCCATACGTTAGAGTTGGTATCACAATACTGTCATGTAGTAACTTTTTCACTTCCATGCTCACTTCCATGCTTCTTATCACTGCTTTCAACCCTGCTGTACCCTTTCAAGCACTTCACCCTCCCAACCTCCATCCTTACTCATCACACTACCCAAGTACTTAAACGTACTCACATTTTCCAGTTCCTCACCATCCAACCTCGCTGTACATTCACTGACTTCACCTCTCTCAAAGACCATCACTTTACTCTTCCCTACATTCACCTTTAGATTCCGTTTCTTACACACTCACCCAAACTCATCCACCAAGCCTTGCTGCTCTCCTTCGTCTTCACTCAACAACACAGTATCATCTGCAAACAACAGTACAGGGAGTTTCCAAACACTACCCTCTCTCACAAGAGCCACTCCAACATCCACTACCCTACCTTGTACCTCTTTTATTACCCCATCCATGTACAGATTGAACAACCATGGAGACATGACACATCCCTGTTTCATCCCAAACTTCAAAGAGAAAAATTCACTCAGTTCACAATCCACAAGCACTGCAGCCTTAGCACCATCATACGTACTCTTCACAGCATTCAACAACTTTCCATCTACTCCATATATTCTTAATACTTTCCACAATCCTTGTCTATCCACCCTGGCATATGCTTTCTCCAAATCCATGAAAGCTGCATACAACTTCTTTCCCTTCTCTAGAAACTTTTCCACTAAAGATCTAAGAATGAATATCTGATCTACACAACCTCTTCCCTTCCTAAAGCCTCCCTGTTCTTCTACAACTAATTCCTTTGTTCTTTCTCTAACTCTGTCAATAAGTATCCTACCATACACTTTTCCTATTATGCTGAGAAGAAAAATGCCCCTATGATTGCCACACACTTCTTTTTCTCCTTTTCCTTTGTACAAGGGAATAATTATACCTGACTTCCAATCCTCTGGGACTCTACCTTCCTCCCAGGCCAATCTGCACATTTTCCACATCCATTCTACTACTATCTCTCCCCCATGCTTCAGCATTTCACCACACACTCCATCAATTCCTGGGGCTTTCCCCAATTTAACTTTCTTCATTGCTTCCACAACTGCTATCCTACTGATTTCTTTCTGTCTTCTCACCTCCCTCCTTCTCCCAGCCATTCCCCAGCCACTTATACTCACATTTCTTCCATCCTCTATGTTCAACAATTCCTTAAAGTGTTCTCTCTATCTGCTCACTTTTTCTTCCTTCTCCACTAGTAATCTACCATTTTTATCTTTCACTCCCCTGCTAACTTCACTTCCACCTCTTTCCAGAACATTTTCTTACAGTCCCTCCACTTTACATTCAAGTTCCTTCCAAATTCCTTATCTGCTCTCTTCTTACTCTCTCTTGCTAATCTTTTCACCTCTCTCTTTCTTTCTACAAATATCTCTCTCTTCCGCCTCTCAACTTCTTCCACGCCCCTATTTCTCATCCATTCATTGTATGTTTTCTTCTTTTGTGCCACAGCCTGTCTCATCTCTTCATTCCACCATGCTGTTCCTTGCACACCCCTCCGTCTTCTCTTCATCCCACACACCACATCACATGCTGCACATATTTCTTCTGTGAATATCCTACACACAGCTTTCACGTCCCCCATCTGCTGCAATTAATATTTGCACAATCGTTCCTCCACTTCTTTCTTATACTCTGCCTTTTTCTCATCCTCTTGTAACCTTTCCACTCTCCTTACAAATACCCCTTCTTCCCGTCCTTCCCTTCTTCTATTTCTCCATCTTAATTGGATCTTGATTCTGGCTACTACCAAGTAGTGGTCAGAAAGTCAACTCCCCCAACCTCTATAAGCTCTTGCATCCATTACACATTTTCGCATCCTTTCATCCACACACACATAATCAATCATTGCCTTGCTTTCATTCAGTTCACCATCCAACCTTCTCATCACTCACCATGTATTCCTGTGGATCATTTTGTGCCTGAAGAGGATATTGGCTATCACCAACCCCCTCCCAGCACAAATATCCACTAAGGCACTGCCGTTCTCATCTATCTCAGCATTCACACCCCACTCACCAACTATTCCATCCACCTTCACATTCCCTACTTTTCCATTAATGTCACCGATCAAAAACACTCACTCATTCCTTTCAAACTTTTCCATGCATACTTCCACATCTGTCCAGAACTCTTCTCTCACCCTGCTTGCACGATCTTGCATTGGCACATACATACACACAATTGTCCACATTTGTATTCCAACTTTCAACCTTACCCACACAATCGTTGACCCAACTGATCCATACTCTCTTATGCTCTTCTTCCATCTTTGACTCACAACTATACATACTCTTTCTTTTACCCTCTCATTCTCACCTGCTCCAGCACATATACCCCATCCATACTCCCATTCTCTTACACTCTCACCTCTCCATTTAGTTTCAGTTATTCCGCATACATCAACTTTTGCACCCTCAAGCGCCTGGACAATCTCTCTCTCTTTCACCTCATCATTTGCTCCTCTTACATTCCATGTTCCAGTTACCATGTCCTTTGTCCGGTCCTTGGTCGTCATCTTTTGGTCAGTCCTTGTCCGAGGCTTATTGTTCTTTTTGGTTAGTTGTTTTCCGGGGAGGGGCAGTAACCCTCTGCCAACAATTTTAGTCGCCTTTTACGACAAGCAGGAATACTTGGGGAGTATTCTTGAAAACCCCCCTACCCCCTGGGGGGGGTACTGTAGCCCAGTACATTATTATATATATATATATATATATATATATATATATATATATATATATATATATATATATATATATATATATATATATATATAAATATATATATATATATATATATATATAAATATATATATATATATATATATATATATATATATATATATATATATATATATATATATGTATATATATATGTATATATATATATATATATATATATATGTATATATATATATATATATATATATATATATATATATATATATATATATATATATATATATATATATATTGTACTGGGCTACAGGTTATTTAACTTCAATTAAAAATCAACCAAATTTAATATCAACCCCCCAAAAATTAAGTATCAACAAAAAAGAAACTTGATTTTAAGTTGATAATTGTGTATGGCCCGAGAATGATGTTAAAAATACCCTAATGGCCCTTAATAGGAGAAAGGTTACCCACCCCTGCTCTAATGGATGATACTCTGTCCCCTGTCTTGGAATTTTTCCATCTTCTAGCCCCATTATGAGTTAGGACATTGACTTTTAAACCCCGAAAAGACATAAATAAATAACAGTTTGGAAGTGAACTCTACCAGAGAAATCGTGAGATATGGGGAAAAGTACAGAACAACAGTGTGAGGAGGTACAGGACAGTTGTGTCGGCAGCTTACCACCCTAGAGTAAAATTAAAGTCTCTTTCACCATTCTGATACTGAGAACTGTTTTGTAATTATGAAATAAGGGTGATGAATTCTTATCCTGTGCAGTATCAGTCTAACAAATAAAGGTTAGGGTGATCAAATGGAAATATTTCTATTTCTTCATATTTAAGTATAATAATTTCACCTTACTTGCTTGAAACTATCTGAAAGCCTCAACACTTTCAGCAGTGTATGTCTGGGATGGACTTAACCAAGTTCTGGCATAGTATCCTACTTCTAAGACTGGGTCCAGCATGCGTTTTGTCTAGTTTTCAATTACTTTTTAAGCCTTGACATGACCTGGAACTAGTTCAATCTCCCTGGTGTCAGCTAGTGTGTATGGAGTTACAGTGAGTTAAGAAAGGACCACCACCTTCAGTAATGTGTTTCAACACCTCTGATGAACATACCCTTCTTCCCGGAAAACTTGAATGGAAAACCCTCAGCAGGATCAAGTATTTGGTATCTCGTACTAAACTGAAGGGTCAGCGCTACCACCAATATTTTGTGCTTTTCACTAAGTCACAATGTGGACACTTCTTTATATTATGTCCATTACTATCATGTTTAAGATGTACTAACAAGTCTTTTACTTTTAATTTATTTATAACTTAAATTAAGTGTACTGGTCACAACTGAAGATGGTTGTTTCGGCCAGTACAGTTTCCATTTCCTTTTCTTATATTTTTCATAATAAAATTCCAAGATGTTGACGTGTACTAGAAAAAGAACGTATATTTTCCAATCTTTGAGTCGGGATGATACCGTACTAAATTTTACTCTAATATTAACCCGTCCCATCCCGACCACTTTTCCACCACTGACTCCCCTCAATCCCGACCATTTTTGGATTTTTTTTTTTTTTGGCTCAAACCTCCGCTTTTGGTGAGAAACATCGAAAAATCATAGAGAAATCGCTCACCTGAGGTTTAAAATACTCGAAACAGGTAGCAGTACCTCCTCACCTTACTGTGTTTTCTATCAGGCTGGCTCCAAAGAAAACGAGTTCTACGGGAGAGTAACCATTCCACACCACTCATAAACGGTATTTATTTATTTATTTGGTACGAATTTATATGTAATATGAGAGAATATTGGTTTTCACACGGTAATATAGGAAATATAAGCATTGTTTCACTCATGAAACACATCAACATACATGACCTTTTTTGGTGACATTTCCTGATCATCATTTCTGACTGTTTCTTCCTCCTCCACATTGTCATCGATTGGGGAATCACTCTGGCCCTGAATTTCGTACCGTGGCATGACATGGCTTTACTGGCCAAGACACTGGTAACAGGTGAATTGCTGAGACAATGGCATGCAGGAGGGGGGGAGGTTATGCTGGGTAAGGCATTGTCCTTGCCTGGCACCTTGTAGAGGAAGGTGTCCCATGTATACGTATCAAAAATCACTTGCGAAAATCGAAAATTGTGCAAATTAGGGACCTTGCAATTGATTCGCGTTTATGTACGTCGACGGGATTGGCAGTGACAAAACGTGTGGACGTTAATTCACGTCGACGGGACGCCACGGGTTAAGAATCGTGAAATAATATCAAGTTAATTTTTCTCTTTGAAGGTTGGGTTGAAACAGGGATGTATCATGTCTCCATGGTTGTTCAATCTGTACATGGATGGGGTAATAAAAGAGGTACAAAGTAGGGTAGTGGATGTTGGAGTGGCCCTGGAGAGAGAGGATAGTGTTAAATCCCTGTACTGTTGTTTGCAGATATTACTGTGTTGTTGAGGGAAGACGAAGGGGAGCTGCAAGGCTTGGTGGATGAGTTTGGGAGAGTGTGTAAGAAACGGAATCTAAAGGTGAATGTAGGGAAGAGTTAAGTGATGGTCTTTGAGAGAGGTGAAGTCAGTGAATGTACAGCGAGGTTGGATGGTGAGGAATTGGAAAATGTGAGTACTGTATGTTTAAGTACTTGGGCAGTGTGATGAGTAAGGATGGAGGTTTGGAGGGTGAAGTGCTTGAAAGGGAAGAAAGGTTGCTGGTTCTTTGAAAGCAGTGATAAGAAGCAGGGAAGTGAGCATGGAAGTGAAAAAGTTACTACATGACAGTATTGTGATACCAACTCTAACGTATGGAAGTGAAGCTTGGACGTTGTTGGAAGGACACAAGTCAAGAGTGAGAGCAGTGGAAATGAGTTATTTAAGAGGAGCCTGTGGAGTCACATGGAGAGACAGGCTGACAAATGAGGATATAAAGGAGCGTTGTGGTGTGGATGTGGATGTGATAGGAAGCGTTATGAGGAACACACTGAGGTGGTTTCGCCGTGTGGAGAGGATGGAGGGTGAAAGACTGACAAAGAGAGTGTATGTAAGTGAGGTGAAGGGGGCAAGAGGGAGGGGGAGGCCGAGGATGAGATGGAGGGATGGGGTGGAGAGGTATATGAGAGAGGGGTGTGTGAGTTGGGAGCAGGACAGTGAAATGGCGGGGGACAGGGCGACGCGGAGGCTATTTTTTGTGGCCACCCCAATCAGGATTGAGGCGTCTGGCAATAGATAGGTAGATATTTTTTTAATAATCGCTCGTTGGCCGATCAGTGTGTATGTCTTTAATATTTGTGGCATTACTCCAGACATCGAAAGTCAATTGCTTCCTGCTGGGCTACAGCATCTATCGAAATATTTTATGAACTAGTATTTATACGTTTCCCGTCACTGGCTGCGTCGTACACTGGTGCAGTGTAACATGCACTGTGTGAGTTGTCTCCTGTGATTACGAAACTTCCTTATAATATATGTTTTGGAAAGAACGTGAACTATCTTGAACACACAGGATATAGATGCAGCCCAGTTATTCCAAGAGGTCGAATAAAAGCAGAATATCGATTTCCATAGCACTCATACATGGATCATACTGAGATTATTGACTGTAAACACAAAGAACACTGTTCAGGAGAAGTGGTGGTCGAATCGATAGAGAGGTGGCCTGCGGTCCTCATGGACCCAGGTTCGAATCCCGGCTGGAGCAGGGAACAGTTTAAGGATTAGAATTTCATTAAAGCAGACTTTACTGATCTTCCATAAGACCCGCCGACATGTTGTAAAAATACCCCCGCTAATACCAATACACGAGTCCTGTATGAGACAGCCCTAGCATGTATTCAATGTGGACGGTGGGTATTGGCGCCAAAGTGGTGACATGTGGAGGTGTATGTATGTAGGAGGACTACTGGGCCTTGGGAATGGGCTGTGAAGCCTATGCCCAGAGTTGGAAACATTAAAAAAAAAAAGGCTACTCAGTGGCAGAAACGTGAGAAAGGTATGAAGTAGAGCGCTCAGATAAGGTTAGAAACATCATCATCATCATAATCATTATCAGCATCACCATTATCATTATCATCATCACGATTATCTTTCTAATCATAATCAACAACATTTAGCCTTCTTTCAACCTGAAGGTGGGGTAGAAAATGAGGGAGATAAACTCCACTGCCAACTGATGAAATGGGCTATCCACTCATTCACACACAGTTCAGTTCTCGAGAATCCTTACTCAGCCTCGCAGGCACAACCATTTACACAGATCGATAATATTATTGCCTATTACATGGAGTCAGCACGATGACTGAAAAATTTAAGAACAGATACCAATTCCGTGTAATCCGCTTCTAACATACAAAATTCATCCAAACAGTGCGATCCCTTATCAGTTCCCGAGCCTATCCAACTTCCATACCTTGCCTTCTGCCATGTCCATTTATCTCTAAACCTTTTTCATGGTCTACAACTCCACACCCCTTACTCGAACTGGCTCACTGTTATCCTTTTCTCCACCCTATTTATATCCATTCATTCAATATAATCGTTCCATCAACGTGCACTCTCTTTTACAATGTACGCCACATCTTTCAAGAACCACTTTATTTCTTATCCTACCCACTTTGCGCTCTCTGCACATATTTCTAAATAACCCCACTTTTCCAGTTCCAGCTCCTGACTTTATCATATGAACCAAATCTCGTACCTGCATGATACCATGGGCAGAACTCTGATGCATTCCGCTTCCCACCGCCACACCCAGATTTCTGCTGATATCATGGCTTTCATAGCAGCAGCTACTTTCGTTCCCTGCATCATCTACTTACCACTTCTAATGTATGTTTGCCGCTCTTTCCTATCATTGCACCCGGTTACTTAAACTCTCCTACTGATTCGTCTCTCTTCCATGATCAACGGATCACACTCTGGATCACCTTCTTTTTCAGCAATTATGATTTTAGTGAAATCCTGTCCAGATAATACTTTCAAAGCGAGATGCTCACATCTATGAGCAAAACTGAACCAGTCTGCAAAGCTCTTGTTCACTGACGGCACAGCATCATCTGCATACATCAGATTCGAGATACTCCATCCTTCGCCGGTAATTACTGTCCTCTTCCCTCTGTCCATGACACAAGGCTTTTGATGTGAGAGCTTCTCGAGGAGTGGACCTGTCCTTTTGTCTCGCACTAACAGTTTTCAGAAACGAGGTGCTTCTTCCTCTTAGTATTCAGTGGCTTTATCTACAGTCTGATGCCTTAATCCCGTAAGGGGTGGCCACAAACAAATCTCCTCCATGTCGCCCTGTCCCCTGCCATTATGCTCTCTTCCCTCATTTCACACTCTTTTCTCTCACTTATCTCTCCATGCCATCCCTCTATCTCATTCTCGGTCCCCCCCCCCTCTCCCCTCCCCTCCTTCACCTTGTTCACATACACTCTCCTCTATAGTCTCTCACTCTCCATCCTCTCCACATGGCCAAACCATCTCGGTGTATTTCTTCTTGAAGCCATTCATATCCCTCTTTCTGTTCTTCGTTTTCTGCTTATAGTTGTTCACTTTGTACTTGTAGCTGTTCTCTGAGTTCTTTCTGTCCTTCTGTTTGTGCTTGTAGTTGTTCATTGAGTTCTTTCCTGAACTCTTCTGTCCTTCACTTTGTGCTTGTAGTTGTTCACTGAGTTCTTTCTGCCCTTCAATTTGTGCTCTTAGTTGTTCACTTTGTGCTTGTAGAAACTTCATGATTGCAGCCACAGACGCCTCCTCCTGCCTAGCTTGGCTTCTTGTCTGTACACCTTCCAGCTCAGTGTCGAAGATATAATTCAATGCAGCACTTTTCGATCCCAATGCTAACACCACTGTTACGTCCACGTCCCGCACTGCCACAGGGTCCAACAGCAGTAGTTCAGCATAGGAAGGATGTCACCCAGTGAATCGGTCTTCTTAGGATCAGCCTTTCGGTGTACAACAGTAGATCCTTACACAAGATCAACTCAGGCATAATAACACAGTCTTCTCGCATCCATTTTCTTTATTTTACCAAGTAATTATGTTGTCTACTTCACAACTCCAGAGCTACATTAACTTCACAAGACCACAATTCAAACTAAACTGAAACTCCTTTACTCTCTGCCCCATCCTTTTATAACCCTCCTTGCTTCTTCAGCATTCTAAGGCATGCTGGTACCTGTTCGTAGCAACAACAGTTACCAAATCGGAGACATCCAAAAAATTCCAATTTCCTTACATTATGTAGCACTCTAAATTCTTTAGCATACAAATTGAAATTGAATTACATTATTGAATAATCGCCTAAATAAACATTATAGAGAAAATAAAAAGAATTAGAATGAATGCATAACATTACAGATTACCTAAACTCACACCAGCAGGCTATCTGGCAACTCTGATTTGTAACGGAAAAATGTGAGAATCGTCGGGAATTCTCCAGCACTACCTAACTAGCAATCCAGCTTCTTAACAATGCTATACTGAAATGTAGTACACTACGCCATTCTATTGACTTCAGAGAATGAATCCATGCTTCCCCATACATAACAATGGAGAGCTAAGATGCATCAAAATTCAATACCTGCAGCAACACTGTATGAGACTGGTCGATAACATGGAGTGTCACCTTCAGTTCGGACTAGAATGGATGAAAAGGCAACAGAGAATAGAATATTAATAATGGATATATGGAGAAAATAACTGATGGGAGAATGAAAGAACGGGTTGGCTGAAAATGGAAAACTTGAATAAAGGGTGGAAGAACACTGCAGGGAGCGAGATCGTGAAATATTAATTACATAACAAACATACTAAGATTTCTTCAGAGTGATAAATTATACGATAGGAGAAATATTACCAAGCCTAACGATGCTGTGCCGTGATTGATGACATATCGTGTGTGAAGTTGAATAATGAATGAGAGTAAAGAATGCAGGATGATATACTAGCATTTACTGGTGACAGCACAATGAATCAAGCCATAACCCGTGATGGATGACAAGTACCACGTTAAAATCGTGTTAAAGAAATATCCTTACCTAAATATTTTACTCCGGTATTGGAAATTATGCTACTGGGAGGGACTGATGATATTTGTGCAACTGTGTCAACATCAAGCAAGGAAATCGTGAAAGTTTGATGTGTCTCTTACTCAGTATAAAATCAGCTTGTAATAGTTACAGATGACAGGTGTTAAGGTGAACTTTAAAATATTGCTCATTACCACTGGCTGCTCTTCGTAAATCAGAATACAGAGGAAAAAGGTCATGTTTATGATACGATTCATGTGATACTTAACCATGTTGGCGTATTATTGGAGTGTCACCTCCAGTTCAGAATATCAGAGATTAGAAGAATAATAGCGTATAAGGTGGAAAGAACTGATGATTGGAGAATTCTGGGTAAGGGTTGACCAAAAACGGATAACTGGAATAAAGGGCAGACGAATAATGCAGGGTATGTGTGGGGAGGGCTGGCGGTTGGGAGGGTCCAGCAACGGAACCAATATGGCGAGTGAGTGAGGACAGAGATGTGAAGGCGTTTTTGATGTTGCCGTTCTGTATGAAGTCTTGGCACTCAACGCTCAGTGTTAGATGCTGTATATAGGCACTGAAACCAGCATTAATTAATGAAAAGTCAGTTAAAACTGGAAATAAATTACAAATTGTGTAGCGTCTTCCTAGTGCTAGAACCGGGAATGTTACTACACCCTTAAATATATTAATATTATCTTTATTCCCCCATTATAACTTCACTCATATTCGGGTACCCATGGAACTGGTTAGTTTAGACACACATAACTGTGCATTCCTTTGTATTCATCGATTGTTACATTTGTAATTCCATGTAAACATATTGTACTGTATACCTTTCTCACCTGTTATACCGGTTAGAGGCCACTTATTTTCTTCCAACACAACTGAATAAATAGTAGTTTTATTTAAATGCCTATTTATTCATATAAAATAACAACAATTTTTAGATAAAGCTGCTCTATGGCATGCCCTCCTAATAATCTTCTTGGCAACAGTGTTTCATATGAGAGAGAGAGATCAGTCAGTAAAGCAAAAATTACCCTACACGAGAGAGAGAGAGAGAGAGAGAGAGAGAGAGAGAGAGAGAGAGAGAGAGAGAGAGAGAGAGAGAGAGAGAGAGAGAGAGAGAGAGAGAGAGAGAGAGAGAGAGAGATTACAATTAAATGACATCTGGGAGGTGTTCGTGTGATGAAATGTGAAAATTTTTGTCTTTACAACATAATTCGAATTATAACATGTAATAGGCATCCACACAGGAAGTGTGGAATGTGTTCGAGCAAGCGAGCGAGCAAGTCAGGCAGTGCTGAATATTGTCTCATGTGGCTCATCGTCTTCGTCTGATTTCCTGACCTGAAAATACTAAAAAATAATTTATTGGATTACACCAAAAATATTCCCTCACACTTCCTAAAACCAATACTCCTCTTGTATTGATTTTAGGTCTAGGGCTTGTGACCTAGCGGTTTAATAATGACTGCTTTTTGCTCACTCACAAAAATTACTTTCACCAAATCTCTCGGTGCTCTCCGATTCCAATCAGAGACCAGAAATTCAGAGTTTCTTATGTCAGTCATGGTATTGTATTAGTCTGACTCGGATTCAGTCAGGAAAAAAAAAAAAAAAAAAAAAAAAAGCTAAACAGAAGGTATTATTTGTTTTGAAAAGGCAAAACCTGGTTGCTCTCAGCAATTGTCGGATAATACTGCTGTGCTACTCACGCAACCTTAGACCGTTACTTCTTGTGCAGCCGGCTGTTCTGCTAATCTGCTTTATAAAAAATCTTTTCCTCGATTTACGGAACAACTATTGGGAATTATAGGTTGTCTATGAAATGAAAATAATTGAGGATTTTTATGTGATTTCCAAATTGGTGCCAATCATTCTTGTAGCTTCAAAATTGGCAGAGATATCCAAAAAAGTTCACTACCGTACTATAGAGTTTTCCTCCCGACCCCTGCCCCCATTTCTTGCTGATGCAAATCTTTCGCTTGGGTACATACAGTATGTTGCGGGTCCAAACTGTGACTAAATTTGGTGTTCGAGCGAGTGAAGCGAGCGAGAGCAATAATAACTTTCTTAGCAGAAAACGTGTATGAATAAAAAAAAAAAAGTAAGAGTCATCATGCTGCAAAAGTATTTTTTTTTTTTCTTACGGAAGGTAAATAGAGGAAGAAAAACAAGTTAAATTGAAAAATTCATACACCAGTTGGACTTGAGCTGCTGTAGGTTGACGTTTGGGAAGGGGAGGCGGACACTAATCTGTAGCAGCGAGATCCAAAGAGAAGCAGTTTGGGGATAATTGAATTCTGATAGGCAAAAGTTCTGCAATATGCCAGTGTGACAGTCAAGTCATGAGCGCTACCAGATGCCCTTGTAGCACATGAAGTATCTGTAAAATGTTGCAAGGAAGACAACATTCCATCTTCTTGTAGGGGATGTAGTTCATTTATGATTGCTGGGTTATTAATGTTTCTTTTAGCTTTGTTTTGATTTTTGTCCAGTTGTTTTAGTGCAGCTTCACTTCCACTCCACAAGAGTGAGCAATTGTTGAGCTGAGAGCGCATATGACTCTAGTAAATTGTAGTTAAGTGATCATCAGTCAGGAAAGTACGGATTCTGTAAAATAATCTTAGTTTCTATGAGGTGGTTTACCAAATTATCCAAGGTGAGAGGTCCAGCTGAAGGTATGTTAAGCAAAACACCGATATTTTCGATGCTTTTAGAGATAGGAATATTGGTTGCATTTGAAGTCAGTATAGGAATTGGGAAATATCAATTAGTAAACTAGATATATTTCGTTCCCTCAACATCAAATAAGAATGTTAATTTGTCCCAATTCACTGATCACAGAAGGGACTTGATTTATAGAGACTGCTGTGCTGAGTTGGAAGTTAGAGATATCGAACAATGTGAATGGGTGGTTAAGTATAAAGTTAATGTAAAGTGTTAAATCATCTGCATATGAGTGACTGGAATTATGGGCGACAGACAAGAGTTTATTATTTTGAATGATGAACAAGGGTGGAGCCAGGACTAATCCTTGTGGCATAACGGCATTGACTCGAAACTAGAATATACATCATCTACCTTTACTCTTATCTTCCTGTGGCTGAAATATGAGGGGATCAGTAGGACAAAAGATGATAGGTCATAGGAGGGGAGTTTGGATAACAGGCAATAGTGTCACACTCTGTCATAAATATCAAGGTCTACTGCATGGGTTTCTCTATGTTGGTCAAGTGACAATTGGATTGTATAAGTAATGATGCTGAGTATATGAACAGAGGATATTTTGTGGCGAAAACCATATTGTCTGTCACTAATTAAGTTGTTGGAGATCAAAATGATAAACGATCTGCTTATTAATGACAGTCACAAATACTTTACCAAGAGATGATGTGATAGCTGTAATCAGAGTGATCAGAGGAATTTCGTTTCTTAAGAAATGGGTGGATGTCCGTTTCTTTCCAAGAAGTAGGAAGTGAAAAAGTGCGTATGCATATTCTGAAAAATTAACCTGGAACAGTAGCAAGTTCTGGGAACACTTTCAAAACCACTGGAGGAAGTCCATCCGGACCTAGAGCTATGTTGGTTGGTAAATTGTCTAGGATAGCTTTTACATACCTAGTATGTATCTTTAGTGGAGTAATTTCGGGAAAGTCAAGTTCTAGTACAGGAACGTTCTAAGTAACTTCCTCTGAAGTAGTTCTTACAAACGCACCTTTTCCATGAGCATCATTTAAAGTTTTTCCGTCTGAAGATTATAGCGGAATAGTGGGTGATGATTTGTTTAAGTTATATTGAAAGAACTAAGAGTTGACCAAGATATTTTATTGCCGTCAGGATTATGTAATAGGTTGGATACTTGGTTGTGAAGGAAGTTTGATTTGGCAATATTTATTTTGGTTTTGCATGGTTTCTAGTAAATTTAAAATGATTAAGAGATTCGTTTTTTTTTTTTCTTTACCTCCAGTAAGGGTTATATGTTCAAGACTTTTGGGTGCTTACTCTGGAACAATTACAGTCGAATCATTTTCGAGAGACCGATATTTCGTAATTTGTTGACTAGGTTGAACAATTCCACACCAATTTGTATGAAGTTATTAATGTAGGACTGGGTAGAATTGATGTCAGTGGAGAAGGAAGACTGCAATGGAGTATCTGCAAGATTGTTTCTAAATCCATCCCAGACTGCCCTATCAAAGTGCCATCTGGTCACCCTGACTGGTTCAGAACAGGGAGGTTTGGGGCAACCGACTAATGAGGCTTTGATAAGATTGTAGTCGGAGGATCCCAGCGGTGACAGTACCTATATCCTGTGTTGATCTGGGTTATTTGTCAGGAATAGGTCCAAGAGACAGGTATTATGGTTAAGAGTATCAGGTATTCTGTTGGTTGTTTTACCAGATGTGTGAGATTTAATGATTCTGGAAACTGCTCGCATTCAAAACGCACATCGCCAAGTCTGGCAGAATGCAATAACCATTCTACATTATGTATGATAAAATCGCCCAACATGGTAATTTCGGAAGTTAGGGTGAGGTTACGATTGCTCAACTGTGTACAGTATATATGGAGTCAAATAAGCAGGGTTGTTGTGAGGCATCAAGGAAGCGATAAACTGTGCAAACATATTTGGTCATTTTAATGTCATATTATAGTTTGCACAATGATTAATCAGAACTAGTAGAAGTGATGTTCATGACAGTGTCAGCTGCATATTCAGGTTCAATATAGCAACAAGTGCCTCTCTTTTAACGAAAGTTGGTGAAGAGATGGCACCTATCTACCTATCTATCTATCTATCTATTTATCTGTCTACCTATCTATCTATTTATGTCTATCTATCTATCTTTATAAGTATATATATATATATATATATATATATATATATATATATATATATATATATATATATATATATATATATATATATATATATATATATATATATATATATATATATATATATATATATATATATATATATATATATATATATATGTGTGTGTGTGTGTGTGTGTGTGTGTGTGTGTGTGTGTGTCCACTCACTCGATGTAGTGCTGCTCTCGGGTATCTGCCCTTTCCCCTCCTCCATCCTTCTTTCCTTTCATCCTCTTCTGTCTCTCTTTTCTTCATTCTTTCCTTGTCCTTCTGCCTACGGGTGACTTTACACTCCCTCTTCTGTCTTTCTTTCCTTCATTCTTTCCTCTTCCTTCTACCTGTGGGTGACTCTACACTGAGTGACAAGCCAAATGGTTTCCTGTACACCAGGAAACCATTTATTTCGCTGGGTGGTAACCATATAACCAAATTTTGGCGCCTGGTGGTTTAGTGAGTAATTACGGCGCTCCAATCGGATTGAGCCGGTGAAGGTTTATATCCAAGGGATGGTTGGGTTTTATTGTTCACGTAATGCCACTCAGGGATGAGTGAGGCTGGTCACTCCCATGTTAAAATGTTAAAATCAGGACCAACTTGCCTGGCCCCGGGCTCCTACGTTTCTCATGGGGCAATGTAGGAATGGATGATGAATTATATATATATATATATATATATATATATATATATATATATATATATATATATATATATACGATATATCAGCGGTTTTATTTCAGTCGCGAAAAAGTGGATAATCGATATAATACTGGCTATGAAATTCCCTCTTGAATAATACAATTGAGGTATTTTTCGTTAGGAACTTGTTAACACTGGGAAGAATACCATTAAATAAAATCAGCGGTCGCTCACTGCACCTCTCTCTCTCTCTCTCTCTCTCTCTCTCTCTCTCTCTCTCCAACTTGCTACCGAAACTTGCAGCAGCTTTGCATGGATTACCTTCAGTATGGTATCGCATGTCGTGTCTCGAGCTGCGTTGTTTAATCTGTGGAAACCCGACCTGTACTGAGAGAGAGAGAGAGAAGGGGGGGGGGGAGAAAATTCAGTGAACCAGGAAGCAGAGACGAGGAGTTGTTGTTGTGGCCCAAGGCTCATCTGAACATGAACACAGTGGGCTGCAGCATAAAGCTGCCCTCCAGCAGGTCACCACCCACTTTTGGGGGGACATGGAGGGAGCTGTGGGACGTTTGCCAGTCTGGGCAATGCAGCCGTCCAGTAATAATGTAGTCACCACCTGAAGGCGTCCGTCTCCTCCTACTGCACTTAGGATGGAATAGAAAGTGTTACCTGTTGAGCCCATTTACATTTTGTTGCCATCAGATGTCTTAATACAGCTTCGACAATACAGGGGCTGGGAGCTGTGTCCAAGGGTTCAATCCATATGTCACTCCAGAGTTAAAGCATAATCTGTCACTAAGAATATAATATAAAAAAAATGTCTGCGGATTAAAGGAGCTAAATAACGATGAAGGATATAGAGCTGATATAGCAACATGCAGTGATCAGTTATGGTGTTTTAACAGTTCCCCTATATCATGGAAATTATGGGCAAATATTAGATATTTAAATTTTCCTATTTTCCAAAGTAGTGTTACTTTCTCACACTGTCGTCGTTGGTTTTATGTGTTTTTCGTATAATTTTTCATAATCAAATTACAGTGTGTCGAAAGTGCTCAAGCAAATAAGTAAGTAAATAAATAAATGCCTATTTTGCAAGCACTGAGAGTTGATGATTGTACATATACTTGGCTCTAACATATAAATGTTGAAATTTCATTTATCTCTCGATTATCCTGAAGGTTATGTAATACAAAATCACTCCGTGGTCGAACAGTGGATGTCTTTGATGTTTGTGGTATTGCTCTAGGCATCGAATGTCGATCGCTGCCGGCTGCTCTACCTCGTCTACCTCAATATTCTATGAGCTGGTATGGATACGTCCCCCGTCACTGGTAATGTTGTACACTGGTAAAGTGCAAGGCACTGAGTGAGTTGGCTCCTATGACTACAGCCCTTCTTTATGGCTGTCTAATAGTCATACTTCGTTACCTATACAGTCTTGTACAAACAGGAGATAGTGAAATGGGACGACTCTAAGCCAATTGTACTCGTACAATTCAGCCATTGCAAGAGGACGAATGAAATCAGAATATCGAGGTCCATTATACTCTTGCTCGGGTCAGGACTGAGTTTATTGATTAAGTAAACGCAACGAACAATGCTCAGCTAATCAGTATAAAACGTGAGAAAGCACTGAATTAGAGCGCTCAACCCTCTCTCTCTCTCTCTCTTCTATGCTGCGTGTTCTTTCTGCTTCCCTCCCATCCATACCACCTCATTTTTCCTTTTTTTTTTCTTAATTCATTTTTTTTTCTATTTCTTCGTAATTCTCTGATCATTCGTTTCTGTTTATATGGGTTTCTTTTCTCCGTTGTCTTTTACCTACAGACCTTTATTTCCCAACATTCTAATTCTTTCCGTATCATCTCTCGTTTCCATTAAGGATTTATGTTTTTCTTTGTTCTCCCTTCTTTCCTCAGCATTAACTTCACCTCTTTCTTTCCTCTTCTTCCATTTCCCCAATTTTTTTCTCTCTCCTTCCTCATTCTTCTTCCTTTTCTTTTCTCCCTTCACTCAGGTCCTCTGGATAATATTTACAAAGCACCCACTGTGCTGTACAAACTCACACCACACGCTTTTACACTCTCACACACTCACAGATACAAAGTAAATACGTGTGTGCTATCCACCAGTCAAGTCACAGACCACGATAAAGCCTACAGTCTGATATTGTAAGGTGGCCTCTATAGTAAGAAGATAAAAAAGTACCAAATTTATCATTTGTATGCACGGAATGGAGCCTGTGATGACTTATTACCTCTGAAAATACCAACCCTATTCCTCTGTACTGTTTGACCTTCATCTTTAACACTGCTCTGCTTGATTATAGTCAAACCAGAATATGATGAGCTCTGAGGTGGGGCAGGTAAGAAAAGCGCATATGCAAAACATTTAAACCTTCAACTTTACATTGTCGAATGTTAAGATATTTACAACTTTATATTAGCTTGAAATACTTCATATATAATATATTTAAAAAAAATTCATAGTAACGATTTTTTTCCCTTTATAAGAAAATAAACAACGACTCTATACATGTGACTACGTTGTTTAGACCACATGCCACATTTCCGGTGACCCACGGGTTTGGGTCAGTCACGGCCACTCACCTACCACCCACCATAGCTTGTATTTTTATACTATAATAGCCGATAATTGCCTTAATGGAACCAAAAAGACTTAACGTAACAAAAGTATGGTAGCATAGTTTTGGCGGAGTTATCCCATTCAAAATATTATAGAAAACGTTGGATACCGAGTGGGTTTGTTTTGGTACAGATGTTGCAGTGCTGTACTTAAGGGAGATTACTGGAAGCAGTAACTGGTCTAGCTTTCCAGACAGACTTGTTCGCGCCATAATGCTAACCATTGGTATTTCGCCTGTTACCACATTAATATCGGTAGACCAGTTGTATGACGCACTGTCAGTCTTGTAATTGATTATATAGTAGTCGTAGCCGAGATGTAGGGAATAGTGAGTGGATTTTGTGAGATAACCTCAGTTCACTTGTAGTCGGTGACAGGAGAAGATAAAGATGAGTACTGGGGTTTGACTGTAATTTATTTCTTTAGAGGGAATATCTCAAATTTTATACTAAGTGTGTCTCACAGGAGTGTATTGAGGTGAGAGCGGTTTTATGCTTGCTAACTCTCTCGCTGGACCCCCCTTCTCGCTCTCTCTTCTCCAGCCTCCTAATTCCTTCTGTCTTCTCCTCTTTCCTTCCGTATGTAAGAACTTCCATCACATGGGCTACTGTCGTTGGATATTCTAGAAGCCTGTGTGTGTGTGTGTGTGTGTGTGTGTGTGTGTGTGTGTGTGTATGGTAATTTTCCGGCCAAGCGTCACGAGGTGCAGAATATGGCATTCCTCAGAGGAAATGTGCGATATTTCCTGCAGGCCCTAGCCATGACTTTGATTTAACCTCTAGAGTACCTATGTTTGTTTTATGATATTGTAGAGTCCTGACAGCACCGACTGGACCTTCTACAGTAAGTGATCCTTCTTGTGTTATGAATCCTTTTCATTTCTTTATTCTTGCAGCTTCACGACATCTGTCACCAGAGATTAGACGAGGATCAGAAGAATGGTTTAACCTCTAGTCTTATCAAAACTTATACGTTTCATACATTTAATGTTAGAAGTCAGCCAAAAAAGGTAAATTTGGAAGTGACTAAGATTAGTGCTTAACATCAAATTAGTTGTTAAAGAAATTTTGCGTGATTTTTAGACACGTTCAGCACAAAAACAACAAAAACCCAACATGTGATAAAAAAATAATTCAGTTGATGTATATTAGTAAATAATTAATTAAATAAACTTATTTTCACCAATCTGCCTTTTGTTGCCACTTTCAAGAACAACAAGTAAACTTTTTTGTTTTATTGCGGTGCCCTTGATTCTTCCACTCTCACTTTTTATTTATATATTTATTTATTTATTTTTTGCCTAGATTGCGTGCTGTGTAAAAACTGAATACCGAGTGCTGGCGTACATGAGATGTGTGCTGGAGCGGTGCAATGAAGCGTGGGCGCGAGTGATTGAGCGATCTTAACCTGGTGAGAGCCACAATAATAATACAGATCTGCAAAATTAAATTAATAAAAAATTGTTTTAATTCTGAGTAGTTACTTTTTGCTGCACGTATGAACACATAAAAAGAAAATACATTTAGAATGTTTCCATCACATCACATTTTTATACAGTGTTAAAAAGACTATATTAAATTATAGCAGTTTGTAAATTTCAGTGGATCTGTACAATATTGCTCTAAATTAACTGAAAATGAAGATGTAATTTTTAAACATATACATGAAGGAAATAACGCTATATACAGATTATTCCATGGCTCACATAACTTCTCAACTCGCAACTTCTCACTTTTTTGCTCTAAGACTTCGTTTGGTGGCCAGTCGTTTGCACAGTTTTTCTGGTGCATACCTATAATTCATCCAGCATTAGTCAGCCATCATACTGACATCCCAACGTCCCTGGTAGGCTACTTTCTTTCCATGTCCTTGATATCCTAATGGAATCTTTCACCCTTTTCTTCACTCACCGCTCCAAGATTTTCGGTGAAAAATTCCAGATGCGGATCCAAAAAGTGAACATTGAGGCTTATGTTGCAACCCAACCTCCTCAACGTAACCAACAAATTTCTTACAATTTCTTTGTAATTTAAATCCTTACTGTTACCTAAAACCTTAGAAATAACTTCTTTGAATGATACCCCAGCCTCTCGTTCCAGGTTGTTCATCGCACCGTCAAATTCTGCAACAGATATCAGTTAGCTATTATTAGATGCACTAAATACACTCTTTCAATTTAGCTTCAGACAAACCAGGAAACTGCTGGCACTAATACGTAAAACAGGTTTCATTTTTTGATAGGACTTTGACACAGCATCATTAACCCAAGCTCACTATGAAGCGGTGGTAGCAGCACTTTATCTGGTTTCACCAACCAAGATCTGATAATGTTTTTGGCACCAAGCTGTAGATTTTTTCTGTTTGGCCATTCCTTATGAACCCAATGGAAACCAATAGTTCTGCTGTCCCGCTCACAGAGAAAACGTGGGAATTTTGTATACCATGACTGCTGACCCAGTAAGATAAACAGAAATTTCAGGTCCCCATATATGAACCAACGGTGCTCATGTAGTTGATTTTCTCGAGAAGATTTGCCAAATTCTGTTACGTGTCTTTTAAATGCACAGAATGAGCAATAGGTATTGATGCACATTTATTACTATTATGAAGAAATACCTCTTTCAGTCTTCTTTTAGATGAGCCTATAAATTGTCTCGATTCTTCTGCAGTATAATTTCTGCCAAGTTTCTGCACTAGGCCACTTACGTCAGTGCAATAAACCAAGGATCCATCTTTCTTGAGGTATGGTGCAAACTCATTTTCTCTATTTCGGCACCAAGAAAAACTTTTGTCTGGATGTAATAAGTTTACCTTTTAATCGGGACCCCAGGAGCAGTGCAGCATCTTTGGGGAGTTCGAAGTCCCTTACGAATAAGTTCATCCAGGAAGAATGGCTGCGGCTCATTGCCTGAACATGTTGGAACAAATTCTTCATTGTCTACTGCGGCAGTTTCTTCCTTTGAGTGAGTTTCTACATGATCAGGGCTATCAGGTGGAGTAGGGATTCGTAGATCAGGTCCATGTGCTGCAGATCTTATTGCTGATGGAAGATTAGGATAAACAGTTTCTTTCTGATTCTTTTTACCTGCGCCAAGTAGATTGCTTTACACCACGTTGGTTTGTATGTCTGTCTGTTAGCAGGATTACTAAAAAAATATGAACGGATTTTGATGAAAATTTTGTGGAAGAGTGGGCCATGAGCCAAGGAAGAAATGATTAACTCTGGGGCAGACTCCGGATCCGGAGTATCCCACACAATATCTCCAAAATTTCTCAGTGAATTTCAATGAAATTTTGTGGAAAGGTGGGCGATGGACTGTGAAGAAATTATAAAATTTGGAGGCCAGTCCGGACCCGGGTCTGGATCCTATACCCACGGATCCGGATCTGGATCCGGATCCGTTTTAATGGCCATGGCATTGACGGAGGTATGCGTTTTACTTTCTAGTTGTTGTTTCCTTTAATCTTGCAGGGAGAATAAAAGAATAATCGTTACTATGATTTTCGGGTTCCCTCCATATCATTGGAATACCACAAGCAAGAGCCTTCCTTTTGCCTTTTGTCCATTGTCGTACTTCCTCAGCACAAACACTGCAGACGCGGTGAGAGGCCCACTTTTTGTCTTGTTCACCAAGTTTTATTCCAATGTAGGCGTAATAAGCTTTTTTTTTTTTTTTTTTTTTTTAACAAAATCTGTTAAGTTCTGTTTCTTTTTTCACTACAAATTTTCCACAGAGATGGCAAAAAAGATCAAGACTGTTCACACCACCTCTAGACGCCAATATATGATCGTTAACAGTACAAACTAATCTTAATTTATCTCTTGACAAAAATAATCACCAGTTCTTCAATACTGTTATCAATAAATATCACTGTGGCAAAAAAAGAAACACTCCACTGAAAGTAATTTACTGTACAAACACACCAGTCAACTAACTGAAACACACTGAGATATGTTTGCTGTACTCTAATGCTGGTACGACTCATCACTGTGCTGTTCCAGCTATATTCAGGTTCATTGTCAAATAAAATAACTGTTGTTTTAAACATGGGCTTTAATATTAGGAAATACTAAATTCAAACATATTTTCATTGTAATAAGATATCCATATGTAAATATTTATTTAGTGCAAATTGATTTAAAAAATTTTATTGAAAACTAATAAAAAGTGTTCTGTGAAAAAATGTTAGGCTACGTGATGGAGAAAAATGGTTTTCGTTCTTTAGTTTTGCACCAAAAATATATAAAAATCATGTGAAATAATCGAAAATTTTTGAATGTGTACCTGTGACTGTTAAAAGTATCACGTGAATCATTTGCATGATACTAGTAGAGGCTGTGATTATTTCCAATGAACCCCTTGACTCGATTCCTTTTTTTTTGTTTATTATTGGTGTTGCTAGTTTTTTTTTTTTTTTTTTTTCAGCATAAGAGCCCTGAGAGGCAAGAGGTAAACAAGAATACGCCTACCCCGCCTGCCTATAAGTTTTATCATTTATTGAACAAAATGTTCTGAAGGTGAATACCTCTACTAATGAAATTTCATCGTAATACGATAGTAAAGATGAAAGTCAAGCACTCCAAAGAAAAGCAGGGTTGGAATTCTCAGAGGTAATCAGTCATGACAGGCTCCATTCCGTGCATAAAAATTACAGATCTGCCACTTCTCAAACTTCGTACGGTACATGCCACCTTACAAGACACTCTGTATTCCGTGGACTGTGTCTGTATTGGTAGACAGCACATGCAAATTCATCTGAGCGTGTGAGGGAGTAGACGCGTGTCGTGTGAATTTGTATAGCACGGTGGGAGCTTTTTGTCTTCCCCCGAGAAGTGAATGAGGGGAGATAAAATGAGAAGGGAAAAAGAGAAAACAAGAAGAAATGGAAGAAGAGAAAAAGTGTAAGATGAAATAAATATTGAGAAGGGAGAACAAAGAAAACTCTCTCTCTCTCTCTCTCTCTCTCTCTCTCTCTCTTATTTTTGGAAATAAATAGGTACATGTATAAAAGAGGAGGCTGAGTGGCAATGGCATAATGGACTATTTGTGGTGAATTAGGGAAGCGAGCTGAAGGAAATTGGTCTGGGTAAAGGAAAATATTAGGTAACTGATAAGAGTAGAGAAAGAGACGAGGGAGAGAGAGAGGGAGAAGTAAATGAACAGTAAGGGGCCAAGAGTGAAGGATAAAGATGAATGAATGAGAGACACAGAATGAAGGATAGGAACAGAGCTTAATGTGGTGGGGTGGGAATATATGTTATGATTGGCGGCTGAGGAAATGGGCAGGAGGTGAAGGGGTGGTGATGGATCGGTGGGAAAATGAGTGATGGCTGGTGACTAAGGGAGAAAAATTTAGATATTCAGGATGGCATTAAATTCTCAAATATCGGGAACTCTAACAACCGAACGTAACATGAAACTGCCGCATAACTATACTACCGACAATGAAGAAACTTATTGTAAGACTGTATCGTCACAGTAAGAAATTAAATTAAGTTTAATGATTTATTTACACATGCATATAACTAGTTCACCATTGGCTATCCTGTATTGTAATGAATATGAAAATAAACAGTAGCTGAATACAACTACAGTGCTGAAGCAACACGCAATTGAATCAACACCCTGGAAAAAATGAGTGTTGGGAAGAATAAAATATGAAGAAATGGGAATTTGAGTGAAAGTTAGATATGATGGTTATGTTGAGACTGAGTCAAGTGTGGACGGAAATTATTACAAACGGGAATATCTAGTGAGTCACTGAGTAAGTGATACAGTTAGGAGAAATATTTACCTTGGCAAATTGAAGCTGAACAAAGAGACGACACTGATCAGTCACGAAAGAGCGATTTAACATGTATGCATTGTTAAATAGGTGATAGAATAATTTAGTATAAAAAAGCCTACATGAATCAAATGAGCAAAATAGTCGTTTACGAAATGAAGAGGAGGCTACCAGAAAAAGAAATGTTAGTGGCTATAAGATGATAAATATGTAATAGAACAGAGTGTGGCTAATTTAGATATGTTTGATGTTGAAGCGACTGGGTTAGGTGATGCGATGAAAAACATCGAAGAAAACAAGATGAGTGAGGTGTTGACATGAAAGGGAGTATTAAGTTTGTTTCTGCTACGTACGTGGAGGCGTTCCTGTTGCAGTATCAGTAGCAACTTCACTGCCAAACATATCTTCGTCACAGTAGCTGCCTGCAATTTTTACATATTCCTTCGTTTTTAACTTTTCTTCATCTCTCACAACGTATTATTGAATGTAAAGGAAACAATGGTGGATGGGTGTGGTAAGGCAAATAGAGTGGGTGAATAGGTAATAAACTGGGGATGGTGAAATGATAGCGATTGGGCGGGGCACCTTGAATGAAAGTACCGAGTAAAGAGATGCCAATTCTGGTGCATGCTGAGTTGGGCTGGGACGGATAGAGAGAGAGAGAGAGAGAGAGAGGTTACAGTTACGTAGGAACTTAACTAAAAGTATTTTTCTCTAGTTTTTTACTATTAATCCCACAACCATTATTTACTCTAAGTACACACATTGTTTACCATTCTGATCTTCTTACTATTATGTCTAATTGTATTCTTCCTATAATTTACAAAAGTTTGCTCTCTACTATATACCGTTATACCCATCTCTATCGGTTATACCTGCAGTCAAATAATATGCCTATTCTTGGAGTAGTTTGTATTCATCATTACCATCATCATGAACAGTTGATATTTGCTCCAGTGCAGGAAAAATATCTACATTGTTAAAGTGTATACTAAGCCGTAGCTCAATATGCTAGGTAAGGAGCGGTTGCAAAGGGCACCAACAACACTGACGAGCAGCCAAAGATTCCACTCAGTTATCCATCCAGAAACTTTAATCATTACATAGTGATCACGAGAATCAGAAGACAAGTCCTGTGCTGATAAGGTAAATGAGGAATAACAGTGCTTTGGTTATCATTTTAAGTTCATAAAGTTCATGTCAGCGTTTACGGAAGGCAGTGATTTACTATGTCTGTGTGTGTGGATGACAGATTAAGAAGGTATGTAATGGATGCAAGAGCATACAGAGGTTGGGGGCGTGGACTTTCTGATCACCACGTGGTGGTGGTGAAAGTCAAGGCACAAGTGCATTGGAGGAATAGTAGGAGGGAAGGACAGGAAGAAGTAGTCCATAAACGGAGGACAGAGAGGTTGCAAGAGGTTGGAAAAAAGGCAGAAAGCACGAGAAAAGTGGAGGAGCGAGTGAGTAAATATGACTTGGAGCAGATAGGGTAGGTGGAAGATGTGTGAAAGATATTCACAGAAGAAGTATGTGCAACATATGAGGTGATGTGTGGGGTGGAGAGAAGACGAAAGGGGGTGCAAGGAACAGCATGGTGGAATGAAGAGGTGAGACAAGCAATGGCGCAAAAGAAAAAATCATATAGTGAATGGATGGGAAGCAGAAGAATGGAAGAAGTTGAGAGACGGAAGAAACTGTTATGAGTTATGTAAAGAGGAAGAAAGGGGTGAAAAGATTGGTAAAATTGAGTAAGAAGAAAGTGGATGAGGATTTTGGAAGGAATTTGAGTGTGAAGGAATTTGAGTGTGTTCTGGAAGGAGGTAAAAAAAGTCTGACAGGGTGATAAAGAAGCTAAAAAAGCAGTGAAAGATAAAGATGGTAGATTGACGGTGGACAAGGGAGGAAAAGTGACCAGATGGAGAGAACACTTTAAGGAACTGTAAAAATAGAGAATGAAGGTAATGCGAGTGTAAGTGGCTCGAGAATAGCTGGTAGATGGAGGGAGGTGAGAAGGGAGAAAGAGATCAGTGGGATGAAAATAGTGGAAGCAATGAAGAAAGTCAAAATGGGGAAAGTCCCAGGAATTGATGGAGTGTGTGGTGAAATGATGAAGCATATAGGTGAGAGAGTAGATGAATGAATATGGATGATGTGCAGATTGGCCTGGGAGGAGGGTAGACTCCGGGAGGATTGGAAGTTAAGTATAATTAATCCCCTGTACAGAGGAAAAGGGGAGAAGAAATGTATGGTAATCATTGGGGCATTTGTCTTCTTAGTGAAATAGGAAAAGTAAATGATAGGATACATATTCTCAGGGTTAGGAAAATAACAGAAAAATTAGTTGAAGAAGAAAAGGCAGGTTTTACGAAGGGAAGAGGTTAGGTAGATCAGATATTCATCCGTAGGTCTTTAGTCGAAAAGTGTCTAGAGAACGGAATGAAGTTGCATGGGGCCTTCATGGATTTGGAGAAAGCATAATGACAGAGTGGATAGACAAGGAATGTGGAAAACATTACGAATATGTGCAGTAAATGGGCAGTTGTTTAAGGCCGTGAAGTGTATGTATGAAGGTCCTAATGCTGCTGTGCGTGTGGCAGTGAACTGAGCGAATTTTTCTATCTGAATGTTAAACTGAAACAGGGATGTGTCGTGTCTCCATTGTCGTTCAGTCCGTATATGGATGGGATTATAAAAGAGATACAAGGTAGGACAATGGATGTTGGACCAGCCCTAATGAGAGAGGGCAATATATGGAAATCACCTGTATTGCTGTTTGCAGATGATAGTGTATTGTTAAGTGAAAACGAAGGGGAACTTCAAAACTTAGTGAATGAATTTGGGAGAATGTGTAAGAAACGGATTCTAGAGGTGAATGTAGAGAAGAGTAAAGTTATGGTCTTCGAGAGAAGTGATGTCATTGAATTTAGTGATTTTGGATGATGAGAAATGGAAAATGTGAGTGCATTTAAGTACGAGGGTAGCGTGATGAGTAGTGATGGAAGTTTGGAGGATGAGATGGTTGAAAGGCTACAACAAGAATGGAAAGCTGCTGGTTCTTTGAAAGCAGTAATAAAAAACAGGAAAGTCAGCATGGAAGTAAGAGAGTCGCTGCGTGATAGTAGCCTATCGTGATACCGACTCTAATGTGTGGAAGTGAAGCTTGGACCTTGTTGGAAGGACACAAATCAAGAGAGAGAACAGTGGAAATAAGTTATCTGAGAGGAATATGTGGAGTTATATGCATAGACGACTGACAAATGAAAAAGTGAAGGACCATTGTGGTGTGGATGTGAACGTGATGGTAAGCATTAGGAGAAATATAATGAGGTGGTTTGGCCATGTGGAGAGGATGGAGAGCGAGAGACTAACGACGAGAGTGCATGTGAGTGAGATGGAGGGGAGGAGAGGGAGGGGGAAGCTGAGGATGAGATGGAGAGATAGAATGGAGAGGTATCTGAGAGAGGCGGGTGTGAGCGGGGGGGAGAGCAATGAATGGCCGGGGACAGGACGACATGGAGGCGATTTGTTTGTGGCCACCCCTTACGAGGTTAAGGCGTCTGACAATAGACAGATAGATAGTTTACATCCTATAAGATTATAAAGTTTGCACTCCATTATATATTTCTGTACTGGTCAACCCCAGGTCTAACTGTAATCATAAGTGCCTGTTCCTAGAATGTTTGCATAAACCATTACCATAACCCTAAACAAGTCAGAATTGCATGCAAATATCTCCAAAAAGTAAAGCGCTCCCTACGCTGTAGCTGATCTTGCTGTGTAAGAAAGGGTTTGCAACGAGCCACCAACAACACTGATGAGGATCCGAAGATTCCACTCAGTTATCCATTCAGAGACTCAAAGCACGACACAGTTTTCACAAAAGTCACGAAACTATTATTTTGCTGAATACGTAGCTGAAGGACCACTCTCGGTAAACTCTAAAATGTTTCTCAAACTTCATTCTTAACTTCTTATTCCTCCAAGTCACGATTTCATAATTTTACCACTCCTCCATCCCGCCAGCGATAATACCATCAGTCTCTCTGTCCCCTCCAGGCTCAGAGTACTAAGGAGTACAAAGGAAAGCAAACAGCAACAGACCTAATGGTCTTGTCGAGACTGCTTGTTACAGACAAGACTATCGCTATGATATCTAATTCTACAAGTAAGAATAGTAAAACAAGAAGGCTCTCCCTCACCTACCAAACCCTCCAGTTAATTCTGGCATGAAAGAAGTGAAAAGGACCACCATGCAACATGGAAATGCTGACATGAAATTTTCATAGGAAAGACTGAAAAAGGTAAACTAAATTCTGCCATACTATATCTGTACACTACAAGTGTCAATAAGCTACAGTTATTTCCCTGCTATAGTTTCATCAAGACCTGAAATAGAGAAAGAAACTAACATTATTATTCAGTCATGAAGGTGTTTACCTAGGGATTTTAAGCGAGATACTTATCCAAGCGATATTAGAATGTCACAACTGTACTGCAATCAGCAACATCTCTGGGCAGTTTATTCCAAATGTTAACAACCCTGTTAAAGAAAAAATTCTTCGCTCCATTAGACTGGAAATGCATTCCAATAATCTTATACCCATTATCACTACTATAGTTCAAACGATCAATTGCAAAGTACTTGTCAGCATCCATATTATCGATTCCTTTAATAATCTTGAATACTTGAATCAGATCCCCTCGTAGTGTGTGCTTTGATAGGTTAAATAACTTTAGCTCATTGAATTGCTCCCTGTATTATTTGTTCCTCAGTCTGGGTATCATTTTTTTACTCGTTGCTGCACTCTAATTTCTCTCTATCTTTCCTTCAGTCCGGTGACCGGAACTGCACACAGTATGCTAGATGTTGACGCACTAAGGAACTGTACAGGGTAAGAATTATATTTTCAGATTTGAACTCAAATGATCTACCTATAAATCCAACTAGTTTGTTAGCTTTCTTTATAGCTGCTATGCACCGTTTCCTTGGTTTCAGATCATCTGTTACAATTATTCCTAGATCCTTCTCATGGTATACATTCATGAGTTAAGAAGGGAGAAAGAGATCAGTGGGATGAAAGTAGTGGAAGCAATGAAGAAAGTCAAAATGGGGAAAGTCCCAGGAATTGTTGGAGTGTGTGGTGAAATGATGAAGCATATAGGTGAGAGAGTAGATGAATGAATATGGATGATGTGCCGATTGGCCTGGGAGGAGGGCAGACTCCGGGAGGGTTGGAAGTTAAGTATAATTAAATTTTTCATTTTTACTTTTACTTTATCAGTATTAAAATTCATTTGCACTTTTCAGCCCAATTAAGCAGTTTATCAAGATCCCTTTGAATCAGTATTCTTTGTTCTGGGGTATCTGCTCTATTACCAATCTTCGTATTGTCAGCAGATTTGGTAATTTACAAAATACTGATTCATCAATGTCGTCTACAGGTATATACATCCAGAACAAAATAGGACCCAAAACTGAGCCTTGCAGTACTCTACTTATAACATTTTTCCAGTCTGATTCCTTACCATTGATTACAATTCTTTGTTTACGATTCGTAAGCCAGTTTTTAATCCATCGTAGTACACTGCCACCAATACCATAGAAGCACAGTTTCTCGACAAGTTGAACATATGGAACCTTATTAAATGATAGTTTGAAATCAAAGTAATGGCATCGACAGACTTAGTGCTGTCGTACATGTTGATAATATCCTTTAAATAATCAAGTAGACTGGCAAGACATGATCGCTTATTTCGAAATCCGTGCTGAGAGTCTTTGATGAGAGTGTCATGTTCTAAATGCTTGACCAGTTTTTCTCTAATTATGGTTTCTAGCAATTTGCAAATAGCTGATGTCAAGCTTATTGGTTGGTAACTGTAGGTTTGAGATTTTCTCCCTTTTTTAATATTGGAGTTACATTTGCTAATTTCCTGCCACTTGGTACAGTGCCGCCTGTAAGAGAGATATTGTACTGTATATATGTGCTAAGGGTTTCAGTACTTCATCTTTTGCCCTGGTGTTTTATTTATCTTTAATTTATTTAGTGGAAGGAGGACATCTCTCTCACCGATAAAAATTTCTTTGAGTGTGTTGTCTTCATCTATGCATGCAGAGCACAATGTTTGTGGATCGAGCATGGATTTTCAACTGTAAATACAATGTAACGAAAGTATTAAGAACTTTGGCCATCTCGTTTTCATCAATTGTATACACACCATCTGCTGATACTAGTGGTCCTATTGTTGGTGTTAATATTTTCTTATTTCTGATATAACTGAAAAATTCTCTGGGGTTTGATTTACTGATGCTTGCAATATGCGCTTCAAGGTTTTTCTTACATTGCTTTACAAACTTTTTAGCATTTTGGCGTAAGTTATGGTAAATATCTTTATCCTCCTCATTATTAGTGGATTTGTATTTCTGATAAGCAAGTTTCTTTGCTGAAAGACTTCTCTTGATATTGCTGTTCCACCATTTTGGGTTATTACTTTTCACTGGTCTTTTATGACGCATCAGTACACATTCCTTAACCACCATATTAAGGATTCCTGTTAACTCTTTCCATGCTGTGTGTATATTTGTACTTTCAATAATCGGTTCTCATTCATTGCTGCATAAAGTTAGCTTTAATTTGTGAAAAATCGGCCTTCTTGTAGTCTGGGATTATCTCGTAACTACAATTTTGATCGATGTTACAGAAACTGAGGTTGAATGTGACTATGTGTTGATCACTACTAATAAATTCATCTCCTACTTGAACAGTATGAACAAAGTTTTCTGACGTCACCAGTATAAGATATAGTTTATTGTCTCCAAGCGTGGGTTGCTCTACAAACTGGTACAATGAGCTTCCAAGTAAGTTAGTAAACAAGTCTAACTTTGTGTGTGAAAATACGGGGCCAGCCCACCATGTTACCTCCAACAAGTACTTTATTTTGGGTACAACAGACTTTCGCTATTTGTTCATATATTTTGTTGTCAGTTTCGCGAGACTGGGCCGGTGGACAATAAATTAATCCCGGGGGGTAGGGGTGGTTTTCAAGAATACTCCCCCAGTATCCCTGCTTGTCGTACAAGGCGACTAAAGGGGTTGGCGGAGGGTTAGTGCCCCTTCCCGGAAAACAACTAACTAAAAAGACAAACAATAAGCCTCGGACAAGGAGTGACCAAAAGATGACGACCAAGGACCTGACAAAGAACATGGTAATCGCAACATGGAATGTAAGAGGTGCGAATCATGAGGTGAAAGAGAGAGAGAGTGTCCAGGTGCTTGAGGGTGCAAAAGTTGATGTATGTGGAGTAACTGAAACTAAATGGCGAGGTGAGAGTGTAAGAGAATGGGAGTATGGATGGGGTATATGTGCAGGAGTAGGTGAGAAAGAGAGGG
>NC_137025.1:39822984-39852984 GCF_032717465.1 Coenobita brevimanus | reverse complement strand
ACTTTTTTCTCTCTTTTTCATCCCCCCCCCCCTCTCCCTCCGGTTTTCTCACTTTCCCGCCTAATACTTCTTCCCTATCTTTTCTACCCTCACGCAGCTCCTCAGAGTAATATTTACAAAGCTGCCATTTGCTGTACAAAATCACACCACACGCGTTACATAAAGTAAATATGTACAGTTGACCTCAGTGAAAGGGATACTGAAATACCCACCAGACAAAGTGACCCCAACACCACCACCCCCCAGAGGAGGCCATAGGGAGGCTTACAGGTGTCCCGTGCTGTCCCGCGCTACACCGACTCATCTCCCCCGTGATCTTATGCCCCACTTCCACGCAGCCAGACCACCAGGCAGCACTCAGGTTGAGTGCATTACCCGCCGACGGAGAGAGCACTCGCCAGAATCAGGGTCCAACTTGCATTGGCAAAGTCCCAAGTAGGCCCTCAGACACAGAGTTCACTGGACCTGCTCCTAAGAGAGGACAAGACTCCACCGGAGCTCATACACCTACTGTACCCCAGGGGAGCAGCTGCACAGTAGCGTCCACCGGATCTACTGTAGGAGGGGTGTCCACTAGATCTCCTCCTGCCACCCGCCTCCAGGAGCCAGCGTGTCCGACCGTCTTCCAGACGACCTTCACTCGTGCTCCCCAGGAGGGTTGCGGGCCCCGTGGTAGTGTCCACTGGATCTGCCACAGGGGGACAGACCACCGGTCATCTCCCAGCTGCGCCACCCCCCACAACGGCAGGAAGGCAGAGTCCACCGGACCTGCAGCGCACACCAGAAGACCCTACGGGACTTCTCCTCCAACCATCCCTGGGATGAGTGGTCCCCTGCCAGTATCCACCGGATCTGCCAGCCTGAGGGAGCGTCCACCGGATCTCCCTCAACCACTAGCCAGGGAGGGAGCCTAGGCATTGTCCACTGGATCTGCCCAGCCGAGGGAGTGTCCTCCGGACCTCCTTCCTACACTCCGGCACAGAGTTTCGGCAGGGACCGTCAGGCCTGCCAGGCTTGGGAACAGACCATCAGTTGTTTCCCCTCCGCGACCCCGGAGGCTCCCTGTGAAGGTGACACCTCTTGCTTAGCCTGCCTATCCTGTGGCCGAGTGAGGCACCTCTCCCGCCTCCCCTCCTGCATGGAAAGTAGAGACTACTCTCCCACAGGACGCCTGCCGGAGAGTACCTGGGACGAGACTACCCCGCGGCCAGGTGTCCTTTTGCTGCAGCACAGCTCCAGACGCCCACAGCCACTGATGGACTCCCCCAGAGTGAGCGGCCCCAGTTCGACCCTGACGGCCTCCTCCTCCTCCAGGCGAGACCGCAGTCCCCAGATGATGGCGAGCCGCCCCCAATGCCCCCAGCAGCTGCCAGACTCCCCCAGTACAGGCAACCGCAGTCAACCCCTGATGGCTGCCTCCTCCAGGCGAGACCGCAGCCCCAGGGAGGCAACAAGTGCCCCGTGGCCGACTCTTGGCTCTGGCCAGCCCAGGTCCGCCCCCAGGACTCCCACCACTACGAAGGGCAGGCGCCATGCTGAGCTCCTCCTAGCCCTGTTTGGCCCTAGCCCAGAGGGCCACCATACTCCCAGGGCCCCCAACTAGGAAAGGGCAGGGCCCTTCAGCTCGACCCAGACCCCAGACTACGTTGCCAGAGACTCACACCGGGAGCACACCTCAGACGGCCCTCCTCCCACATCTGACCGCCACCTACAGCTGCCCGTGTAGTGGCCATAGGCGCGCCCCTCGCGCCTACCGACGACCAGCTATACTGTGAGTTGTAGTGCTACAGACTTTGTGATTATTCCTCTTCCCCGGCCCCTAAAATATCGTGCCCTTGTGTGTGCCCCCTACTTGTACCAACCTCCCCCCTTGTGCTAGTATACTCCCTTGTGAGCAGTGCCCCTGTTGCACCAAGTGACATCTCCTTTCACGTCCCTGTGCAACACCCTGACCCCCCCCCCCCATGTGCTTCAGACCCTACCAGTGGTAATACACCGTGATTCAGCCACATACTGTAGTAATACACCTCAGTATAGTGAAACCATTCTCAGGCCGTCAAGCGTGTTGTTCCCTCCCCCGGGCAATACATAACTGACCTGACTCTCCGTTCTAGTGTCTAAGCATGGTGTTTATACCACATAGGTGTATTGTGCTGTGATATACCGTGCCTGTTGTCATAGCCTGTCAATGTGACATGCGTGTGGCATATAGTGATATATCATATCCTAAGAGGTATTGCGTTTATGTCACGCGTGTATATTCATACTGTGATATACTGTGTCATAGGCTATACTGTGTGCATACTCCTATGTGTATTATATTGAGATAAACTTGTATCGTATGTCATAGTGTATTCAAGCTCCCGTGTGTATGTTGTATCCTGGCATATTTATTGTAAGTGTGCTTTATACGGTACTGTGTTACCTAGTGACCTAGTGTACTTGTGTTTTATATAGGGTTGCCCATGTACTTGTGTGTAAATTGTTGTACTCTGTTTGTTTGGTAATATACGTGTAAATCTGGTCAGCTGGTGTTTGAGCCCTATCCCCTTGTCTGTATACTCTGGCTCGGTCAAGAACAAAGAACCCAAGGCCTGCGCCGTATCTAAACCCAAGAGGTTGGGCGCAGAATACGCTGCATAACAGGAATGAGGAAGGTTGCGACTTACGGCAACCGCTACTCTGACGTAGTATTCTTTTACGAACCCACGACTCTTTAGATGAGCTTGTAACACAGATGGTGCTTGGCTAACACACAAGTGTCTGCTTCTGCTCTCTCTCTCTCTCTCTCTCTCTCTCTCTCTCTCTCTCTCTCTCTCTCTCTCTCTCTCTCTCTCTCTATATATATATATATATATATATATATATATTGAATTCCTTACTGCAAAATATAAAATGGATTCAATGGAAATTTTCATAGTAGGTGTAATAAACTCACCACTGAAACAAATAATCGTTGGCACCTCCAGAACCCGTCTCAACAGCACATGATCAGCAGCTCAAAGAATGAAGCCTTGAACACAATATAGTTACGCTGGTGTTAAATTAATCATTGCGTTAGTCCATTATTGCAAGTATAGCTGAGGCAAAGGTATGCAGCTCTTTGGAAAATTATATAAATGACATAAATTCCTTTGAGGAGACTGCACACAGAAAGGGAGTGCAGATCATATGAAAACATCAATGAGATATACTGAAGGTGCATAAAGCGTTTGCACAGACATCTACACACACACACACACACACACACACACACACACACACACACACACACACACAGAGTGAGAGAGAGAGAGAGAGAATGTTAAAATTAAGTTCCTCTCAATGCAGAACAGTCATTAGATCAGTGTCTTTTAAATAATACTATGTGGTAGCCGTAACTTAATAAATGCTACGATCACGTTCGATTCCTTCATCACCTTTATTTTCCTGTTTTCTGTACTCCTGCATTTTAATATTCCCCCGAGTCATCACACTCTGTTCAACCTCCACAAATCATTATCCGCCCTGTTTTCTCTCATGAGGCTTTAACCCTTCATTTGATAAGGTATATATTGCATTTTTCTTCAATAAGAGAACAGAGAAAAGAAAAACAAATGAATAAAAAAAATAATCCATACACTGGATTACTGGTGTCCTCTGTTCATAAAATATCTGTAACAGTTACACTTGAACAGCTGTAGGTTTCAGTTTGGAGGGAAACAACTCTGGGGAAGCGAGTTCCAGAGACATGCAGTTCGGGGAACGGAAGAATGCTGACAGGCAGAAGTTCTGCAATATGACTGAGTGACATTCCAGTCATGAGCGCTCCCAGATGCCCGTGTAGCACGAGGGAAGGCATGGAGAGGTGGCACAATGGACGCAACTTCGTCTCAGCATTTGCCATAAAAATATATGTAAAATAATGCAAGGAAGGCAACACTCCTTACCTGTAGGGAAGGTACATTAGTTTATTTGTAATAGCAGGTTGTTAATAATTCCACCAGCTTTGTTCTGAATTCTGTCTAGTTGTGTTAATGCAACCTCTCCACATCCATTCCACAAGAGTGAGCAGTATTCAAGCTGAGAGAGCTAACTGCTCGTCAGTGAAGAAGTTACGGACTCTGTACAATAATCCAAGTTTCTTTGAGGCGGTTTTAGCAAGTGATCAGACATGAGAGGTCCAGCTGAGGGCATTGTTAAGTGAGACACCGAGAATTTCAATACTTTTGGAGATGGGAATATTAGTAGTACTGAAGGTAATATACGAATCTGGCAATATCTTTCTATTAGTAAATTGTATATATTTAGTTTTACTAGCATTGAAAGAGACAAGGTTGTTTTGTCCCCAATCACTGAACGCAGATATGTCTTAATTTATGGAGATGGCTGTACTGAGTTGAGAGGTAGAGATATTAGACTTTGTAAATGAGTGTCTGAGTGTGAATGAGCTGTGAAGTGTTGAGTCATCTGCATGTGAATGGATGGGAATGTGGGTGACAGATAAGAGATCATTAATATGAACCAGGAACAGGATTGGCGCCAGAACAGATCCCTGCAGCATGCCGGCATTAACTGTGTGGAAATTGGATTATGCTATACATCAACTACTTTTACTTTTATTTTTCTGTCACTGAGATATGAGGAAATCATAGGAACAAAAGAAGTTAGTCCATAACAAGGGAGTTTGGACAGCAGGGAACGGTGCCATACTCTGTCGAAAAATTTAGAAATATCAAGGGCTACTGCATGAGTTTCTCCATGTAGATCGATCAACTGATGGATGGTATGAGTCAGGAGAGTGAGTATGTCAATGGTGGATCTTTTGTGGCGAAAACCATATCGCCTATCACTCATTAAGTTGTTGGATTCAAGATGTTTAACTATGTGCTTATTAATTAAAGTTTCAAATACCTTACCAAGAGAAGGTGTGACAGCTATTGGTCTGTAATCAGAGGGGTTAGAGAAACTTCCATTCTTTGGAACTGGGTGGATATTGGCTTCTTTCCATGAATTAGGGAATGAAGAAGTACGTACGCATAGTCTGAATAATTTAGCTAGAGTAGAGGCAAGTTCTGGGGAACACTTTTCAAAACAATTTGGTGAATTCCATCTTGGCCTGGAGCTTTGTTGTTAGGTAAACTGTCTAGGATGGATTTTACGTATCTTGTCCAGGGCCGTAACCAGGACCTGAGAACAGACGAGGCGAACACAGCCCTACTAGGGGGGTCCGGGGGCATGCTTCCCCGGATTTTTTTATTTTATTTTTTTTTTTTTTATCCCTAGCACCAGGAATGCAATTGGAGGTGAATTTGAACAGATTTGAATTAGCTCGGAAAATTTCAAAAATGTTGTTACGGTTGTATGTTTTTATTAATGCCATCATTAGGGGTTGGATGCACTGCATTCACTTATATAAATGTGTTCTGCAATACGGCATTTTCCTATATGTAAGAATGGATTATTAGCATCGTGTTAAACAGTAATGAAACAAGTGTTGGCTGCTGCACTGTAGTGACTACAGAAGCTCAATGAAATTTTACTCCGATGATATTGAAGACTAAACCAACCATTATGTAATTAGTGGTAATCATGAATAATAAATAAACAGATTGCAGGACTTGGTTCTGGAGTCCAAGAGAGCACAAAGAACATATGAAACCTTAAATTTAAGTACTCATGGAAAAATGGACTGCAGCAGAACTGAGACGTTTCCTCAAAGCAAGAAGAATACCATGCCTTTGAAAATTCGGGTCGCTAGTCTCGGTCCCGTGCAATTTCGGCCATAGAATCATGTCAGGATTTGCCAAATGAAAGATTGCAATCTTTGGAAACTGTATGATAAGTTTTTCCAGCAACTAAGATTAATAATAACACTTGGTAAAAAAGTGCTGAATGCAAACACACACAATAAGCTTTCATGGCTTTTAATAAACTCCATAAAGAACTATTCAGCTTACATCTCATTTACAGCATCAGTAAAATATCTAAGATGAATATGGTACTGGTATAATGCTTTATGCATGAGTAATAATCCCTATAGGAATTTTTTTAAAGGAAGGTCCACCAGCTCTGAGTGGATGGTGACCACACGCTATTTAGTGATCCAGCAAAAACTGGTAACTTTCAGGAGTTTGTCGGGGCTCGTATTGCAGTAGGCTGTAGTAGCCAATACTATTTAGTCACATTCTGAGTTGAACTGATCCACTCGCGATGACTCACCCACAAGCACTGCGGGTTGAGGATGACAGGGATCAGTTTAAAATTATGAAAGCGATCAGAACAAGTCCTTGGACTTTGGGGTAGGGGTGGATTGAGCGGGCTGCTAAAGAAGGGGAGTGGGAGAGGAGATGCCAGATGAGGCGGCTGCCTCGTCTGCCTCAAGGTGGTTACGGGCATGTTGTCAGTATTTTAAGTGGAACAATTTCGGGAGAGTCAAGTTCTAGTACTGGGATGCTCTGGCTGACTTCCTCTATGGTAGAACTTCTGGCAAATATACTGGCAAAGATATCTGCTTTCCCACGTGGGTCATTTGTAATGTTGCCATCTGAAGACTTTAGTGGGGGAATGGATGATGACTTGTTAAAGTTACTATTGAAACAACTGAGAGTTGACCAGAATATTCTATTGTCACTGGGGTTGTTAAGTAGTTTTGATGCTTAATTTTGAAGAAGGTTTGATTTAGCGACATTTATTGCAGCTTTTGCATGGTTTCTAACATATTTAAACTGAGAGAGTGATTCAGATGTTTTTGATTTTAAGTAAGAGTTATATACTAATGACATTTGGACTGTTGCTCTGGCACAGTTGCTATCAAACCATTTTGGAGAGTTTGATCTTTTAGTGAACTGCTGAGTTGGTATGAATAAATCCATACCAGCTAGTATTAAGTCGCAAATGTGGGACTGGGCAGAATCGGCATCACTAGAGAAAAAAGACTGCCATGGAATGTCAGCAAGATAATTTCTAAATCCATCCCACTTTGCCCTATCAAAGTGCCATCGGGTCACCCTGACAGGTTCAGAAAGGGGAGGTTTGGGGAGGCTAACTAATGAGGCTTTGATGAGATTGTGGTCAGAGGACCCAAGTAGTGAGGGTACCTCTATCCTGTATTGATCTGGATGTATTGAACTTGATTATTTGTCAGGAGGAGATCCAAGAGATGGGCAGTATGGTCAGGATTATCTGGTATTCTGGTTGGTTGCTTTACCAGCTGCGCGAGATTAAACGATTCTGCAAACAGCTCACACTCTAGACCAGCATCGTCAATCCTGGCAGAATGCAATAACCCTTCAACATTATGTATGTTAATATCACCCAAAATGGTAATTTCGGTGCTAATTAAGGTTACTCAACTGTGTGGATATGGAATCAAATACACTGGGTTCCAAAGAAGCACTGGGGGAGCGATTGACTACACAGATATATTTGGTAATATTTTGACAATTCAGTTTATACAATGAGTAATCAAAACTGGATGAAGTGAAGCTTAAAACAGTGTCAACTGCATATTGAGATTCGATATAACAACAGTTGCCGCCCTTGTTATGGAAGTTTGTGAGGAGATGGTAACTGGGAAAGCAAAATAGGGATATTTCAGTACAGGATGAGATTTGTGGTTCTGTGAGGAATAGGGGCGAAGGGGATATGGACTGTAAGAAAAAATGAACTGAAATTAAATTGGTGCTAAGACCACGGATGATGGTGAAGAATAAGGCCGGACCTTCACTTCTCCACTGACGAGCATGACTGGAAATTGCAAATGTCGCTGCCGGCACAGTCGCTTGATGGCGACCAGGAGGACCCTTTGCTGCCAGCCCTACCCCGCCGATGGTGGCAATCCGAGGTACCATCTCGTTTGATAGTAATAATGTAGCGGCCATTGCTAAAGGGAGTGGGAGTAGAAGGTGTAATATCTTATGTGCATGTAGTGTGGTGTAGACAGTTGATGGTAGAGGTATTAAGAGAGTATGCTGGCGTCCTCTATGTGTAAATGATAGCACTGAAAATGTTCAGCAATGGAAGATGGTCAGGATCAAGTACTGAGGTCGGGTGAAACGGGAGCTCCAGCTCTCCCTATCACCAGCTTGTCATCCACCTCAGGAGTACTGCCGTGTTCGACTGGTGCTACAGTCTACTCCTCATAAATTAATTTCCCTTCCCTTTTTCGTCAGTTTATTATTGCATCATTTTAGTTATTAACTACTTGTAGGACGAGGCACTCTTAGCCGAGTGCTGAAGGTCTCCCTGTCATCTATCGCTGAGGGAACATTATTTAAAAACATACTAACACCTGTGAACGAGTACTCGTACTGCACTAGTCTGTTTGCATGCGCCACGTTTTGTGTGTGTGTGTGTGTGTGTGTGTGTGTGTGTGTGTGTGTGTGTGTGTGTGTGTGTGTGTGTGTGTGTCTGTGACAGAGAATGACCTTTAGCTACATTTCCTATTGGCCAGTTTACACTCTTAAATCACCTTAAATTATAAAATAAACTATACTCGAAATATTGTGTAGTGTCGCAAGTAGCCTTTATTTGGCACCACAGTATCATCTCAGCAGGTATTAAGAATCTTGCATCGCACACTGATGTGTCAAGCTCCCTATCCTTTTCATGCTTTTGACAGCAAATAAACGTACGATTTATATGAAATATGTCATGCATGCATAAAGCTAACTACATTAGGTCTCCGCTTGTCCAGTCGTTTACTAACTCCTTCGTTCTCATGGGACGATACATAACGGGAACAGGAAACTATATGCACTGATTCGCTGGAAGCAATCTGCTCTTAATTACTCCAAACACAATTGCGTTAAAATTGCTTGCCTTTAATGATAAAGGCAAGCAATTTGGAACTTTAGCAGTTCGATTAATGGCTAATATAATAGCCGGTCATTTATTATTAACTCTGTTCAGAGGAACTGGCCCCTCAATAACTTCCTGTCCACTAGTGCTCAAGTTCTACTTCTTCTCGAATTTGCTGTTACAAATATTCAATCTTATGTTCTTGCAGTATTAAGGACTTTATTTGCAAGAGAAATTAACTAAAGGCATCATCACACGGACACCACGCTTATCATTTAGTAGAAATGAGACCATGAACTTTGGATCAATTAATGCAATAATTTTAATTACTGGACTAGTTAAGTGGTCTAATCATTTTACTGTAATATAGATCTACTTATTCTTAGATTTGTTACTGTTATTTTATCTATTATTCAATGATGATGAGATGTAGTGCGTGAAAAAACTTATCAAGGATTGCACACTAGAGTTGTAGTTGCTGGATTACGATGAGGAATGATTTTATTTATTATATCAGAAGTTTTCTTTTCTTTTCTTTTTCCACTTTTGGGGGCATTTATCCATAGAAGACTAGCTTCGGCTGTAGAAATTGGTATAACTTGACCCCTAGAGGATGTGTCCTGCTTAATCCATTTCAGATTCCTCTTTTAAATACTATTATTCTTTTATCTTCAGGGGCTACGGTTACTTGAGCCCATCATGCTATTATAAGATCTAATCATAATGAAGTTCTTGAAAGTCTTAGTATTACCGTAATTCTATGGGTTTCCTTTACAGCTTTTCAAGCTTTTGAACATTTTGAAGCTCCGTTCACTATTGCTGATTCAGTATTTGGATTTTTTTTTTTTTTTTTTTTGTAGCGACAGGCTTTCACGGCCTTCATGTAATTATTGATACTACTTTTATAATGGTATGTTTACATCGTCTTCATTTATGTCATTTCTCCCCAATTCATCATTTTGGGTTTGGTAAATTAAAATTTACTTATAGAAATATCTATCACATAAAAATACTGAACTCTTTTCCTCATAAATCATGAAAACTTTTATGAAAGCTGCGATATACTGTGTCATTAACCGAGGTGTGATTAGCCTGGAATGGGGGGGGGGGTCTCCACACTAAGTCACAACCGTAGCTCACTATGGCACAGCTGCACGACACTAGAAACTCGCCATGGATCCTCACGACAAACTAGTACTGCGAGGAATGATAGTACGTATGAGGGAAAATGTTATGTCACCTACCCTGATTCCAAGGAAACTTGGAATTATTTGCCGTACGGTTTGTCACCGGATGTGGAGGTGTGAGGAGGAAGGTAGCCTAAAAAATCGCCTCAGACCTGGAATCGCTCGAAAAAGAACCACTGAGGATGATTAGAGAATAAGAGCAGCCATCAACAACAACCCTTTCACCAACGCCGTTGTGAGTGATGAGATCAATCTTTGTGACGTCAGATACTGTGAGAAGAATGCACGAATAGGGTAACACCACCGGAATTTTGCCACAAAAGCGAAGTTTACCGACCAACATCGCCGATTTCGCCCTTAGTTCGCACAGGAACACTTGAACTCTGGACATGCCTTCTGGGGGACAGTTGTATTCTCTGACAAGTCCTTCTCGTCCTCATCTTTCTCGTCCTCATCGCATAGGAGACTTCATTCTGGAGAAAGAAGACAAGATAACCAGTTATAAATGAATGTATTGATCTGTCAGCACATTGCATTATGACTGATCACATTGCAATATAACTTACCTTTTATGTCAAGTTCTTTGTATGCAAGAAAGAAAGAATCAAAGGCCAGGAGCAGGCAAAATCGTTCCCTCCAATAAAAATCAAAAGCAAGATAACAGAGAGCCAAATTCAAGATCCGCTCGCTATTGGCCTGCTATGTCAGCCTTTTCAAAGTTCGTAGTTATTACTGACATGAAATGTCAACACAAAGTATTACCGAAATGCAAGGAAACACATATCCAGTCTTACTGACAATTAACTTTCATAGCATTACTGACCTGTTGTGACCACATTCTCAGTAGTGACATGTTAAATCAACATTCACAGTATTACTGACTTGCTACATCAACACATTCATAGCATCACTAACTTAACTTACAGAATTGTTGACCTGTTATAAATCAACACATCCACATTACTGTTGACATCTTGTGCAAATACATTCACCGTATCAATATACACTCTATCCGTCTAATATCGAAACCTTACACCCGGAAAAGGTGGCCGCAAATAGTACGCCTTCATAGCACCCAGTCCGCCTTTACTGCATCAGGGTGCCTCCCTTCCAACTAACACCACTTACGTACCTCCTCCTCCTCCTCAGTCTGTCCTCTTCCCTGACTCTCATAATTATTTACCTGGTTGATCATGTGCCAGTTTCGTCACATGGCCAAACCATCTCAAGGTACTTTAACACTTTCCAGCACATCCATAATAAACAACACAATACTCCGTCATCTCTCTTCCTCACTCTTTGTCTGTCTGTCTGTCTGTCTGTCTGTCTGTCTGTCTGTCTGTCTGTCTGTCTCTCTCTCTCTCTCTCCACATGAGTGCACATGATCCTCCACAATAATCTAATGCCACTCTACCCATTCATGACTTGTCTTTCCAGTCCCATTGTATAATTTTAACAATATTTCATGTCCTACAGGTGTGACAGACAAGTCATTTAAGAAACTGCAAGAGGTTGCCACGTTACCTGCAACGTGTATGGTTTAATCTGACTGTAAGGTGTTGGAGCGGTAATAAAAAATAAGATCGAGGGAAAATTCACAGTGGATCATTAATTCGAGATACTGGAGGAGGTGTTGCTTCCCCGTGTACTGACTTATGCATTCAGTTTTCCTGGCAGAGCATTCTTAATGCAGGACAAGTGACCAGTTCATACCGGCAGAGCTATAAAAACCTTGCTCAAAGAACAGCCAGACATGGAAGTACTGGGCTGCACCAGCAGGTTGTGATCTCAGCACCATTGATTATATCTGGGCAAACATCGTGAACGTTTGGAAGCTTACACAGGAGAGGAAATCACAGCAATCAATGAATCGCATGGTGAAGGAGTGGGAAGTGATGAGAAGAAAGCCTCGATCTGTGTACAGCCTTGTCGCCTCCTTACCACAACGGCTGCAAAGTGTCATCGAGAGCCAAAATGGAGTGTTAAAGCTAGTATTAATATTTGTATAAACTCTACTGTAACATTAAAATCCATATCTTTTTACAACCGGGGTTAGATGTAAGAAAGTGTCTGTGGATATATTTTCCTACATCCTATTTACAGCATACTTGTGAGCAGTGGTATATTATTATTAAAAAAGGAGAAGAAATACTGTAAGTGTACTGTATTTGGAAATTAGTCTACTAAGAAGCTTTATACATGATACTAGATTTCGGTTTATCATGACTATACAATTGTTCATATACCTGATCAGTAACTGTTAAAGAAGGCTTCTACTCATCAGCACCTGTCGACTATATTTCATTTGCCAAACGAGTAAAATGATGGTGGAGATGAGAAACAGGTGTTATCATACCTAGTCTGTCCATAATGTCGTATGCCATAATTTTATTATATGCCTCACAACACATGTCTCTGTCTCTCGCTTTTCATCGACCTGTATTACTGTGTGCACGGTGGTTCACAATAGGGGTATGTTTATTAACCCTCCTCAGGTACAGCCGGGTCTCTGAGATCCCCCCCCCCCCAGTTTGTTAGGTAAACTACCTTCTAAACACCCGGGTAGCTGCCTGACTTTTTGTACCCATGTAAGGGGTGAAAAGGCAATTTCGAACTCTTCTCCGTTTCCGGGGTAGGGGGGGGGGGGTCTCAGAGACCCTGCTCTACCTTAGCAGGGTGTTTTATTTTGTTCCCTGACTGCAAATAAGGTCGCAGCTTCAGGCACCCTAACATCACACCATGAAGCTCCATGATGCTACTGCCAGTTGCACCACACAAAGTTACAATCAGATGTTGTTTTCATTTTTTCCTTGAATATTTAAAAAAGGACCTATTTTTTTTTTTTTAAATAGGTAAAAATATTTAATGAATTAAAACATTAAGTTTATTTACATGGCTGTATTGCATATACATTGAAGATTGCCATACCATATTTGGATCTGTCATAAATAAAACAAAAGTGTTTTCTGACCTTGTTTCTGACCTGGGTCTGGTAGACCCAGGTCTACCTGAGGCGAAAGGGTGGACAGAGGTCTACTTGAGGAGGGTTAAATCAGTGTTGAAGTTTTCTACCCATTACGTTTTTCTGTGGAGACACACACACACACACACACACACACACACACACACACACACACAAGAGAATTACTTATCCCCAATCTTCAACACTTCAAGCCACCCATTTCTTCTCCCGTATTCTGAACTGCCCCGTCACTCAGTTCTTTCCTCTCTGTCTCTAATTCCCCATGCCTTACACATTAACTCGTCAGCCTGAATAGCGTAGGAGAAAGTATGTAAGGATTCAAATGGTGCCTGCTGTCTGTTTGTCAGATTTTAATGTAAACAGAAAATAATAAAGGATGTAACCAATGTGTACTACAGTAAGAGTGGGAAAGAGGATAATAGTGAAGGGGAAGGGGGTGTAAGTGGGAGCAATAGGTGGAAGTAAGGAATGTGTACTGACGGACAGACACAGACTCTGTATGTTTAATGCTGGTATTCTCTCTTCCATCGCTCGTCTTAGAGTCTAGATAACAGGGAAGAGTGATTAAGCACCTGATATCTGCCAGGGATGAGTTAGATCATTTAAACTCTGCAAGAGAAGCAGAAATTAAGCATGCACTACCTCAACTTATCATCAAACTCAAGCCTCAGTGGGAGGCGAAAAGAGTGGAGAAGGTTCGGTGCTTGCCAAGTAGAGTGGGAGTAGTAAAAATATTAGAAGGTAAGGCCTGAGGAAAATTGGGAAAAACGTGGGTCTGAGGAAGGTAGGCCTAACATAATTATGGATATGTTCATAAACTAAAAAGAATATTGTGTAACAATGGACTGGGAGTTATACTAATCAGAGTGTCATCACGCATACCATTCTATAATCATAAAATGATATTCTTGCAGGCATCATTACCAAAAATTTGCACTACTGTATCGAAGGGCAATTACTCGTATGATACATGCTTTGTAGTATGCAAGGCCCTGTAGAATTAATCACACAAACATACGCAGCAACAGTGTCTCGCTTACAGCTTCCTCCCATGCCCTAACATTAAATAAGTTGTCCAATTGTTTAGGAAGGTGTACGAATTATACACATTTTAAAATTCATGTCACTTTTTCATAAAATCTACTAGGTAATCCTAGAACAGGAAGGAGCAAACTTTGTCATATAAATCGTTGTAGACATCTTAAAATAACAGTGGCATTATAGAGAATTGCAATCAATAATGTTCGTTAGCAGTAATTAACCGGAGCTTCTGGTATCTGAGCCAGTAGATACAGTTTTCTGACCCCACCATTACATAAGCCCGTCTCTGGCTACAATCCCTAGGGGTAATCTCCCCGCCTACCTGTTTTCCACTATGGGCATTATTCCGTCCCATTGACCCATGTTTCTCTAAGGATTTGCTTTTCTTCTTGGACCCATTTACCCCACTGAACCTGTTTTTGCTCGATGACCCTGTTTTTTCCATACATGTGTTTTTACCATAGAATTTTTGTCCTCCTGAACCTACTTTCTCCCATGAATGTTTCTCTCACTGATCGTTTTTATCACATTGTACAAGACTATTATTCCCTTATGAACCTAGCTTCTTCAGCCAGGTTTATTTCCCCTGGAGCATTTTATACTCCTATTGACATACCTTCCCCATTCAGTTATTTTCCTCATGGACCTATTTCACTCTATGGCCCTATATTCTTCCTTGGACCTATTGTCTACCATGGACAGATTTTTTTTCTCTTTGGACTTCCTTTCCCTTGCATGACCAGTGTTTCTCATGGACCTATTTTCCATATATACCTGTTTTCCTTCCAAGTACCTATAGTCTACAAGGAACTATTTTTTTTTTTTTTTTTTTAAATCCGCTGACACATCTCTTCATCATAAAGACAAACAAATTCCCCAATGAATCATTTTTTACCCACGAACCTTCTACCTTTATCGACCTTTTATAACCATTGGATCTATGTTCCCCCTTGGACCCACTTCCTTCAAGGACACATCCCGGTGAGCACATAGGAACTTAAAAAAAGGAGGACGAATTATAATATTAACTAAGAAAAATCTAAAAGTCAAAGAAACAGAATTAGATATACCCTCACAAGTAGAACTGATTGCAGTAGAGATAAATACATCTGAAACGAAAGTCACTGTAGCCAATTTGTACATGCCACCCAGATCAAACACATGGGAAAGAGACTAATATGAGGCCCTGGCGGAAAGTACAATTCAGAGTTTAAGAGCATTACTACATAAAATGGAAGAGAAATCAAAAAGAATTATACTAACTGGAGATTTTAATACAAATTGGAATACTCCAGATATAATAAGCCAAGAAAGTTGTTGGGATCAAAAGTTCCTGGATATTATGCAAGAGTTTTTCCTAACACAACATGTAAGGGAAAGCACCAGAAAGAGAGGACTCGATGTGCCCTCAATGCTAGATCTCATATTTACTACGCAAGAAAACGATGTTGACAATTTAATATATCACCCTCCATTCGGCAAAAGCGACCATGCAGTACTAAATTGCAATTTCAGGATTGCATATGACATACATAACAGCAATGAAAGTTACAAGAAGTGCCTAAACTATAAAAAGGGAAATTATCATCACCTAAAGAAGTCTATCTATCTATTGCCAGACGCCTCAATCCCGTTTGGGGTGGCCACAAATAAATCGCCTCCAAGTCGCCCTGTCCCCCGCCATTTCACTGCCCTGCTCCCAACTCACACACCCCCCTCTCATATACCTCTCCACCCCATCCCTCCATCTCATCCTCGGCCTCCCCTTCCCTCTCCCCCCCCTCCACCTCACTCACATACACTCTCTTCGTCAGTCTTTCACCCTCCATCCTCTCCACATGGCCAAACCACCTCAGTGTGTTCCTCATAACGCTTCCTATCATATCCACATCCACACCACAACGCTCCTTTATATCCTCATTTGTCAGCCTGTCTCTCCATGTGACTCCACAGGCTCCTCTTAAATAACTCATTTCCACTGCTCTCACTCTTGACTTGTGTCTTTCCAACAACGTCCAAGCTTCACTTCCGTACGTTAGAGTTGGTATCACAATACTGTCATGTAGTAACTTTTTCACTTCCATGCTCACTTCCCTGTTTCTTATCAGTGCTTTCAAGGAACCAGCAACCTTTCTTCCCTGCTGTACCCTTTCAAGCACTTCACCCTCCAAACCTCCATCCTTACTCATCACACTACCCAAGTACTTAAACGTACTCACATTTTCCAATTCCTCACCATCCAACCTCGCTGTACATTCACTGACTTCACCTCTCTCAAAGACCATCACTTTACTCTTCCCTACATTCACCTTTAGATTCCGTTTCTTACACACTCTCTCAAACTCATCCACCAAGCCTTGCAGCTCCCCTTCGTCTTCACTCAACAACACAGTATCATCTGCAAACAACAGTACAGGGAGTTTCCAAACACTATCCTCTCTCATCAGGGCCACTCCAACATCCACTACCCTACCTTGTACCTCTTTTATTACCCCATCCATGTACAGATTGAACAACCATGGAAACATGACACATCCCTGTTTCAACCCAACTTTCAAAGAGAAAAATTCACTTAGTTCACCATCCACACTCACTGCAGCCTTCGCACCATCGTACATACTCTTCACAGCCTTCAACAACTTCCCATCTACTCCATATGTTCTTAACACTTTCCACAATCCTTGTCTATCCACCCTGTCATATGCTTTCTCCAAATCCATGAAAGCCGCATACAACTTCTTTCCCTTCTCTAGAAACTTTTCCACTAAAGATCTAAGAATGAATATCTGATCTACACAACCTCTTCCCTTCCTAAAGCCTCCCTGTTCTTCTTAGAAATTGATTGGGAAAAGGAGCTTAGAGGACAAGATTTAAATGCTGTATATAAAAAAATTTGTGAATTTTATGAAATAGGAGTCCAGAAGTACATCCCACAGCACAAAGAAGCAGAAAAGAAAATAAAGAAATGGTTCAATACAAAATGTAAAAAATCAAAAGAAAGAAGAGATTTGTTGTGGAATAGATACAGAAGACACAATAGTGAAAGGGCATATAATAATTACAGACAGGCAAGAAACGATTATACAAGAATAAGGAGGGAAGCCCAAAAACAGTTTGAGGAGGATATCATAAATAAAAGTAGTGATCAACCAATGCTATTTTACAGCTACATCAGAAGCAAAACCATAGTAAAAGATAAAATACAATCCATTACGGACGGTGGAATCACCTATACACAAGAGAAGGATATTTGTGAAGCACTAAACAAGAATTTCCAATCAGTTTTTACAGAGGAAAAAAAAATTGAGAGGGATTATGTGGAATATGCATGCCCACACATACTACCAGATATGCAAACAACAGAAAAAGAAATACAGGAGGAGCTAAGTAAATTAGACAAAGGAAAAGCAAATGGTCCTGATGAAATTTCATGTTGGGTGCTACGTGAATGTGCAAAGGAGTTAAGTAAACCATTATTTTTAATTTTCAAGAAATCCTTGAGTCAAGGTAAACTACCTGATAATTGGAAGAAAGCAAACATTGTTCCCTTATTCAAGAAAGGGAATAGACAAAATCCACTTAACTATCGACCAGTATCACTGACCAGTATTGTAAGGAAGGTATTAGAAAAGCTTATAAGAAAAGCTTGGGTAAATCACCTAGAAGAACACAGTATGATAACAGAAAGACAGTTTGGTTTCAGAAAAGGAAAATCATGTGTTACTAATCTTTTGAGCTACTATGACAGAATAACAGACACATTGCAGGAAAGAGAAGGATGGGTGGACAGAATCTATTTAGATTTCAAGAAAGCATTTGACACAGTACCACACCAAAGACTTTTATGGAAACTGTACCATCAAGGAGGAATTCGAGGCAAACTGCATTGTTGGAGGCAAGATTTTCTCATGAAAAGAAAAATGAGAACAGTACTCATGGGAAATTACTCATCATGGAAAGAAGTGACTAGTGGAGTACCACAGGGCTCAGTGCTGGCATCAATCATGTTTTTAGTGTATATAAATGATATAGACAGTAACACTGGAAATGAAAGCTATCTAAATATGTTTGCAGGTGATGCAAAAATACAAAGGAGAATTGCTAACACAGACTCTTGTAAAGAGCTACAAGAAGAATTTAATAAACTTCATGAATGGAGTAATACATGGCAAATGGAATTCAATGTGGACAAGTGTCAAGTAATCAAGTTTAGTAAAAGTGGAAAAAGACCTGATTGGGATTATACATTAGGAAATAAAACCCTACACACATCAGAAAGAGAGAAGGACCTAGGTGTGATTGTCAACAACAGACTATCTCCGGCTGACCACATCAGTGAGAAGGTACGGAACATGTATATACTGGTTACCAATATGAGAATAGCGTTTACATACATAAATGAAGACATGTTAAGAAAGATAATAACATCATTCATCAGACCAACCCTGGAGTATGCATCAGTAGTCTGGAGTCCTCATCTCAAAAAACACATAAACAAGATTGAAAAAGTTCAAAGGGCCGCTACAAGATGGGTACCAAGCTTAAGAGATCTAAGCTACGAAGAAAGACTAGATAAACTGAATCTACCAACACTAGAGGAGAGAAGGAAAAGAAGTGACATGATTATGCTATATAAATGCATATCAGGGAATGAGAAAATAGACATAAATGATTACTTAACGTATGGGGAAACATTAGCAAGAGGATACTGCAAAAAATTGCATAAAAAGAGAGGTGATAAAGACGTAAGGTTATTTAGTTTCCCAAATAGAGCAAATGATCAGTGGAATGCACTACAGAATGAAACAGTGTGTGCCAAAACAATTCACAAATTTAAAGATATATACGATAATTATGGTTTAAGACATGGGAAAGTACGAGCTTGACTCATTCCTGTAAAGATACAATTAGGTAAGAACAATTAGATAAGAATATTTCATTTATATGCCAATTTACCCCCATGGATCTATTCCCGAGGAGACCTTTTTTTTTTTTTTTTTTTTTTTTTTTTTTTTACTACCCGCAGACAAACTCACTAACCATCTCACCGACTATACCTACTTTTCCACCCAGTGTAAGAAAGCCATCTCCTGCCTTGTCCTCCAGAAACCCAAACGTGCATTCACCAATCTGCACCCACCCTACCGTACACCCCACCTCCCTTGCCCAGTTTATCCACTTTGCCCGCCACACTCACCAGCATCACCCACCCACTTCACCAAGTCTACCTCCCCACCCAACCAAAGGACCCACACCACTCACCCCTGCCTGGCGAGCTACCCACCAGGCGACCAAGCTCGGATCACCACAAGATGACTTGCAGCTTCACCAACAAACAGGGATGCTTGCGCAAAACATGGAAAGAAGTATTTATAGTATAAAAAAGCCATGAATCGCTCAAATGATATGACAATGGGAATACGACTGGACAGTTGAGAGGCTTTGTAGTTAGAATTATCCATGCATCACAGTTTCTTTTAATAAGTATCACGCGTTGTATTACTGTCAATGTCTTGAAAAGGATATATTACACCTCAGGATGCATGGCAAAATTGGTAATTGTTTCTGTGCAGACGATATGGTGGTGCTACATAAAAGCTACTCATGGCCCTACACAATATTTCAAGTTCCAGTTTATTACATAAATCATGGTGTTTCAAAGCAGTTAACTGGCCATAAGGAAATGCAACTGCGAATCATTGATTGCTGCCATATATATAATTATATATATATATATATATATATATATATATATATATATACAGTAATCTCCGTACTATCCAGACGCTCACTTTCTGGACACCCCACTTACCGGACATCGTGGGCCTGGACCTTCGGAACCCAAAAATGGCCAAAAAAAAGAAAAAAAAAAAAAAACAATATCTGAATTTTTTCCCACCCATAATTTGAAATTGCTGCACGACGCCGAACAGCTGTTAACACCATGGCCCCTTCACCTCTTCCTTCCTCCCCCCACCCCCCTCCACTGTCAGGTTGCCATTTGGTATTTTTCATAACCAAATGTGGGCCAATTTGGTAATGAAAAATTCGTTTGGTAATGAATCAAAATAATGCATTACCAAACGGATTTTTCACATTATGAGGATACACAGGATGGAGATGGTGGATTTTTTTTTTTTTTTTTTTTTATGTGTCCGACTCTGGGCAAAGGCTTCAGGACCTATATCTCGGGGGCATTAGCCTATCCCAAGGCCCGGTAGTCCTCCTACACCTCCACATGTCACCACTTCGGCTCTAACACCCACCGTCCATATTGAATACATGCTAGGGCTGTCTCATACAGGACTGGTGTATTGGTATTAGCGGGGGTACTTTTATGACATGTCGGCGGGTCATCTGGTAGATCAGGAAAGTCTGCTTTTATGAAATTCAAATCGTTAAACTGTTCCCTGCCCCAGCCGGGATTCGAACCTGGGTCCATCAGGACTACAGGCCGCCTCTCTACCGATTTAGCCACCGCCTGTTTTCTCTCTGATTAATCTGCTAGCCTACATAGCGTGAAAATAATCAACATATTGTTAATTATAAGGAGAGTGTTTACATGTATTTCCACTTGTATATATAATTAGTGAAGAATAAATGCTAGCTTAACGAATTTGGTAATGAAAATTTAAATTTGGTAATGAAAATTGAGGAGTTTGGTAATGTGGCCGAGTTGCAATCTGGCAACCTTGGTTCCCCCTCACCAACAGTTACTGCCTAACTGCAGTCACGAGTAGATGCGTACTGCAATGGCTGCTGCACGTGCTCATTTTTGTGAATAAACAGTGAATAAACTGCAATACCTCGCCACTAGACCACACGGGAATTTACTGTGTTGTGCAGTGTTAAGAATTAAGATTTTAGAGTGCAAAGGATTAACTGTGGAGTGCAAACTGGCGGTTGAAACTGGCATGCTGCAATTAACAGAATGTGCAGTGTTAAACAATTATAACTCACATTGCAAAGAACTACTGTAAGTGCAGCACAACACTGGATTACTGTACGTGCTTCAAGAGCATTTTCACAACTGCCAAAGCCTTAGAGAAGGTGGCCACAGACGTGCTGTAAGTACCCTGGCTGAGGTAGTCACTTCTAATTCCTCATTCTTTGGTTCCATTTAACTTTTTTCATACTGTATGTCCATTATTGATGTGAATAGGATCTTAAATAGATTTAAATAGGTGCTATGCAAGTCTGGTAGGTGTTTTTCAAAGTTAGGCTGGGTTAGGGTCCTTAAGTACTGTACAAGTCCAGGAGGCTGGGGCCCACTATCCATGCAGGACCACTTTCCGGACATGCCTTTGGCTCTATTACGTTGGATAGTAGAGGGATTACTGTGTGTGTGTATATATATATATATATATATTCCGAAATTCATGGAAAGAAACCAATATCCACCCAATTCCGAAGAAAGGAAGTTCCTCTGACCCCTCTGATTACAGACCAATAGCAGTCACATCTTCTCTTGGTAAGGTTTTTGAAACTTTCATTAATAAGCACATTGTTAAACATCTTGAATCCAACAACTTGGATAGACAGTAGGATTTTTGCCACGAAAGATCCACCATTGACATACTCAGTCTCCTAACTCATTCCATCCATCAATCAATTAACCTACATGGAGAAACTCATTCAGTAGCCCTTGATATTTCTAAAGCTTTCAATAGAGTATGGTACCATTCCCTGTTGTCCAAACTCCCTTGCTATGGACGAACATCTTTTGTTCCTTTGATTTTCTCATATCTCAGTGACAGGAAAATAAGAGTAAAAGTAGATGATGTATATTCCAATTTCCACTCAATTAACGCCGGCGTGCCGCAGGGCTCAGTTCTGGCCCCAACTCTGTTCCTGGTTCATATTATTGATTTCTTATCTGTCACCCACAATTCCATCAAAACATATGCAGATGACTTAACACTACATAGTTCATTCACACTCAGACACCCATTTACAAAGTCTAATATTTCTACCTCTCAACTCAGTACAGCCATCTCCATAAATCAAGACCTATCTACATTCAGTGAATGGGGACAAAACAACCTTGTCTCATTTAATGCTAGTAAAACTAAATATATACAATTTATTAAGAGACAGATATTGCCAGATTCGTCTATTACCTGCAGTACTACTAATATTCCCATCTCCAAAAGTATTGAAATTCTCGGTGTCTCACTTAACAATGCCCTCAGCTGGACCTCTCATGTTAGATTACTTGCTAAAACCGCCTAAAAGAAAATTGGATTAATGTACAGAGTCCGTAACTTCTTCACTGGCGAGCAGTTAGCTGTAATTTGTAAGAGTCATGTGAGCTCTCAGCTTGAATATTGTTCACCCTTGTGGAATGGATGTGGAGAGGATGCATCAAAACAACTAAACAAAATTCAGAACAAAGCTGTCGGAATTATTAACAACCTGCCATTACAAATAAACCACCTCCCCTAGAAGTAAGAAGGAATGTTGCCTCCCTTGCATTATTTTACAGATATTTTAATGGCAAATGCTCAGACGAAGTTGCGTCCATGGTGCCACCTCTACATGCCTTCCCTCGTGCTACACGGGCATCTGGTAGCGCTCATGACTGGATTGTCACTCAGCCATGTTGAAGAACTTCTGCCTATCAGAATTCTTTCATTCCCCGTACTGCATCTCTCTGGAACTCGCTTCCCCAGAGTTGTTTCCATCCAGACTTCAACCTACAGCTGTTCAACTCTAACTGTTACAGATATTTTATGAACAGAGGACACCAGTAATCTGGTGTATGGATAGTTTTTTTTATTCATTTGTTATTCCTTCTTCTCTTCTGTTATTAAATATATATATATGTGTGTGTGTGTGTGTGTGTGTGTGTGTGTGTGTGTGTGTGTGTGTGTGTGTGTGTGTGTGTGTGTGTGTGTGAGGTCAGACACTGTTCTGCTACTGGTACCATGTAATCCAATACTACCTGTTTCAAGATCGGCTTGTCGGCGACTCAACTGACACCCCCACTGGTCTAAGCCAATGGGAAGGGTGACCAGACACCGTTCAGGATGAAAAGCAAGACCTGTCAAAGGGCAGATGGGCAATTTATGCCGTGGCCATCTAGTATAGTAGGTGGAGCTCGTTAGCCTTGGCAATCCACCTAGGAGAAGGAAAACTCTAAGGTAAAACCTGGAAAGCCATAGTCAGGGATTCCACGTCCGTGTCCATAGGCTAGTGGTGAGCCCTCTCCTGACTGGAGGATGGGATAGGGTTTGCATCCATTCCCTGTAAAGAAAAACAACCAAGTGCATAACAAGAGAAGAGGGATAAGGGTCATTGCTTTTTATCTGACCATGACTCAGTTTCGCCGGCAGGGGGAGGGGTCCTCCCTTGGATGCCGGCCTGGCAGGGCTTTTTGGGCCCTATCATGCTGGCGCCCATCATGACGGTTGGCGGGTAAAGCTTATGGAACCCCAGCAACTGGATGATGGGGGTCGGGGGAACCCCTAGCTCAAACTCTCCTCTTGATTCACGTCGTGGTGGTGCAGGGGACACGTGAGCCCGAGGCTCCAAGTGCGGGTTTAACCTTCATGAGGCACTGCAGGTGGGGGTTTGGAATGTTCTAAGCCTTTCAAAAGATGATCGACTGCCTTTGTTGTCACCATAGTTGAGGTGATTGAGCATCAGCATAGCTGCACTCCCTGAAGTGAGGCGACCCGGGCATTGTGAGAGTAGTAGCAACGGTTACAAATATTACTGGTATGGCTGTGATGATGGTTCCCATTTTAGAAGTGTTGCTGTGGCAGTTACTGCTCACTTTGTCTCTTGTTGACAGGATTACTTCGGTTGATGAGCGTATAATGCTGATGAGATTGAAGAACTCCTTGGACTTCATTCCTCTTATTGCAGTGTATGCTCCAGTCGAGATGAGACATCTTGAAGTGAAAGAGCTATTTGACTCTGATGTGAAAAAGTGCCCCTCATGGGATACACTCCTGGTCATGTTTGACTTTAATTCAGTTACTGGCACTGACAGGGAGGGCTTCAGGAATTGTGTAGGTCCCCATGGCTATGGACCAGGAATTTCAATAATTCTGACTTGGTTTTCACAAAATCCCGTACGTTAAGAATTGCTGGATCCTGGTTCCAGAGGCCAAATCTTCACTGCTGGACTTGGTATCCCAATGCTGGAGGGGTTACTAAGGAGACTGATCACATTCTTGTTAGTATTCACTGGAGGATCCTTCAGAATGCAGGGTTTTCAGGAGTGCAGAGTTCTTCACTACTGATCACAGACTTCTTGTTGCTACTCTAAGGCTAAAAATCAAAACTGAGAGATTCACAAGATACCAACAAAAAGGTTCCACCTTGAGAAACTCAGGGATGACGAGTGTGCATATGGATATGGTGGCAGTCTCAGATCAGTAAGAAATGCTCAATACTGTTGAGGATCCTGAATAATGGGATACCTTTAAGCCTGCTACCCTGGCAGCAACTGATGTGTGTACTGAAGACCGTCTGAGACCAAGGAGGATTTATCTCACAAGGGACACTGACCACAAATGAGGAGAGTCGTGCTGCCAGACTGGCTGGGAATCAGGAAAAGCACAGATTTCTGTCTCGATGGGCACAAGTTTCACTGAGAAAGTACAAGGAGAAATATGTCAGGGATATCACTCAGCAGGTGGAAGGCCGTGTTCTTGCAAATGACCGACCTACCTATTGATCCCTGAAGAAAATCCACTCCAGACCCACCACTCAGATTAACTCTGTTCAGACAGCAGATGGACTGCTCTTGTTGGGGGCAAGTGAGTAGGGAGCTCGTTGGGCTGAGTACTTTGAGGAGCTGTGTGTGGCTGAACCTCCTAGTGGACAGCTTCCTTCAGCTGGTGTACAACCATTGACTGCTGTCCCACCAACTGACAAAGCTATGCCTTCTCTAGATGAAATCAAGAAATCAGTGACTAGGTTGAAAAGTTGCAGAGCAGCTGGTGTTTGTGACATCCCAGCAGAACTGATCAAAGCTGGGAACAAGACCATGATCAGGGGGTTACATGCAGTCATAGAAGCCGTTTGGCAGACTTACATCTTTCCTCCCGACTGGACAAAGGGTTTGGTATCCAGATTCATGCTCAAGAAATCTGCTGTTGACCGTATCCTAGCTCTTCGAGTTCTTGTGGAACGCCGTCCACAGTTTTGACAAGGTCTGTTAGCAGCATGTGTGGATCTCAAGAAGGCATTTGACTCAGTAAATTGGGAGGTACAGTGGGAACTCCTGTGATCCCACAGCATCCCCACAGGGATAATCCAACTGAATGGTGGCTTGCACTCTAATGCTGAGAGTGCTGTCAAGTGTGGGGAGGGGGGGGGGAAACATCCAACTTCTTCCAAGAAATTCTGGTGTAAGACATGGATATGTCCTTGTTCCCACACTTTTCAACACATGTATGGAATAGGTACTGGACAGGTCTGTGAGTTGAAGTCACTGTGGGGTACCAATTGTCAAATTTAGGGTGATCGACCTTGACTTTGCTCATGAGGCAGTTATCGCAGCGGAGTCGCTGGAGATACTACTGAGTGCCTTCAAGGAAGTTCATGAGAATGCAAAACCATTGGGATTAAAGGTCTCTCGGGCCAAGACTAAGGTCCAGGCATTTGGAGGCTTGTTGGATGAAGCAGTTCAATCTGTCCAAGTACGTGGTGAGGATATAGAGGTCTTGGAAAGCTCTTATCTTGGCAGTTTGGTCCATACCAATGGTAGATCAGACAGTGAATCTCTCGTTGCACTGGTCTGGCTCAAGGGATTATGAATTCACTCAATTTAGGTATCTGACTCTGTCCTTATTTGTTTAAATGGACGAAAGTTGGCATCTCCAAAATGCTGGTGGTCCCTGTCTTACTTTATAGCTGTGAGATATGGAGACTAAACAGTGACTCGAGGCAGCGAATTGACTCCTTTGGTATTAAGTGTCTTTACAGGATCATGAGACCAGGTGTGTAACAAGTGACTACTGCGCGAGACTGAATCGAGGCCTGTTACCCACACAATACGTCACGCCAACACCAGCTATTTGGGTGGATGGACCACTTTATTGAGGCTGATCCTGCTCTCGGGGTGCTCTCTAAACGAGATAACCGAGGGTGAAGGAGGCCAAGGGGAAGGCCACGTAATTCATGGCTTGCCGGGAAATAGTTAGAGGAGGAAAAGTCTTTGCCTGGAAGATTGCACAGACGGACCCGCGTGATTGGAGTCAGAGGGTGAGTGAGGCTGTGCACTCTGCATCGTTTGCCCCTTCTTAATTGATTAATATTACACACACACACACACACACACACACACACACACACACACACACACACACACACACACACACACACACACACACACCAAGCAATACAATAACAGTTCCTAGGTGTTAGAATTTATCAGCGTTAGATGGCAAGATCTTCACCACTCAGCTAAGAGTATCTGTCTCTACAACTAGTTAAACATAATAACAATGTATTAACAATAAGAAAATAAAAAACAGAACGGCAAATATGCAATATCCCAATCTAACTGAAAGTTCAACGTCACGGTAGGAAAGCAGGGAGGATAAGGGTGTAAGGGTGTCCAGCAGCGTGATGAAGCTGAGGAATATTAGAACGCAGGAGTACAAAAAACAGAGGGAAATAATGAGGATGAAGGAATGATCCGCAAATATGATATTTATTAAATTACTGCTGCCACACAGCTGAATTTACCAAACGCTGATCTAGGGAATGTTCTATATTAACTTGAGAGGAACTTGTGTGCATCATTCTATGAGCGTGTGTGTGTGTGTGTGTGTGTGTGTGTGTGTGTGTGTGTGTGTGTGTGTGTGTGTGTGTGTGTGTGTTTGTGTGTGTGTGTATGTGCGTATAGATGGCTGTGCACAGGCCCAATGCACCATCAGGATCTCTCATTGATGTTTTCATATGATCTGCATTCCCTTTCCTGTGTGCAGTCTCCTGAATGGGATTTATGTAATTTATTCAAAGAGCTGCATGTCTTTGTCTCAGCTAAATTTGCAGCGAAGGATTAACTCAACGATTAATTTAACACCAGCATAGCCATATTGTTATCGAGGCTTCATTCTCTGAGTTGTTGATCATGAGCTTATGAGACAGGTGCTGCAGGTGCTGCGGGTGCTAACGATTATTTTATTCTGTGTTGAGTTTGTTACATCTGCTATAAAAATTTCCGTTGATTCCATTTTATATTTTGCAGTGAAGAATTTCATGTTAGGTCACAAACACACTATTGAAAGGAGGCACAATCAAGTTACTGTGTGCATATATATATATATATATATATATATATATATATATATATATATATATATATATCATCATCAGCTGTTTCAGTATCCACTGCAGGACCGGCCTATCCCGACCGAAGTCGGGACGATACAGCCAATGTATCTCTACCAAGTGGCTTGGGCTGTCTGGTAGAGATTGTATGTAGCGTAAGAAGTGCTTGTAAGTGTAATTGTAGTGTTGGAGTGGCTTTGGATGTGTGTGTAGTCTGTGAACCAAGTGTAATCGGCCCGCTCAAGCCGATTGGGTGCAAGCATACTTTATAGTATGCGCCACTGGTTCAACCACAGCACCCCTTGTGTCCGCCAATGCAATACATGGCCGTGTGAACACTCCCAAAGTTTATTACCATGGCAGGGCGCGAACCCTGGTTCACCCGTGTACGAAACGCACACTGTACCACTGTACCACAGAGGCTCCAGATATATATATATATATATATATATATATATATATATATATATATATATATATATATATATATATATATAATGTTAAATAACAGAACAGAGGAAGCAAAAACAAATGAATAAAAAGAAAAAATCCATACGCCAGATTACTGGCGTCCCCCATTCATAAAATATCTGTAACTGTTGGACTTGAACAGCCGTAGGTTGAAGTTTGGGGGGAAACAACTCGGGGGAAGCGAGTTCCAGAGTGATGCAGTTCAGGGAATAACAGAATTCTGATACGCAGAAGCTCTGCAATATGGCTGTGTGACATTCCAGTCATGAGCACTACCAGATGCCTGTGTGACATGAGGGAAGGCATGGAGAGGTGTCACAATGGACACAACTTCGTTTGAGCATTTGCAAGTGAGGCAACATTCCTTCTGACTTTAAGGGAAGTAGTTTATTTATAATAGCAGGATTATTAATAATTCCAAGTGCAACGTCTCCACATCCATTCCACAAGGGTGAGCAGTATTCAAGCTGAGAGTGCACATGACTCAAATTATAGCTAACTGCTCGTCAGTGAAGAAGTTACGAACTCTACAATAATCCAAGTTTCTCTGAGGCGGTTTTAGCAAATGATCAGACATGAGAGGTCCAGCTGAGGCCATTGATAAGTGAGACACCGAGAATTTCTATACTTTTGGAGATGAGAATATTAGTAGCACTGAAGGTAGTATACAAATCTGGCAATATCTGTCTACTAGTAAACTGTATATATTTGGTTTTACTAGGATTAAATGAGACAAGGTTGTTTTGTCCCCATTCACAGATCATAGATAAGTCTTGATATATGGAGATGGCTGTACTGAGTTGAGAGTTAGAGTTATTTGATTTTGTAAATGGGTGTTTGAGTGTGAACGAACTGTGAACTGAGTCATCAGCATATGAATGGATGGGAATGTGGGTGACAGATAAGAAATCATTAATATGAACCAGGAACAGGGTTGGCGCCAGAACAGATCCCTGTGGCACGCCGGTGTTAATTGAATGGAAATTGGAATATACATCATCTACTTTTCCTCTTATTTTTCTGCAGAGGAACAAAAGACGTTAGTCCATAGCAAGGGAGTTTGGACAGCCGGGAACGTTGCCACACTCTGTCGAAAGCTTTAGAAATATCAAAGGCTACTTTATGAGTTTCTCATGTTGGTCAATTGATTGATGGATGGTATGAGTCAGGAAACTCAGTATGTCCATGGTTGATCTTTCGTGGCAAAAACCATATTGTCTTTCACTATATAAATTGTTGGATTCATGATGTTTTACTATATGCTTATTAATTATAATTTCAAATACTATACCATGAGAAGATGTGACAGCTATTTGCCTGTAATCAGAGGGGTCAGAGGAACTTCCTTTCTTTGGAATTGGGTGGATTTTGGCTTCCTTCTGTGAATCTGGGAATGAAGAAGTACTTATGCATAGTCTGACTAATTTAGCTAAATATGTGAGAAATAGACACGTGGGTCAGCCAAGCACCATCTGTATTACAAGGCCATCTAAAAAGTGGTGGGAGCTTCATTCATAAAAGAATACTACGTCGTAGTTGGGGTTGCTGTATGTAGCAACCTTCCAAAACCCTGGAAAAAGGGTACCCTTTCATTGTGGCCAATTTAGTATATCCTGCCTCAAAATGCAGTCTACAATATTCAGAGCCTGGCCATGGTAAGGTTGCCTGGACAGCAGGAGGTTAGAAAAGTGACAGATCTGTAATTTTACTGCACGAAAGGGTGCCTGTGATGACTGATTACCTCCGAGAATTCCAAAACTATTTTTCTCTGAAGTGCTTGACCTTGATTTTTACTGTCAGACTACGTTCAAGTTTTATTAGTAGAGGTATTCATGTTTAGAGAGTTTTGGTTAACAAAGGATTAACTTTTAGACGGGGAGGGTTAGACATATTCTTATTTGCCATTTGTCTAACAGAGCTCTGTCTTATATTGAAGAAAGTCTATCAGTAACAATAATAATTAAACAGAAGTAGAAAAAAAAAATACCGAGCCAAGGAGTTAAATGGAAGCAAACACTGACTATCTAGTGTCAAGCACAATTATTCATGTCACACAACCAACCAAATTTTTTGTGGCTCCCGCCACATTTACACCACTCCATCACTCACGCTCCCCTTCCTGTCCACTGCCAAGCTCTCACACCTCATGCACGCCAACATTCGGTATTCAGTTTTATACTGCTCGCAACTTAAACAAAGAAAAAAGTAAGAGTGGAAAGATCAAAGGCACTGTAATGGAACAAC
>NC_137025.1:39727984-39820484 GCF_032717465.1 Coenobita brevimanus | reverse complement strand
CTCAGGCATTAAAAAGAAAAAAAAAAAAAAATAGCATCGAACACTTAAAGGTGGCAGGCGTTGAGATGAACGTCAAATGGTCCTGTTTACCACTGGATGCTCCCGATAAAACAGAACAGAAAGGTTAATAATTTTATGGTGTATGCTACATTTAACTTTTTTGCAGTATTAGTTGAATGTCATGTCCTGTTTGGAATACCACGGAAGAAAAGGCAACACAGAATGGAAGAAGAATAATAAAGAGTATATGGAGGAAATGACTTATGGAAGAACAAAGATGGGGGGATGTCGAAAACGGAAAACTGGAATAAAGGGTAGAAGAATGGTGCAACTTGTGTTTGGTAAGGGGTAGGGGACTGGGGAACTCTAATAACGGAACCATTTTTTGCGAGTTCTGACTGAAAAGTGAAGGTGTTTTTCATGCTGCCTTCCTGTATGAACTCTGACACCCAGTGTTCAGTATTAGATGTCGTACACAAGCACTGCAAGCAACACCAGTTAATGCAAAGTCAATCAAAAGTCGAATCATAGTTTTAGTGTCCTCTTTGGAGGCTACTAGAGCTGGCAATGTTAATAAACCCTTTACTATAGTGATTATGTATTAGGTATTACACCCGCCTCAGACAGTTTGTCTAATGTCCTCTTAGGAGGCTACTAGAGCTGGCAATTTTAATAAATCTTTTACTTTAGTGATTATATATTATTTATTACACCCGCCTCAGACGTCTCTATTACCTTGCCCAGCCGGAGTTCGACGAGGTATTGTTTCTGGTCGAGTTTGTTTATCTTTGTTTTTGTTTGTTAGCAACATTACAGAAAAATGGCCGAATGAAATTATATGAAACTCTCAGAATATGTGGGCACTGGTCCCAAGAGAAAGTTAATAAATTTTGGCTGTAATCCAGTGACCCTGAAAGGTCAAAATCAAGGTCACGGATTTCCACAGGGCTATAATTTGAAAACGGTTGAGAGAGGGATATTTACTATAAGGAACACAGAGGATCTCGTAATATGGGCTTTCATTTGGCACCGAGATCTTTGACCATTAATGACCTTGAAAGGTCAAACTCAAGGTAACGGATATTCAGGGGGCTATAACTTGACACTCGTTAAGATATATTCACTAGTACCAAGATATAGGAATTCTCATATGGGCTTTCATTTGGCAGCGTGTCCTTTGACCTTGAATGACCTTGAAAAGTCAAATGCAAGATCACAAATATTCAGAGGGCGTAACTTGAAAACGTTTATGCCATAACCTCAGACTTTAATTGTGCACTGACACTGAATGGCAGAAACGAGTCAGTATTTAACAGCAGTTAATGGTAGGTGGGGGCACTCACCATCCACTCACTCGGTGTAGTGCTGCTTTGGTGTCTGCCCTTTCCTCCCTTCCTTCCTTCTTCTTCTATTTTTCTTTCCTTCATTCTTTCCTCTTCCTTCTGCCTACAGGTGAATTTACACTCCCTCTTCTGTCTTTCTTTCCTTCACTGTTTCCTTTTCCTTCTGCCTATGGGTGACTACCCTGAGTAACAAACCAAATGGTTTCCTGTATACCTGCAAACCATTTACTACGATGGGTGGTAACCGTATAACCAAGTTATGGCACCTGGTGGTTTAGTGGGTAATTAAGGCGCCCCAACTGGATGAACCCTGTGTAGGTTTATATCCAAGGGATGGTTGGGGTTTATTGCTCACGTAATGCCACTCTAGGGATAAGTGAGGATGGTCACTCTCATCTTAAATGTTAGGACCAACTTGCCTAGGCCCATGCTCCTATGCTTCTAATGAAGCGGCATAGGATTGGATGATGGATGGACGAATAAAATAACTGCTGTCAGGTGAGGTTTGTTGTGCCTGGTACCACTTGCTCAGGTTTGGGAAGCCTTAGACTGTCGACTTTGGGTGAAATCCTTTAGCACAAGGCTTATTTATAATAATATATATAAAATTGCCATTTTCTGGCTTGATTTGAATAGAAATTATGTTAGATGGCAAAAGGTTAAATAAATGAGCACTAGTTTACCAAATAATACACTCTACACAGTAAAATACAGATTAAGGTATTTGTTGCCTAACATCGAATTATGTGAGAGGTGGACTTGTTAAGTAGGATCTCTAGGCATTTATGTCCACCCTCCAACAAATCATCACCCTGCCCTACAAAGCCTCGCAGCTTGTCTCAACATAATTTTCACTTTTGGTCACTCTAAAAGGAACAATAGAATTATGTATTCCATATTTAGAACAAAACTCAAATTATCAATGTGAAAATGCTTTATTCTTTTGCATTATTTTTATACGATAGCTTGGAACACTCCCGGTTCATGTGTATCACCTTTGGGCGAGACTTCCTGCCTTCCTGCATCCGATATGTTACGTCTGATATGCAGTCCAACACAGCATAAGGCCCATCCCATGGGCTCTGCACCTTCGGTGACTGTCCCTTCTTTCGCTGAGGATTGTATAACCAAACTTGGTCACCATCTTTGAAGCTCACCTGACTTGCCTTGGCATCATACTTGCACTTCATCAGCTCTCCTGAAAACATAAGGGCTCCTCGCACTAATTGATGATGTACCTCAGCCAGCCTTTCCTGAAGATACATCGCATAACTGGAGGTGTCTGTAGGCAGCTCATCACCAGGTGGTCTTCCCATTAACAAGTCAACAGGTAAACGTAACTTGTGGCCCAACATCAGTTTTGTAGGGGTGTAGCCGGTAAACTCATGGGATGCAGACCGATATGCCATTAGCAATGCAGGTAATTTCTGGTCCCATTCTGTTTGTCCCTCTATGCAGTACTCGGCCAGTTCTTGTCCCAGGGTCCAGTTGAATTTCTCCACTATCCCATCTGACTGTGGCCTTAGTGGGATTGTCCTGGTCTTCTTGATCTCCAATAACTTGCAACAGTCACGGAAGACAGCAGACTCGAAGTTTCTACCCTGGTCTGAATGTACCTCTTTTGGCATCCAATTACGAAAGAAAAACTAGTCAACCAAGACCTGAGCAACAGTTGCAGCCTCTTGATAGCATAGCCGGGGATAGCACAGGCCTCTGGCCACTTTGTGAAGTAGTCCATGGCGACACATATACACCGGTTTCCTGTTTCAGTGAGTGGCAGAGGTCCAGCAATGTCCATCATGACTCTTTCCATCACTGCACCCACCAGGTACAGCTGAAGAGGGGCGCAACCACGTTTCTTGGGTCCCTTCTTGGCACAGCATACATCACAGGTCTGACATCGCTCTTCAACAACCTGACGCATGCCAATCCAGGGGAACCTCTGTCACAGCCAGCTTAGAGTTTTCTTAACTCCCAGGTGTCCACTAGTGATCTGGTTATGGGACTAATCCAAGTTCCCAGACCTAATATTCTTCGGAAACACCAGTTGCTAATACTTGCTGAGCCCATCAGGTGTCTCCCACTGACGCTCCACTAGTCTGTTGTTCAAACGAAAAAGGTCCCACTGACTCCAGTAGCTCTTGGTCACAGGGCTGAAACTAGAAACTTCTTCCCAAGATGGTCGCACTGTACTCCACTGCAGCCACTCTAGCACTGGTTGTAAATCTTCATCTTCCATCTGCATCCACTTCAGGTCAGTACGGCAGCATTTCTTGTCAAAATTCCCATTCCTACTCTTAGTACATTGCTTGCTGTCTGTTCTTTCGTCTTCTCGCACACTATTCATCAAGGTTCTCCTGCATTTCCTCAGTGGTGGGGCTTCGTGGGAAAAACTGGCTGGTTGTTGCATCTCGTCACCAACCTTCACTACTCTACCCTCATCCTTCTCATTTGGACACTCATAGCTGAAGTGTCCCACCTCACCACATATTCAACACCCGTATGGCACAATGGTGGGTTTCCTTGCACTGCTCCAATCTTGCTCCTTCTTCCATTTGTAGCTTCCCCCAGAACCAGTGACCTCCTCTGGTCTTCTGTTCTCTCTTCCACTTGTTGCAATTCACTTTCCGATGTCCTGGCTTCTCACAATACCAGCACCTTTTTTCAAAAATTTCCACTTCACGTACCTGCACCTTTCTTGCCTTGAATCCTGCACTACGACTCGCCTGAGAAGTGGATGTGCTGGACCTGACGTAGGACTCAACTTCTAGAGCCCTGGTTAGTGCTTCTTGCATGCTTCTGGGTTGTGCCTGTTTCACTTGCACTTTCAACTCTGTACTGTCAAGAGCATCAATGAACTGATCCCTCAGAAAAATAGCCAACAGGTTAGGTGCTGCTCCACGATACGCCTTATACGCCTTACCCTCCAGGCATTGAGCAAGCTGCTGTAGGGATTTGCCTTGGGCCCATACACGGGTCTGCAAGCATGATCTGTAAACCTTAGTCTGGTACATGGTCCCATATCTGTGCTCCAGCACTCTACTAGGGACTGATAACTGTTCCTCTCCTTCATTGACATCTGGCCCAAAATTTCCATTGCAGCATCCTTAAGGGAAGTAGCAAGCTGCACTGCTCTCTGCCTATCATCCCAACCGTTATGATCAGCTAGTAACTTAAACTGTGCACGGTCAGCCTCCCAAGATACTCTACTATCAGATTCCTGAGGTTCATTTTTAATTGGACCCCCATTTTAGCCATGCACTTCACTGGTTTGGGGCCCCAAAACTGGGGCATCATAATTAAGTCCAGGACTTAGATCTCCTACATTCTGATTATTCAACCCTGTAATGCTACCTTTAGATACTTGGGAACCGTCAAGATTCAATATACACTGTCCATTCTTTTCATATGCTCCTTTTACACTGACCTGAGGCTCAGCAGTGCAGTATTTCTCTACAGCCTCAATTTTCTCACTAATTATCTTCACATGGTCGACTACATGCCTCAACTGGTTATCTACATGTTGACTGCACTCCATTACTTTTCCCTCACTCAGCTTCAGTTGGTTGTCCACCTGCTGTTTGCACTCCGTCACTGTTTCCTCACTAATTGTCTTCAACTGGTCATCAACATGCTGTTTACATTCCCTCTGTTACTCCTGCAATGCATCTTGAAATTGTTCATATCATTCTTTCTGTTCTTCACGTTGTGCCTCTAGTTGTTCACTCTGTGCTTGCAATTGTTCTTTGAGTTCTTTCTGTCCTTCATTCTGTGCCTGTAACTGTTCTTTAAGTTGTAGAGTTTGTGCTTGCAATAGCTTCACAACTGCATCTAGCACAGCCTCCTCTTGCCTTGCTTGGCCAAGTGTTTGTAAACCTTCTGCCTCCATGTAGAAGGTTAGACTTAAATTATCCACTCTCCTGACACCAGTGTTACGTCCCCACCCTACACTGCCACAGGCTCCAACAGCAATAGTCCAGCATAGGAAGGACGTTGCTCAGTGAGTTGTTCTTCCTAGAGGAGCCTTTCCGTGTACAGTACACAGGATCAGCTCAGGTGTTGTAAATAAATGCTGGCCTCTTAAGTTCACTGTCTATATTTTCCAAATTATTACAGTTAATGCTTTCCAATTTCACTATTCTCGCAAGCACTGGAGCTATACTAATTTTATTAACTGCAATTTCACTTACTGCTTGACAACGCTTCGCTACTTTTCACATGTACCGATGATTTACAAACTTCAGTAACACTTCACTGTTTTCACAAGTGCCGAAAATATACAAACTTCACAGCATTGACACAGCACTACACTGAAACTGAATTGAAAACCAACTGAACTTGCTGTAGTCTCTTCTCTATCCTAATATAGCCTTACATTACTCTAGAAACTTCTGCATTTTTCCACAGTTCTGGTGTATTCCAGAGAGAGAGAGAGAGAGAGAGAGAGAGAGAGAACACGGTTACAACAGTTACCAATTCGGAGACATCTAAAACATGCCAAAGTTTTCTTACATTATATAATACTGTAAATTATTTAACATACAAACTTAAGTTACATAAATTAACAAGCAATCACGAAACTAAAACATTGTATGGAAAAAAGAGCACAAAATTAATGCATAATTTACAAAACAACTATGCTCACAACCTGCAGGCAAACTGGCAACTCTGACTCGAACCGGAGCTACCGTAAACATCGAGAAGCAGTGGGAAACTTCGAGACTACCTAACTACCAAAACCCGCTTCTTAACAATAGTTTGGTTATATGGTTATCACCCAACGTAGTCAATGGTTTCCTGGTGTACGGGAAATAATTTGGCTTGTCACTCATTGTAGTCACCTGTAGACAGAAGGAAGAGGAAAGAAAGAAGGAAAGGGCAAAAGAGGATGCAAGGAAAGAAAGGAGGAAGAGAGGAAAGGGTAGCCACCTGAGGGTAGCACTACATCGAGTGAGATATATGTAAAATAGTAATAACAAGAAACAGATTACACAGGAATCAATGCAAAGGCAGAACACCCGAAAAAAAAAAGAAGCAAATACAAGTATGCTACTACATCTCCAGACCCTGTCCAAACAATTCAGGATTGTAGTTATGCAATCCAACTCAGACAGTGCATGTCCCAGTACACATAAGTACCACACACTACCAGTTTCGCAGAATTCACCCATACTAACTCATTCAGTATTACTTCCTTGGCACCCAACTGGGAGCAATATCTTACAAAATCAACAAAATATCACTTATGGATGACGTTGTGTTTGTTTCAGTATTAAAACAAGATTGCAAACCACATGTTAGCCCATTCTCTGAGACCCAGTCATCATCTTACATTCCATACACATTCATGTTTCATGACTACAGCTCTACTATCCAACTTCCGCTCTAAAAACATGACAGTTCAGTCCGTGTGTCACTCACAAACCGAATTGCCCCGCCGCATCCCAGCAATTTTTTCACCAATGACCCCCCCAATCCTGGCTTATTTTTGAAAAGTTTTTTTTTTTCTTTTTTTGCTAAAACCTTCGCTTTTTATGAGAAACATCGAAAATTCAGAGAGAAAGTGCTCAGTTGAGTTTAGAAATACCAATACAGTTAACAGTACCCTCACCTTGGTACCGTGTTCTCTCAGGCTAGGCTCCAAAGAAGACGTTTTCTTGGGAGGGGTAACTATTCCAAACCAATCATTATATGTTAATATTTATTTATTTGGTACGAATTTATATGTAGTACAAAAGTATATTGGTTTTCAAACAATAATATAGGCTATATAAGCTTGTTCATTCACCAAACATATCAACATATGGAACCTTCCTTTACAATGTTACCGCCTCATCACTTCTGCTTGTTTCTTCCTCTGGCTTGTTTCTTCCTTTGTCCTCCACCTCGGGAATCACTTTCGCCTTGAATTTCGCCCTTGGAGAGACCATGGTGCGACATGTCTTTACTGGCCAGGTCACAGCTAATGAGTGAGTTGCCAAGAAAATGGCATGTGGAGGGGGGAGGGAGGGTCAGGTGGGGCCAGGCATTATCCCCGCCTGGTGTTGGGTAGAGGAAGGTCTCCCACATATGCCTACCAAAAAATCACCCGTGAAACTTGAATAATGTGCAAATGATGGACCTCGCATCTGCAAATATGTTGTCGGATGTCACCGTGACAGAATGTGGCAACGTATCCATACGTCGTTGGGACGCCTCAGGTTAAATAATTAGTTACTAGTAAGGATACGATATAAATACTATCGGCGAACTGACGTGTTTAATTAAAGTTTCAAGATATAAAGCAGAAGTGGAAGTATGCATTAGTTTGGTACGGTGTTTTAATTGTTTTATTTTATATCGTGGAAATTATTACTAACCATTGCATGTATAAATTTCGTTATAGCCGAAGATAATGTTGCTTTTTCATGCTGCTGTCAATGGCTCAATATTTATTTTCCTCAAAACTATTCATCATAAAATTAATGTGTTGAAGTCCACTAGCAAAAGCACACACATATATATATATATATATATATATATATATATATATATATAAACTGACTGATGATGGTTCCCTACTTGGTTCTAACGCAAAAATGGTGATATTTTCATTTCTGCTCTATAATCCTGAGAATTATGTAATACTTATAAAAGCATCCCATGGCCGATCAGTGCATGTCACTGATGTTTGCCATATCACTACAGGCATCGTATGTTGATGGCTGCCAGCCGATCTATCTCATCTACCTTAATATTCTGTGAACTACTGTGGGTATGTCCCCCTCAGTGTAACATGCATTGTATGGGTTGGCTCCTTTGACTACAACCCTTCCTTATTGCTGTGTTTTTGGAAATATTCGCTCTTCGTAACCTACAGTCTAACACTCTGAGGAAAACGTGACCTAAATCCACTACAGAGCCAGTTGAGGAGCCCAGACATTGCAATAGGGTGAGTGAAAGCAGAACAGCAATGACCTTAATAACATTACACGGATCAGGATTGAGGTTATTGACTTACTGAACGGAAAAAACACGGCTCAGTTAATATGGAATAAAACATGAGAAAATGCTGAAAAAGAGCGCTCAGACATGGTGACATGTAGAGGTGTATGGTAGGTGGAGGGCCTGCTGGACCTTGGGAGCAGACTATGAAGCCTATGCCCAGAGTCGGACACACACACACACACACACACACACACACACACACTCTAGATATAATAAGCCAAGAAAGCTGTTGGGACCAAAAGCTCCTGGATCTCGTGCAAGAGTTTTTCCGAATGCAACATGTGAGGGAAACCACCAGAAAAAGAGAACTCGATGTACCTTCAATGATGGATCTCATATTTACAAGGCAAGAAAATGATATTGACAGTTTAATATATCATCCTCCACTCGGCAAAAGCGACCATGCAGTACTAAATTGCAACTTCAGGATAGCATATGACATAGTTACCAGCAATGAAAGTTACAAGAAGAGCCTAAACTATAAAAAGGGAAATTATCATGACCTAAAGAAGTATATCTTAGAAGCTGATTGGGAAAAGGAGCTTAGAGGACAAGATTTAAATGCTGTATATAAAATTTTTTGTGAATTTTATGAAATAGGAGTCCAGAAGTACATCCCACAGCACAAAGAAGCAGAAAAGAAAATAAAGAAATGGTTCAATACAAAATGTAAAAAATCAAAAGAAAGAAGAGATTTGTTGTGGAATAGATACAGAAGACACAATAGTGAAAGGGCATATAATAATTAAAGACAGGCAAGAAACGATTATACAAGAATAAGGAGGGAAGCCCAAAAACAGTTTGAGGAGGATATCATAAATAAAAGTAGTGATCAACCAAAGCTATTTTACAGCTACATCAGAAGCAAAACCAAAGTAAAAGATAAAATACAATCCATTACTGACGAGGGAATTACCTATACACAAGAGAAGGATATTTGTGAAGCACTAAATAAGAATTTCCAATCAGTTTTTACAGAAGAAAAAAATTTTGAGAGGGACTATGTGGAACATGAATGCCCACACATACTACCAGATATACAAATATCAGAAAAAGTAATACAGGAGGAGTCAAGTAAATCAGACAGAGGAAAAGCAAATGGTCCTGATGAAATTTTATGTTGGGTGTTACGAGAATGTGCAAAGGAGTTAAGTAAACCATTATTTTTTATTTTCAAGAAATCCCTGAGTCAAGGTAAACTACCTGATAATTGGAAGAAAGCAAACATTGTCCCCTTATTTAAGAAAAGGAATAGACAAAATCCACTCAACTACTGACCAGTATCACTGACCAGTGTTGTAAGCATGGTATTAGAAAAGCTTAAAAGAAAAGCTTGGGTAAATCATCTAGAAGAACACAATATGATAACAGAAAGACAGTTTGGTTTCAGAAAAGGAAAATCATGTGTTACTAATCTGTTGAGCTACTACGAAAGTGTAACAGACACAATACAGGAAAGAGAAGGATGGGTTGACATTATCTATTTAGATTTCAAGAAAGCACTTGACAGTACCACACCAAAGACTTTTATGGAAACTGTACCATCAAGGAGGAATTCGAGGCAAACTGTTTTGTTGGATGCAAGATTTTCTCATAAAAAGAGAAATGAGAACAGTACTAAGGGGAAATTGCTCATCATGGAAAGAAGTGACTAGTGGAGTACCACAGGGCTCAGTGCTGGCACCAATCATGTTTTTAGTGTATATAAATGATATAGACAGTAACACTGGAAATGAGAGCTATCTAAATATGTTTGCAGATGATGCAAAAATACAAAGGAGAATTACTAACACAGACTCTTGCAAAGAGCTACAAGAAGAATTAAATAAACTTCATGAATGGAGTAATACATGGCAAATGGAATTCAATGTGGACAAGTGTCATGTAATCAAGTTTGGTAAAAGTGGAAAAAGACTTGATTGGGATTATACGTTAGGAAATAAAACCCTACACACATCAGAAAAAGAGAAGGACCTAGGAATGATTATCAATAACAGACTATCTCCGGCTGACCACATCAGTGAGAAGGTACGGAACATGTAAACACAGCTTGCAAATATGAGAATAGCATTCACATACATAAATGAAAACATGCTAAGAAGGATAATAACATCATTCATCAGACCAACCCTGGAGTATGCATCAGTAGTCTGGAGTCCTTATCTCAAAAAACACATAGACAAGATTGAAAAAGTTCAAAGGGCCGCTACAAGATGGGTACCAAGCTTAAGGGATCTAAGCTACGAAGAAAAACTAAATAAACTGAATCTACCAACACTACAGGAGAGAAGGAAAAGAGGTGACATGATAATGCTATATAAATGCATATCAGGGAAGGAGAAAATAGACATAAATGATTACTTAACGTATGGGGAAGCATCAGCAAGAGGACACTGCAAAAAACTGCATAAGAAGAGAGGTGATAAAGACGTAAGGAAATTTAGTTTCCCAAATAGAGCAATTGATCAGTGTAATGCACTACCGAATGAAATAGTGTGTGCCAAAACAATTCACAAATTTAAGGATATGTACGATAAATATGGTTTAAGACACGGGACAGTACGAGCTTGACCCATTCCTATAAAGATACAATTAGGTAAGAATTAGGTAAGAACATACAAAAAGACACATTCATCGTCATCATCACCTAACCTCTTTTACCACACGAAGTTGGGGTTGAAATATAAAGAGGGAGATCTGATCCACAGCAGATTATTGAAATGAACTACACACTGATTCATTTATCACTGACTACTGGAATCCTTAGTCACCTCAAAAGCATAACCATATTCTTCACAATTCTATTACCCATCACATGGAGTCAATATGATATCTGTCAGTTTTAAAAATCGGTACCAGACCCGTGTAATCTGGTCCTAATGTAGAAAATGCATCCAACCAGTGATATCTTTTATAAGTTCCCAAGCCTTTTCAGCCTTCATTGCTTGTTTTCTCACATATCCATTTATCTTTACACTTCCCTCGTGGCCTACCATGCTGCATACCACACTGGAGCTGACTCACATTTATCCTTTTCACCATGCTATAAATACCCATTTTCCTCTGTAAAAGTTCATCTAAGTGACCAGCCTTCAACTCTGTACTCCTGACCTTTCAGGAATTACGTTATTTCTTATCCTATCCACTTTGCACTTCTCAAAAATATACTGCACCTTTAAAACCCTACCTTTATTGCTGTAATTCTTGGCCTTTAGCTTTCAGGTGACTCCAAAATCTCACATTCACATGATGATGTGGACACAAACTTCATACATTCCGAGTGCCTCCGTAACATTTAGTCTTCTGCTCGAATCATGGCTACTACAGCAGCAGCCACTTTCTTTCCTTCTGCAGTCTACTTTCCACTTCCATTACATAGTTGCTTCTCCTTTCATTCCCTCTGCCAACTACTTTCCACTTCCATTACATAGCTGCTTCTACTTTCCCTCACTGCACCCGGGTACTTTTTTCCTCATCAGCTCAAAGTTCTCTCCAGTGATTAACATAACACCGTATCACATTAAAGATCATTTTCCCTTTCAGCAATCATGACATTAAGGAACTTGTGTCCATATTTACTATTAAAGCACAACACACATCCACAAACATAACTGTACCAGTCTGCAAAGATCTTGTTCACTATTAGCAGAGCATTATCAGCATACATCAGATTTAACAAACTTCATCCATCACCGTTAATTCCTGTCCTCATCCTTCTATCCTTGGTACGGGTTTTTATATGGACAGGCACCTCTGGGAGTGGACCTGTTTGTCTGTTTCTCAATAACAATATTGGGAAACGAGGTGCTCCTTTCTTGTATTCTTCAGGGACCCTGAATGTACCACTTCAGGCCCGTAGACATAACGACCTTTGGGAATCCATATAATAGAATGCTAAAGGACCCGTGTCTATCTAGTATTCTAGTATTTAATACTTCTCTCATAACCTCGTCCATATAATTTATACAGAAAAGCAGCGATGAAGCACACATCCTAATGTCAGTCCATTCACTCGCTTAAACAACGTTCAGTAATTTCGTATTTCCATTTCCCATGTCCCCTTTTCATATACAGAACACTGTGTAACAAACTTAAACCAATTTTTTGTTTATGTTGATTTTTACGCTATTTCTGATCAACGTCAATGCGTAGATTCCGAATATGGTATTTGTTTTTGTGTAAATCTAGAGTTACAAGTACTGTGCAACAACGTATGTATCATACAAGGACAGGAGCTGCAACTTGTTACCACTTCGAGAATGCTGAGAATATCAAAGAATTTATTTATTTCTGGGTGTATATTATGAATATAACTATAAAATGCACAAACAGTAACATCACAACGAATGAAGGCCACATAGTGTCCAGAAATGCACTTTTGATCTTGACTTTCTTCTGTAGCTGTGATGACAATCGTGCAACAATCTCCAAACACAATTGCCCATCATTGCCTCATTCCACCTGCCCTGTTATCTGGTTTTCATCAGCAGAATGTCCCGGTGGAACCGTTCGCCATGCTCCTCGCTGGTTGCACCCAAGTTGCTTTTGAAGAAATCAAGGTGGGAATGCAGATAGCGCAATTTGATTGACATTCTGCATCAAGCTGGTGGAATAAGCCAATCAGGTCATCGACGAGCTGTGCGGAATTCTGGTCTCCTCTGGTTGCCAAGAAAATCTTCCACAACCCCTCTGAATGCATTCCGAGTGCACCCTTCATCATCAGTCATTTTACCCTGGAGTTCACGACTTGCATGCATTCTTCGAACATGCCGCCTAATGAATATGCCAGCTGTCACCTTTACCTCGCTCTGCTTGTGAAACATTGATCGGATATGCAGAAACGCATAGCCATCCTTGTCAATGGCTTTCACGAATTATCTCACAAAACCAAATTTTGTGTAGTGGCGGTAGCAATACCTTCTCTCTGGAGGTCAGTGGAGCTCTGAGCACATTGTACGAGCCTGGTGTGAAACACTTCCTGAGAGACCAGTCTTTCCTCATGATATGTTCTGCATCACTCCGGCTGTCCCACAAGCATAAAAAACATGAGTAGGCCTACTTCGCATATATAACCGCCTTGCATTCCAAGAAGGAAGGAAATCATTTTGAAATCCCAACATACCTCCAAATTGTGATCTGAGTAGTCGATCACTGTCACACAAATCTTCACATCCTCATATTCTTTCATTTCCACATAATGTGCAACTGGAATTAATGGGAGTTCATTGCTGTTATGCAAAAGTACAGCTTTTAGGCTCTTCACGGAACTGTCTATGAAGAGTCGCCATTCTGAGGCCTTGTAATCCACTCCTATGGTTTGGAACAAACCCCTAACATCAATACCATAACACAACGAGGTTTCTTCGCAAAATTTGAAGGATGCAAACTTGCCGTGGCGATTCCTATAACTCAACTTGCAACTGGGATCCAACAAGTTTCATTCACTTAGACGTGACGCCAGCAGCTCAGCACTGGACTTGATGAGTCCTAACTCTCAGACCAAGTCATCCAGTTCTTGCTAACTGGGAAAGTGTGGAGTGTCTCGGGAACATTCGCCAACATGCGATTCATCATCACTTTCTCCTCCATCATCGACGATGTCCTCATGGTCAGGAACAACTTCTATGTCCGCAGAATTGACAGAAATCGCCAGCTCATCGTTATGAGGCACCGGAGAGATCGAAGAAGGCAAATTTTGATATATAATGTTTTTTTTGTGCTCTTAATGCTCATTGCACCACTTATATCAACCATGCAAAAATAACAATCGCTTTGGTGATTCGAAGGCTCTCGCCACACTCCCAGAACTGCGAAAGGCATCTTCTTTCTTGCTTCTCATAGCCAAGCTTCAAGCACAGAGCAACAGCTACCACAAGTGTAGTGCAGAGTCCAATCCTTATCTTCTTCGCCCATTGCCAAGCCAAAATATGTTTTGTATGCACGAGCAAATTTGATATCAAGTTGGATTTTGTGTTTGATCATCTTTGGTCCTATGTATTCTCCTCATACATAACAAAATGTATCGGCTGACAGCTTGCAAGAACGTCTACTGGTCATTCTTATCAATAGAAACACCTTTAGGAACAGCTCAAAAACATATCGACCAGCAAAACTAGCAACGTGAGATTAGCTCATCGAATGAACTGACTCGATCCGTGTTGCATGATGCAATAGTGGTCAAATCAGCGACATCTGCATGGCCGCAGATTGTGTGTGTGTGTGTGTGTGTGTGTGTGACGTGGTAAGCGATACGTCAGCCATTATATCGGCTCACAGTTACCAGACTGGAAATAAACAATTGCCAATTGTTGATAAAATCCTAGAGATAGACAAACAAAACATACACCATTGGAATCAGTGTGGAAAAGACCAAAAATATTGAATAAACAAATTCTTTGTTACACAGTATAATTTTCGCCTTTTGCTCCTCTGTTATCTTTGTACTACTACCTCCCTGGTTTCCCTTATTCTTACCTTCTACGCGCTGCCACTCCTTCAGTTCTCTCTCTCTCTCTCTCTCTCTCTCTCTCTCTCTCTCTCATATATATATATATATATATATATATATATATATATATATATATATATATATATATCTATATATATAAATCATCATCATCATCATCATCAGCCATAACTAGTCCACTGCTGAACAAACGCCTCCCCCAACCTTTTCCACGAATTCCTTGATTGAGCCAATCTTTGCCACGTTTTTCCTGCAAATTTCTCTATCTCATCTCTCCATTTCCTGTCTGGACGTTTTCTGCTACGCTTACAATCTCTTGGTGTCCAGTCTGTCAGCCTCTTGTTCCATCGGTTATCCCTTATTCTTGCTATATGGCCTGCCCACCTCCATTTCTGTTCTTTTAAAACTTTATAATATCTTTGACTAATATCTAACAATCTATCTATATATCTATAGATAGATAGATAGATAGATAGATAGATAGATAGACTTTCGTACACTGAAGAACGAGGGTTCGCGCCCCGCCAGGGTAATAAACTTTGGGAGCGTTCTTTTGACCACGCACTGCTTGGCGGACACAAGGGGTGCTGTGGTTGAACCAGTGTTGCATAATATAAAGTATGCTTGCACCCAGTCGGCTTGCGTGGGCCGATTACACATGGTTCACGGACTTCACACACATCCAAAGCCACTCCAACACTACAATTACACTTACAAGCACTTCTCACCCTACATACAATCTCCACAAGACAGCTTAAGCCACTTGGTAGAGATACATAGGTGGTATCGTCCCCATTTCGGTCGGGATAGGCCGGTCCTGCAGTGGACACTCAAACAGATATATATATATATATATATATATATATATATATATATATATATATATATATATATATATATATATATATATACAGAGAGAGAGAGAGAGAGAGAGAGAGAGAGAGAGAGAGAGTACACTTCTCAGAATCATCAGCTCCCTCCTTTCTTCTACATTTCCCCTCCTCTAAATCCTCCCTCTTCCTCATTCTCTTGTATTCAAAGCAGTTTCAGTCTTATTCCTTCCTTTCCTTCCATACTACAGTATTTACTGCGTATGTGCAGTCCTCCAGTACTCTCTCTCTCTCTCTCTCTCCAATTCTAATCATTCTTTGCTACGTAGTCCTTCGTTTTTATTCATCTTATTTTCCTTAATTATTATTGTCTTAATCTATTGCAATTAAATTCTTTTTTTCTAATTTCGTTTTTATTATTTCCCTCTTCTCTTTCTTACTACTTCTCTGTCTATTCCTTTCAGGTTATATGCCCTTCCTCTTAGTTTATTTCGTCATCTTTTCCCTACCACCCCCTGTCCTTCTGCAACATACTTCACATTGCTTCTTAACGACATTCTGGAAAACATCGCACCGTAAAGTACCCACATCTGCGTGCAGCTCAAACCCACCTCACCCCAAAGGTCTAAAAGATGTGCGGTGAAGAGGTGGGTTCGAGTCCCAAACAGGTGAGGGTGCATTACGGTATGATGTTATCCATCCTGTCGTTTACATATAAACAATCGTGACAATAAGAGCCTAAATTCACTGCCACCCACACTGCAATAGGTCGGGGTGTGTGGACTGTCTCATACAGGACTGGTGTGTTGGTATTAGCGGGGGTATTTTTACGACTTGTTGGCGGGTCGTTTGGTAGATCATTAATCTCTGATTTTATAATGATATCCAAAATCTTAACCTGTCCCCTGCCTCAGCGGGGATTCGGACCTGGGACCATGAGGAATGCAGAACACCTCCCTACTGATTCGGTCACAGCCTCCACCCTTACTTACCATCTATCTCTATCTGTCTATTGCCAGACACCTTAATACCATACGGGATGGCCACAAAAAAAATCGCCTCCATGCCGCCCTGTCCCCCGCCATTTTACTGCCCTGTTCCCAGCTCACACACCCCTCTCTCACATACCTCTCCACTCCGTCCCTCCATCTCATTCTTGGCCTCCCCTTCCCTTTCCCCCCCTCCACCTCACTCACATACACTCTCCTCGTCAGTCTCTCACTCTCCATCCTCTCCACATGGCAAAACCACCTCAATGTGTTTCTCCTAACGCTTCCTATCACATCCACATCCACACCCCAATGCTCCTTCACTTCCTCATTTGTCAGTCTGTCTTTCCATGTGACTCCACATGCTCCTCTCAAATAACTCATTTCCACTGCACTCACTCTTGACTTCTGTCCCTCCAACAAGGTCCAACCTTCACTTCCATACGTTAGAGCTGGTATAACAATACTGTCATGTAGTAATTTTTTCACTTCCATGCTCGCTTTCCTGCTTCTTATCACTGCTTTCAAAGAACCAGCAACCTTTCTTCCTTGATGTACCCTTTAAAGCACTTCACCCTCTAAACCTCCATCCTACTTATCACACTACCCAAGTACTTAAACGCACTCACATTTTCCATTTCCTCCTCATCCAACCTCACCGTACATACACTGACTTCACTTCTCTCGAAGACCATAATTTTACTCTTCGCTACATTCACCTTTAGATTCCGTTTCTTATACACTCTTCGAAACTCATTTGCCAAGCCTTGCGGCTCCACTTCGTCTTCACTTAATAACACAGTATCATCTGCAAACCACAGTACAGGGAGTTTCCAAACATTGCCCTCTCTCATTAGGGCAGCTCCAACATCCATTGCCCTACCTTGTATCTCTTTTATAACCCTATCCATATACAGACTGAACAGCCATGGAGACATGACATATCCCTGTTTCAATCCAACCTTCAAGTAGAAAAATTCACTCAGTTCACTATCCACACGCATTGCAGCCTTAGCACCCTCATACATACCCTTACTTACACGCGCAAATATACAAAGCAAATATGCATGGCACTACAGTCTCAGTCCACTGTTTGCAGAGTCTGGCCATGTAAAGAAACATATTCAGTGTGATGTCAAGCAAATGCCAGGTATGTCAATTATATGCAGTTAATGGAGCCTGTGATATCTGATTGCCCCGAGAATTATAACCCTATTTACCTGCAGAGTGTCTGAGCTTCTTACTCCTCACAATATGTTGAAGCTTTATTAGCTAATGTTTGCACCTTTAGATAATCATATTCAGCTAATGATAAGTCAGTTATATCGGAAGGGGTAAAATACAGCCTCAACTACTTTTTATCTTCCAGGGATCTATCTTATGTTGAAAACAAAATAGATTATCTGGCACCAGCCATAGTAAACTCAAAGAGAGAGAGAGAGAGAGAGAGAGAGAGAGAGAGAGAGAGAGAGAGAGAGAGAGAGAGAGATTCAGGGGGATAAATGGTAGCAATAATTGGTCTAGCTTGTTCCATGCAAACTCATTCACGCCATATTGCTAACCATTAGTATTCCGTCTGTATTCAGAGTAAAATCACTCTCTCATGGTCACCCTTCATTCCACGGCTGCCACACTCACACCTCACGTACGCCTACACCCGATATTCAGTTTTACATCACACGCAACCGTGCCAAAAATATAAAAAGAAAAAAGGCAGACGTTAGAATGGAACGACGCAATGCACTGCAATGAAACGGCGGAGGTTGCATGATGCTATTGGAGGTGGAAGCATAGGGCAGGCAGACGGTTGTGAAAGTTATCCTTTCTCTTTTCAGTATATTTCCGTTGAGTGCCATAAGTTGATTTTACTTTTTCCGTGCAAACATTGGTCAACTATATATCGTTGTTGAATCCATAGATTTATTGCACAATTTGTCACCACCTAATTTATCTTCCTTTGCTACGACTTCAAGTACTCAGTGTACAAAACTGATAAGTTGTGATAAGACTGAAGGTTAAGCAATCATTTTGACTCTTATTAAATTAATATATCCAGTGACTGAGATGTCGTGACACTGCAGGACTACTGATGAATTCAATCAGATACTGCATTCTTAGCCCCCGCGGCCTTGGCGTTTCACCAATTGTTATCAAAACTTACTTAATTCTTCCCTGCCTGACCATCAACCTAACTGCCGAGCTTGATCCAAACTGGAAGCTAACTGTTCGACTTGACTTTGACTTGTGACCTTCACATTTGATCTGTTGTTCTAATTATTGAATCTCTCCGGTTTTGCTTGGCTCCATGCCTACCACTTGGTCCAAATCGAATAAAGAGTGAGTTGCAGGGTCGAATTTTGTTCTTTATAGCCTTAGTCTTTGACTGATTTTTCTAAAAGAAAAAAATCATCATCGTCTTACTCTTAATTCCTACTCCGTGTAATCTTAAATCAAATCAGCATTGCTTATGTTGACCTTACCATGTTCCCTTAACGTTTTACCTGTTGTTCCCAAAAATCATAGGCCAACTCCTGAGGAGGCCCCTCATCTCCTCCCGGTCGAATCAAAACTGAGTCAGCTATTATTTTATTCACACACACACACACACACACACACACACACACACACATATATATATATATATATATATATATATATATATATATATATATATATATATATATATATATATATATATATAAAATATATATATATATATATATATATATATATATATATATATATATATATATATATATATATATATATATATATATATATATATATATATATATATATATATATATATATATATATATATATATATATATATATATATATATATATATATATATATATATATATATATATATATATATATATATATATATATACACACACACATACAACATGGGCGTTTAATTATGAGCGTAGAACAAATGTTAACAGATGATATATGCGTAGCTCAGAGCCTCCATATGACGTAGGAGCACTAATGAGGTTAATGTGTGTATCAGAGCGTTGATGTGTGGTGCAGTGTAAGACTGGAGGGCAAATGGTATTATCACTGAAAAGGGGCTGGGGATGTGGTATTATGAAGTTGTGATGCGTAGAAATAAGAAGTTATGAATGAAGGTAGAGGAATATTATAGAGTTAGACGTAAGTCCTAGCAATGTGGCTCCTCAGTTACTTTATCAGCACAGCATCAGTGTAATAATTTTCGTGATTATTGTGTATTGTTTAGTTTCTGAATGAATGACTGAGAGATATCTCCTGCCGCTCTTCAGGATTGTTGGTGTCCCTTTGCCAACCGTTCCTCACCTGTCATGCTGAGCTATGGGTAACTCTCTCTAACGATAGGGAGGTTCTTCTTGCAATGGACCAATCGTGAACTGTTCATGATGATTGTAATGATATTTGCACACATATTTCATTACAGTATTAGCCGTGGGTGAAGAATATGAGGGGTGCAAATTTATCCGGAGAATATTGTACACTAACATAAAGGTGATGAGATTAGAAGTATAACCAATGGGTGAAAGTGAATAACGGTGTAGGTGAGTGATTAAAAGAGTAGCGGAAACATAAATGATGCATTGCTAATTAAAAATTTAAACGTTTAGTTTTTTACTTAACTTTATCCCACTTCTTCAATCTCTCTCTCTCTCTCTCTCTCTCTCTGACTAACCTTCATAATCCCACTTAGATGCAGCTGTAGCTCACTCGTGCACCAGAAGTGTCGGCTCTCACTGCTTTCAGTCACGATATTTCACCCTATCAATACCATTTTACCATCCGCGCATTATTTCCTATACACCCAACTTATTTACCCCAACCATCCGTTCTTCCTTCACTTTTATGAAATGATGTGTTGTGAAGATATGGAGAGAAAAGCACTAGGTTGGTACTGTATGTTTAAAGACTGTAGGAAGATACTACGATATTGTCTGTGTTTGACACCTGAAATAGCTGCTGATACTGAAGCCTTAACACCTCCAGCTACATGGCAGAAACAAAACGAATATTCCCTTTCATCACAGCTTCTCACTTGACGTGCTTTCATCATTCCCTTTCGTCGCATCACCCCATCCAGTTACTTCAGTATCCAACACGTGTAATTCAATCACACTACCTTTTATTACACATTTACTTTTCCATTTACAGCCTTTCTCCCTCCTTTATTCCTATTCGCTTCTTTGTGTCGTAGTCCAATATTTTTGTTCGTCTGACACAGGTACCATGTGCTAAATTGTTGTAGTAATTCACTAAGAATGTCTGAATATTACATCTTTGATTACTAACCATTCAGGATTGTCTTATTCTCTGCATAAACTATCACGGTACATATTACTATAGTTGTATTGTTCATTCAGCGACTCCATAGGTATATCATCTTTAGCGATTTCTACCCACACTGGCTCAGTCTCGACTGCACCATCCCACTTCACTTTCACTCAAATTCTCGTTCATGCACATCTCATTCTTCCCCTCACGCTTCTTTTTTCCAAGGTGTTCATTCAGTTACATCTACTATATCCATCTACTTTTTTATATTCACATTCATTCCAATATAGATTGGTCATTTGCCTCCTGATTACTTGTATGTATATATAAATAATTAACCTAACTGACTTTCTTATTGTGACAATACATGCTTAAAGTCTTAGGTGAGATTGATAGATCTCCACATACTTTGACAATTTATAGCCGTCGTGAATATCCCAGTTTTCCTCCCGCTGTCACCACCCACCTCTCACATTACCACTTCCCACCACCATAACTTCCCTTCCTGCGCATTCTATCAGTTGCCAATCATAATTTATGCTCCCACGCCATCACATTCAGCTCTGTTCGTCTCCTGACTGTCTCTCCCTTTCATTCACCTTCACTCCTCATCCTTTACCATCCATCAATTTTTCTCTCTCCCTCACGTCTGTTTCTCTACTCTCATTCACCATATATTTTCCTCTACCAAAACTAATTCCCCTCAGTCATTGTCCTCCATTCACCACAAGTGATCCATTATGCCATTGCTACTCAGATTTTATTTATATGCATCTATTTATTTCCAAAAATATCAGAGAGAGAGAGAGAGAGAGAGAATTTATTTTCTTTTTTCCCCCTCCTCTCCTCAGGATTTACCTCATCTATTTCTTTTCCCTTCTTCCACCCCCCCACCCCGCCCTTTTTCTGTTTTTTTTTTTCCTCCTCATTTTTCGTCCTACGCTTTTCTCCCATCACTCACCTCCTTGAGACAATATTTACTAAGGTCCCACTTAGCTGTACACACTCACACCACAAGCGTTTACTCCCTAGCACACACACACACACACACACACACACACACACACACACACACACATCCATCATCCAAGCCTACGATGCCCCATGAAGAGCGTAGGAGCCCGGGGCTAGGCAATTGGTCCTGACATTTAAGATGAGAGTGACCAACCTCACTCATCGCTGGGTGGCATTACGTGAGCAATAAACCCCAGCCACCCCTTGTATATAAACCTTTACCGGCTCAATCCCACTGGAGAACAATAATTACCCACTAAACCACCAGGCGCCAAAATTTGGTTATATGGTTACCAGCCAGCGTAGTAAATGGTTTTCTGGTGTACAGGAAACCATTTGGCTTGTCACTCAGTGTAGAGACACCCATAGGCAGAAGGAAGAGGAAAGAATGAAGGAATGAAAGACAGAAGAGGGAGTGTAAAGTCACCCGTAGGCAGAAGGATGAGGAAAGAATGAAGGAAAGAAAGATAGAAGAAGATGGAAGGAAAGAAGGATGGAGGAGAGGACAGGGCAGACACCCAAGAGCAGCACTACATTGAGTGAGTGGATGGTGAGCGCTCCCCCCCACACACACACACATACAAAGTAAATATGCATATGCTCGATACCAGTGCAGTCGAACTTCACGGAATATGGAGCCTTGTCAGGAAAGATGGTCCGTGCAGTATAGGAATTTATAAATGTGCCAGATCTGTTATTATTATGCAAAGCATTGGAGCCTGTGATGACTGAGTACCATTGAGAATTCCAGCCCTATTTTCCTTTGGAGTGCTTACCTTTCATCCTTACTTGGTAAGTAGGGAGCAGGGTGTAGTTCCAGTCGAACTGGGCGGTACTCCCAATGTGGATGGAAAGCTGATGACAGGAGAGCTGGAGCCCCCGTTTCATTAGCCCTTGGAACTCGCCTCTGACCATCCCTCTTTCCTGAACCTTTTCAATGTTTCAGTAACACAGAAAATAGGCCAGCATGCTCTCTAATACAGGTCCATCTAACTGTCAACACCAAACTACATGTACATTACACACTACACTTCCTATTCAAAAATCAAACTAAAAATCTCATCCCAACACCAAGCTTCGGCGTCCCCACGGGGTGGGGGGGGGGGAGATTAAAGCCCCCACCATCTTCCCCTCTGCCAGTGACGACCAAGAGAGATGCCTGGAGCCACTTTCTAACTCACTTCTTCATTTCTGCCACATTCAGGGCCTTTCCTCTAACTTTGTTGAAAACCACCTCTCCTCCTTGAAACCTCACCTTCTCTTCCTCAACGAGACTCAACTCTCTAAGTTAAGGCGACTGATGGCAAACCCGTCTCTTTGGTCGACTGAGTTTATTGTGAGACAGTTACTTGAATAAAAGTTAAGAGCTTGGCGTGACCCGTATAGCCTATGGTTAGTTGCAGTTTGTATTAGTTGCTGTCCTCCTACTTTACTCTCACTCTCCTGCTCCCTGTCGCTCTCTCTTTGTCTGACTCTTGTTCTCTCCTGTCCTACTCTGTCTCACTCTGTCTTCTCCCTTCCAGCATGTGATATCGGACTTATATCTCCCTCTAGCTTCCGGCTAAAGTGTGTGGGCGTACGTGTGCGTACGTTTGTGAGTGTGTGTTTGTCACGTTTCCAACAGATGATCAGAGGTGTTTGACATCCTTGATTCGTCTAGGCAAGGGGATGTGTTCTGTAACTCTTCCTGGATAACTCAGACTTAACTACCTGTTTTACATATTGTTACCTATAGCTATATAGTTATGTATCATAGTTACATATAGTATTGTGTTATGCCTACATATCGCTCGGTCAAGCCCACTGTCATACCAACGATATTAAGTATTTGTCATAATATATTAATACATACGTATACACATTACAATTAACCTGTAATCAGTTAAGTGAAATACATAAGAACGTAAAAGTTACATTTCCTACAATACACCTGTGGTGTCTCACATAACTAAGCCAATATACCTGTGGTGTCTCAGATGAACAACTACATCAAATGTGGATGATTCATGATATGATTGCATTGCTATTATTGTATTAGCTATATACATATGTATCAGTTATATAGCTACAATGACCACACATGTGATTCCTGCAGTTATGTTACAATTGCTACTACAAACGCTTGCATTACCTTACATTGCTGCGTTTATGTTTCAATTGCTACAAATATGTACCTACAAACGATAGCATACTGCAATTATATTACAATTGCCACATTTATGTAACTACAATTTGTTACAACCACATTATGTAACAGTTGCATTAACAAGATGTAACTAAAATTTTATGGCGAACAGAAAATGTAACAGTTGCATTAACAAGATGTAACTACAATTTTATGGCCAGCACAATTATGTAACAGTTGCATTAACAAGATGTAACTACAGTTTTATGTCAAACACAGTTACATAACAGGTGCAGTAACACAATGTTATGTTACAGTCACACTTGCGTAACAGTTACATTAAAATGATGTAACTACAATAGCATTAACACGATGTAACTGCAATTATATAATATTCATACAATTATGTTACTTTTACAGTATTATTAGGTTACAAGTTGATTGTAATGTGTATGTAGTATGCATTAATATGTTATGACAATATTTACTGTAGATGGTACGCCAGTTTCGTGTGACCGAGCGATATGTAGACATTATAATATTAGGCATTAGTATATATCATAAATACAATGTACAGGATGTAGTGTCTGCTGGGGACATACACAGTTTCTCACTAGGAATGTCAATTCACATAATGTCTACCCAAAATCTTGATGTCCCAGACCATCAAGAATCCTTAACCATATGATGTATTTCAAACATCCTCATAGTCCAGACGACCAAGAATTTCATGACGTATTCAAACACGTGGAGTAACCAGCCCTAGTTGGTTAGTCCACGTGAAAGGAAATCTACCAGACACACATATCCTCTCTGAGCTGTATGTAATGTCGTAGAGCTTCCCTTCAGATCAGAAGGGGTTGGAGAGTAGGCCCGAGAACACTATCAGGGCAGAGCCAGGAGAAGGAGTTGGAGAGTAGGCCAGTTAACATGAGGGTCAGATAGAGTGAGAAGGAGTTAGAGAAAGAAAAGGGAGAGAGGGGCTAGAGAGAAGGTCCGACACTAGGGTGACGCTCTGTTACTCTGTAACTCACTATAATTATAACAATGCAATAAACTTCATAACCCAAGAGTGCTGTAACTCACCTCGTTGACACTACGACTACTTTATTATGGCTGAGCTTAACGATCCATAATTGACACCCCTATCTCCCTACAAGTACTTACGACCACGCTATCGAGATTGGTGACAGCGGTGAATAACGATAAAATACGCTATAGAGACTCTGTACTCACATCAAAGCCAAAGGTGGCCGTTGTGCATATGTACACAACATATCTTCTTCTTGTGTTCCTGAACTTGAATCTTCTGAATTTTCTACACTCTGGCTTCGGCTATCCTGTCATTCTCTGACTAAATACATCTGTGCTGTTTATTTATCCCATAACTTTAGTGACCGAAAATTCTTCAGCTATCTTACTTCTAAGATGGAACACATCCTATCATTTTCTTCTTTCTCTGAAATCTCCATTCTAGGTGATTTCAGTGTTCACCTTCACCTTTGGCCCTTCTCTCCTTTCACTCACTGATCCATCTGGTGATAATAACTACATCTTTTCTATCCATAGTGACCTAGAGCAGCTTGCATAGCACCCTACCCATACTCCTGGAGAGAGTTTCAAAATGCTTGACCTCTTTCTTACAACTTATCCTTCTGTTTACACTGTTAACCTTTTCTCTTCGATGGACTCCTTCTGTCACAATCTTATCGCTTTAACCTGTTCTATCGCCCCAGTAAGGCCTGTGGACCATCCCAAGAAGCGGTGGCTGTAGCACTATGGAGCTGCCGATTGGGAGGCTCTCACGCAGTTCTTTTCCTTGGAATGATTATTCCTTCCATGGCCGACAGCAATCTTAATGTGCCTTGTGCATTAAGGTTATTCTCTCTGGCATGGAAGCATACATTCCTTTCTCATATCCTGTGACAAATGCAAAGGAAAAAAAACATTAGTTTAATCATGCTTCTTCTAATGCTATCCACGGGAAGACTACAAACGATACAGAAGCCAACCCACCCCTTAATCTCATCTCCTTTATGTTTCTGCCTGGAATTGTGCCAAGTCTGTTCCTTGCCCTACAAAAACTAATTTCATTTGTACTAAATGTTCTGAGCTCTCTAATTTCCACTCCTTCTGGCACCTTGCCAAAAACCTTTCTGACAACTTTACATCATCATCCTTCCCTACTCTTTTCCATTCTGATGGCTCTGTAGCTATTTCTTCTACTGATAAAGCAGATCTCTACACTCAGACTTTCTCCTCCAGTTACACCTTAGACGATTCCTGTGCTGTTTTTCCATCATTCCCCCTCCCCTTTGGATTCCTTATGCCTAACATTAGAATTTCTTGAATTGATGCATTTTCTGCCATCACTTGCCTCAATACCAACAAGACATATGGGTCTGATGGGATCCCTCCTGTTGTTCAACCGTGCTTCTGTGCTAACACCCTGCCTAGTTGAACTCTCTTCCCTATGTCTGTCAACTTGTACCTTTATTGCTGAAGTTTGCTCTCATTCAGCAAGTCCCAAAAAAGGATGACTATTCCCAGCCTTTTAACTATCACCCAGTTGCTTAAGCATCCTTTATTTCAAGTTTTTGAGCCTCTTCTTAACAAAGAAAATTCAATGCACCTTTCCCATCACAATCTTGTTTCCGATCATCAGCATGGATTCTGTAAGGGACACCACTGGCGATCTTCTTATCTACCTTTTAGTCTCCTCTTCATCCTCTTTTCAGGACTTTGGGTAAAGCTTTCCCATTGCACTTGTCGTTTCAAAGGCTTTCGATCGAGTCTGGCATAAATCTTTAATCTCCAAAGTGCCCTCATATGGTATCTGTCATTCTGTCTGTGCCTGCATCTCTTGCTTCCTTTCTAAACGTTCTAAAGCTGCAGTTGTAGATGGCCACCATTCTTTTATTAGAGCTATCAATAGTGGTGCACCTCAGGGTTCTATCATCAACTCTCTTCCTTCTATTTCTCAATGACCTTCTAAGCTGTACATCTATCACAACATTTTCTTCAACAAACAAGGGATAAAGCTATGGCACAACTAATGTCTGACTTGGTTCATATCTCTGATTCTGGTAAAAGTAATATTGTTGATGTAAATGCATCAAAAACTCAGATCTTATATCTTTCAAACCGACAAAATCCTCCACAAGAATATCCTCCAATTTTTAACAATATCCAACTTAGTCCTGCATCATGTTTAAACATTCTTAGGGTTTCATTCTCTCATGATTTACCTTGGAAAAATCATATTACATCTCTCGTAAAATCTACATCCAAGAGATCAGGTGTGCTAAGCTGACTCCATGCCTTCTTTTCCTCTGCACAGTTGTTGACTTTATTCATGAGTTTTATTCGCCATTGTGTACAGTACAAATTTAATGTCTGGGGAGGCTCCCCACATACAGTTCTTCTCAACAAGGTGGAGTTGAACGATTTTCGTCTCATTAACTCTCCTCCTCTTACTGGCTCCCTTCAAGCTCTGTCTCTTCACCACACTGTAGCATCTTTATCTCTTTTTTATTGCTACTTCAGTGTCACTGTTCCTCTGAACTGTCTTCATGCATCGCTCCACCACTACGGCGGGCGCGTAACACCCGTCTAGCAACAAACTCTCATCCCTTTTCTGTCCAACTCTTTAATACTAGAGTTAACTCTTACTTCCGGTCCTTCATGTATGCAACAGGAACTGTCTCCCTCAGTCTGTATTCCTACTGCCTATGATCTCCAGTCTTTAAAACGCAGTGTGTCCAGGCATTCTTAAATGGTCTGATCTTGAAACTGGCTCTCTGTTATCTTGCAACTGTTTTTTTTTTTTTTTTCTTGGAGGGAATAACCTTGTGGGTTCTTGGGTTTCGTTTCCTTCTTCAATGCATTGAAAAAAAATCACCTGTAGAAAGTTTTGTTAATTTTTTTATTTATAGAAAGGCGGGGTTAGATGTTTCCTCAATTACTTCTTGTCTTTCAGGGCTCTCTCTTATGTCCATGAAAAAAGGCTACAATAGCAATTTAAAAAAAAAGTAACTGAATCAATGGATCAATTGGAAGCAACCGCTGTCTCAGTTAGTGTCATGCACAGCTATTCATGTCACGCTACTACTAATAAAAAATTATGGCTCTCATCAGGTTAAGAACATTGAATCAAAATTCTTTAACAATTAATTTGCTGTTTAGAACACAACTCAGTCACTATCTAATTTAACTTCTTTGGCTAACTGTTCAAACATTAAATTTATGAAACGAATAAGCTTTGATAAGACTAGAGGTTAAACCATTCTTTTGATCTTCGTACTATCTACGGTGAATGAGGTGTCGTGAAGCTGCAAGGTTAAAGAAAAGGAAAGGATTCGTAACACAAGAAGGATCACTTAGAAGGTACACCCGGGGAAAGATCCACCTTATACACCTGCCTGCCAGTTGGGACTTTTATGCGTGAGACAACGACTAGTGAAGCAGTAGCCAGACACTTAAATGTCTGGTATCACTGTGTGTGAGGGGAGAGGTTACGGGAGAAGGAAGGCATGGGGGAGCTGATAGTTCCCAGAGCCATAGAGTAGGAAGAGTTTGGCCAACCGCTGTACTGGGCGCCATCTTGCATCTAAACGTCATCGACCGGACGTATGAAAACAATACTAAAAGTACAAATATCAACCCCCTAGCCTTTTATTTCAGTACAGGTCCTTTATATATGTATAAGTATACATGTATATATCTACCCATCTATCTGTCTATCTATCTATCTATGTAGCGTATATATTTATAGATATATATACATACATGCATAAATACACACATAGATACATATATGGCTGATGATTATGACAGTGTTTTTAATGTATAATAACAGGAGGAAAGAAAATGAAAACCCAATCAAGGCCTCCCCTATACCCGCCTAACAACAAGTATGAATAACATTGTTTTAGCTTGAAAATCCTGTACACAAGCCGCTAGGTCCTTGAATGTTTTCATTTTGTTTCCCACCACTTCATTTATACATTATTATAACACTTATCTATATACGGAGTAAAAATATTTATATACAGGACATACTATAACCTACAGCCTTAATGTAGTGTATGTTGAAGAGTTTTTACTTATACTTCTTTACAGTGCATCTTATAGCCATGCTTTAGCTTCCTGATTCACCTCCAGACTTATATCGTTAAGCCTCATTTTTGTGATTTTTTTTGGCGTAGATATGAAGCCTTACAGTGAATAATCTCCTCAGCTATTTCTTCCTAATGCCCTACACACACACACACACACACACACACACACACACACACACACACACACACACACACAGATATATATATATATATATATATATATATATAGATAGATAGATAGATAGATAGATAGATAGATATTCCTTAGTTTACATGAAACCGAACCGAAAACAAATAAGTAACTATCAGCCTGTCTAATAAGTTTAGTGGATCTCAGTCTACAGCAATAGTTAGAACGGACAGGAATCTTAAGAAACAGATACACAGACGGATGAACAAAAAGATTAGAGAGAATGAGAACAGATTTACACACAGAACACAAATAGGAATTGTTGTGTGTTGTCCAGTCTTTCCGGCGGACGTTAATTTCCCATTCTTTTCTGCTTGTGGGATCTCTAGGAAACCTGTACAGTATCTTACCCATACCTGTGCGGTTGGAACATCGCCAGGCTGCACAGTATACCATCTGGTGGTCAAATATAGGTATATAGCAGGTGATATGGCCATAGAAAGTGTAGCGTCCCCCTTGATCTCTGTGCTTTCTTATGGCAGTCAGGGACCTGAGGTGAGTTGATGATGCAATATGGCGCCCATATGTCACGTGACCGGTTCTCAGCCAATCACAGGTGAGCGCGCGAGGTGAGGTCTGAAACCTAGTTGGCCAAACTCTTTTTACTCTAGGGTTCTGATAATTCCTACCCCTCCCTCTTCCATCCCCATCCTTCTCACACAGTTGCCAGATATATGTTTGTTGGCTACTGCTTCGCTTAACACTTGTCTCACATTTACTATTTCGATGTGGTGGGCGAGTGTATAACGCGGAACTTTCCCCGGCTGTACATTCGATGCGTCCTACAACTAGTAGAAAGGCCAAACAGATGACTGTCTTGTGGTCTTGACGCTTGGCAGATTGTTCTCAAAGCCAACTTAATTTTCCTTTTCCGACCCCTTACGTACTAACTGAGCTTCATTAAATCTGGATTGAAGCTGTTTCAGTTGAATGTGACCTGTGACAATGGCCATTGACTCAGTGTTCTCAAAATCTAATCTATCGATCCCAGTCTTGCCCAGTACCCATATATTTGGTTCAGTTCGTATCAAGCCTGAGTTTTGGGGTCAATCGTTACCCAGGACCCATAAGCGTGATCTTTGACAGGTTGCTTTTATAATCGAACAGCTTCATCCTTGTCTTGCCCTCAGCCCTTCCACCAAGTTTGGTTTATATCGAATCAGAATTGCTCATGAAGACCTTCCCATGAGGATCTGAAGTTTGATCTATTGTTCTAAAAAATAATAGGTCAACACCTGGCGAAGTCCTCCTCCCCTCCTGATCGAATGAAAACTATTTGATTTATTTTGACCACACACACACACACACACACACACACACACACACACACACACACACACACACACACACACACACACACACACACTTTCCCTCTCTCTCTCTCTCTCTCTCTCTCTCTGTATATATATAAAATACATATATATATAATATATACAGTATTTATAATATATATATATATATATATATATATATATATATATATATATATATATATATATATATATATATATATATATATATATATATATATATATATATCCGGTGACCTCAAATGACCTCCGACCAGTGACCTCAAATGGTTTCGGAGGTCAACCACACAGCCTGTGTCCGAACTGGAGGTTACGTGAGTCTCCATGCCAAAAACTGGGCTGCTGGGTCGTCGTTCCTCTATTCACGAAGAAGAGACGGAAGTCTCGTGGTGACACTGATATGGCTATAATGCAAACGCCCCCTTGATCCCTCCCTGTCCCCCGAAATGTGGATAATCAACTGCCGCAGAAGTGCAGCTTCAGACTGCACCCCACTGCGCTCGTGTTCAGTCCGGCTTGTAGCCACAAAAATAACAACCTGTCTAAGCATCAAGGTTCACTGATCTCTCTCTCTCTCTCTCTCTCTCTCTCTCTCACACACACACACACACACACACACACACACACACACACACACACACACATTACCTGTTACCATTTCGCAGAATGTACCGAAGCTTTTTCAAGAGTAGCTACTGTTGACAAAAGCTTTTAGGAGTGCACAGCTCGTAAAGGAGTTAAATTACAGTTCATATATAGAAAGTGTAATGTTTATATTCCGAGCGTTGAGTACTGATGTTTTTAAATCTGACCCTTACGTCAATAGCGGTCAAACTTGGTGTATCCGTGTATAACCCTGAAGCCAATAAAATACTTTAAAATCGCTCCGTGCCCGATCAGTGTGTTCTTTATGTCTTTGACGTTTGTGGTATAATCTAGGCATCGAATGTTGATGGTTGCCAGCTGGGCTACAGCTCCTACTGGAATATTCTATGAACTCGGATGGGTACGTTCCCCGTCACTGGTAGTGTCGTACCCTTGTGTATTGTAACATGCACTGTGAAAGCTGGCTCGTGAGGGTACAACCCTTCCTTATAGTTGTATTATTGGAAAGAGTCGTACTTCTTCACCTACACAGTCCTGTTCACAAAGGATATAGTGACCTGGAACGATTGTCAAGCCATTTGTAGAGTCCAGCTATTGCAAGAAGGCTAGTAAAAACACAATATCGATGCCCATAATATTCTTAAATGGATCACGATTGGGGTTGTTGACTGAGTAAACGCAAAGAACACTGCTCAGCTACTCAGTGAAAAAAGAGAGAATGCACCGAAATAAAGCGCTGAGCTCTCTCTCTCTCTCTCTCTCTCTCCATTTTTTGCTACATACTCTTTATTTCTGCATCCGTACCATTCACACATTCTCTTTGTGTGTTTTTTTTTCCGTTTTTTTCTTTTTTTTTTCTTTTTTTGTCCATTCGTTTTAGTGATTTTTCTTTTTCCATGCACTTTTCTGCTCCATCCTTTCAGTACAAATGGCTTTCCTCTCTGTGTCATCTTTATCATTCACACCTCTCTTTCCCTACATTCTAATTCTTTTCGTATTAACTGTCGTTTCCATTAGGAATTTGTGCTTTTCTTCGTTCTTCCTTTCCCAGCCCCGTAGCCAGGACTTAAAAATTGAGGAAGCAATCTCCATCATAGGGGAGGCTTTATTTTTTTATAGTCTACCTTCCACGTATACTTCTTCTAGAATGTATTGTATGAACATGTAATGAACTATGTATATGCTGCATTATACTAGCGTAAGCACTAAAACCAGCTGAAAAGTTTTCTGGTAACAAAATAAATGCTATTCTTTTCTCTACACGTGAATGTCACATACATGTCTGTGAAACTGATATCACAAGGCCGAAAATTCCGACTGAAGAATTATCGTTTTTGTCCAAATTACTCTGAGCTAGGGAAACTGATATTGTCTAAGAGTATATTAACACTCTCAGCCTAGAGAGTTTCCTTGTGATGACAAAAATCGTCTGGCGTTAGCTGGAGTAAAATACAAAGTGCGTTTATGAGGCTGAAAATGTTAAACGCCACGTGGGAGAGTCACTGTTGTCCTCAGCCCAGAGAGAGAGAGAAGAGAGAGTTATTGTTTGGTTTACCGGGTGGGTTTAATTTTTTATCGTAAATATTATTTTTATTGCTTATTACGGCATTATTATCATTATTATTTTCATAATTTTTTCTTGGCACTTTTTCTAGTTTGTGCCCAGTGAAATACAGAGGGAAAGCATGGGCGTGACTGTGTATGGTTTAACATGTGAAATTTTTTTTAATGAAACATACTGTTTAATGTTTATTTATTCTGGTAATATTGTTGATCACAACCGCATCATACACTATATATGTGCATTTTACAGTGTCATAACCTCAGGAATATTCACATCCTCCATCACTCGTACTCAGCTATTCATACAAATATACGCCGACTTGTTCGCTGTAACATTTCAGTCAGTTCAGCCACGGAGAGTGCAGCGTTTTTTTCTTTTTCAAATCCCAAGAAAGGAGTTGGCATTTCCTCTGATGGGTCACGCATCTTCTGCACGGAGTCAGTAGCCTTGTTACCGTTGAAAAGGTAGCTTCTCATGTAGCAGGAGATGCCCCATATAGTCAAGCGTGTTTTGAAAAACTTTTTCCACTATCTGTTGCACTTTTCAAGTTTTTGAAATCGACATGGGTGTATACCTTATTTCGATCCTTACCAGCCAAATACTTCCGGCAAGGAAAGCAGAAGCATGTGTCTTTTTCCACAGAATATTCAAGCCAAGACCGGTCAGAGTACATTTTGTTCTGGAATGAACGACATTGTTTACCGAACATAGTCTTCGGTGGGTTCGCTACGTGAGGTTGAGTAGGTCTATGGTCTCCAAGATCTGACGGAGGTTGAGAGACTCCACTAGAATGAGAGTTATTCGAAAGCAGGTTCGAAGAGCAAACATGTTGTTGAGAAGAGGGAGTCTCTGTTACCGAGACTGTCGGGGAGACAGCCTCATCAGATGAAACTATGGCTCTCTTCGTCCTTATCACAAATGCATCCATTATACCTGTGACAGACAAAATGCCAATCTTCAGAAAACTGCAGGTTAAAATATTTTAATGATAAATATATTTCATAGCTTTCAAAATATTTTTTCATAGGTCTATAGCTTTTTCAACTTTCATAAGTTTCAACTCGTACCTTTTTCAAAGTTAATCATAACTCCGGCAGTATTTGCAATTTGCAAACTGGCACTGATATTGCTACCATGTTACGAGAAGACGTGCTTAGCTGATCACTCGTCCCACAAAGTACTGTTTCGCACTGTCGGTTGAGTGACGCTCTACGCTGCACCTACTATCTAGTGTGCCGGGGCCCAGACTGCCAAGGTTGGTAGGCTTCACGGTGTTTTCGTCGGTATAAGTTTGAATTTGCAAAGGTGTTGCGCACCGTTTTCCTAGCGGCACGTGCCATATAAACCTGCAAACTGCCGCCGCGCTGATACGGTTCATTCAACCACGACCAGGTTCAACTAAATTCCAGTCTAACACCTATAACCTACTGTACACCAGCTTATTTTGCATGTAATGACTTACATCATGACCATATGATAACCATCATTAAACATGTAGCTGTATAGAATCAAATCATGTGTCATGAATAAGTAATATATCTGGCTTGAATTTTCGTATATTATCCCGGTTTGTGTGTAAGCAAATCATATACGCTTCTAAGTGAAAAACTTCTGGGGGGGCTAATGAGTTTTTTTTGGGGGGCTAAGCCCTTCCATAGCCCCCCCATGACTACGGGCCTGTCCTCCTCAGAATTTTCCTCATCTCTTTTGTTTCTCTTTTACAGTCCCCCCCCTCCTCCGGTTTTCTCACTCCCTGCTCATATGTCTTTCCCTTCTTTTCTCCCCTCACGCAGTTCCCCGGTGGTAATCTTTACGAAGCTCACACCACACGCTTTGACTCCCTCACACACTCACAGGTAGAAAGTGAATATCCACATGTTATCTAATAATGCAGTCCACGGTATTCAGTACTTGGTCATGGTAAAGTGGCCTGTACTGTAGGATTTTAGAAAAGTGCCAGCTCTGTCATTTTTATGCACGAATTGGAGCCTGTGACGATTGGATGCCTCTGAAAATTTCAAACCTATTTTTGTCTGCAGTGTTTGACCATCATTTATGCTAAAGTTTTATTAGAAAAGTTATTAACCTTTAGAAAGTTTTATTCAACAAAGGATAAACTTTTAGACGAGAAGGGTTATACATTTGCTTCTTGTCTATCGGGGCTCTGCCTTATATTGAAAAAAAAAAAAAAAAGTATCGGTAGCAACAGTGAACAAACAAGAACAGACAAAAAAAAAGTAACGAGTCAAGAGGTTAACTGGAAACAATCATTGATTGCCTAGTGTCATACATAATATTATTATTCACGCCACACTACTAACCAACTTTGCTGTAGCTCTCGCGAGACTCATATTCACTCACGCTCACCCTCCTTTCCACTGCTACATGCACGCCAACACAATTTTATGCCGTACGCAACCTTGACAAACGAAAAGTAAGAGAGGAAGGATCAAAGACAATCCAGTGAAACAACAAATGTTTTGTTCATGGACGTTACAACATAAGACAGGTTAGCGAAAGCGATATTTTTTTTTTCTAATTGTGGGTGTTGGGTTTTTATTCTTTCTTGGCTGTACTTGAACAGCCATCTCACCAACATCTTTCAACGACAAATTTGCCGTTTCTGGAAAAAAAAAAAAATAATAAAATCACTGCCTAAACTTAGCCACCACCTAATTTACCTTCCGTGGCTACTTGCTCAAGCACTAAATGTATAAAACCTATAAGTTTGAATAAGGCTAGATAGTAGGGTGGCTTAGCGACCAATTTTGGGTGTTTAGTGCAAAATTGGATAAAAGCATGAAATTTGGGACAGGCGTTGCTAAGAGGTTACTTTTTTATTTTAGAAGGGTAGCCCTCTTGGATTTAGTGTGGTTTGCTTTGTAGAAATCAAAATCCAACATGGCCGCTAATCATGCATATGGAAACATGGTAAGAAGTGTATATGTTACACAGTGCCACATATGGCACCATTAAACAGTTATAAGAGGTCAGTGGCTGAAAATAAGCCCCAGAACTTTATTTGAAAACATTATTTAATAAAAAAAAAATACCAGACAAGTAAAAAGAGGAAAAATATATGTGAACTTTGTTGATAAACATCTTCACATCACGTGTACATATGATGGTATGAAATACCATGAGATTCTATTTTACACCAATACACATGGCATATTTTTATATTTAAGACTGTTTTTACTTTTTGCAACTACATTTACAAAGTGGTGTGCAGGCCAAGTTTACTTTTCCACACTTACAGTGAGAACAATCACCTTTGCAGCTGCAATTGATTAATTGTTGTCAAGCAGATGACAGCTCAGGAATGGTGATCCATACTGGCACCCACTTATGATCATCCTTTTTCCATCCATATGCTTGAGGGGATGGCACATCCACCTGGGCTTGGTCACTTAGTGACCATATTCCAGCTTGAAACACTGCTCTTCTTGCGTGTTGAAGGAGTGCATCCTGAAAGAACAGAAGGAAAGAAGGTTACTTTTACTTACTAAAATACTTTCTGTTAATACAATTTACAATGTTTATTTGAAATTTATTACATTTGCTAAAATGAAGAGATTTTCCAGTTTTATCATAATCACCTTCGTTGGCGGCAACTTATCCATTGCAGTGTTTCTGTGGCAGAAGAGATCCATCCGTACATCATTAATGGAGGTGCGTGGACTTGTTTTGTCACACAGGACAGCAGTGAACCTTTCAAGCCGGCTAAAGTGAAGGGAGTCTGAGTGAAGCAGTTCAAAGGGATGGTAAGCCAATTGGCCCAGTGTATCTGTCACCTCTTCATATGAAGCCCAAGCCTGCCAAGCTGATTTCTTGCCTTTCCCACGAAATGCGCTTGTTGTGTCACATCCTGTATAAGAATGAAATACAGGGAGTGCTCGAGATCGTTGTTCACCCAGACTGGAACAGATCCTATTGATGCTGTAGAGGCAAAAGTTTCTCCCTGTGCCAAAGGCTACCCATAGATCAATGTCAAGCTTAAGCTTTGCGAGGTCGTGGTATCAGGACTCCATATTATAATTACAAATCATAATAGATAGATAGATACAGATAGATAGAGAGACAGATAGAAGCAGGGAGTCAGATGATAAGAAGGTATTGTGTCTGCGAGAATCGAGCAATGCTAAACATGCTTACACACTCTTAACTCAAGGAATGCTTATTAGGCACACGACAGCACCTAGTGACCATACACACACATACACACATACTCACACACAGGCTTCTAGAACTTTCCACTCACAAGGAACACACGTGACACACACCCCTGCTACACCAGAATTTAGGAAAGAGAGCTCAAAAGGAGACAAGCCATACAAGAGGCAGGTCGCAGGGAGAAGGGCTTGGCAACTTGAGAGAGAGACAGAGAGAGCGAGACAGAGAGATCGCTAGCAGGACTGGACTCTATACTCCGCTCTGTGTGAGAGACTTGTTAATATTTCCAAGACAAATAAAAATAGTCCCATACTATTCTTTACCTCTCCTGTCACTACATGACAAATGGCAAAGAAGATTATCTACTACAAGCTACTCCAAGATATAAAAACCGCTCGTCCACAAGTCTAATATATATATAACTCAACCACAAAGGAACCACAAAGTCTCTTCTATGACATTTGGTAGCAGTGAATCTACGGACATCGTCTCCGAATTAAAAGCAAATTTCTACAAAAGCAGACGAGACTCTACAAGATTAGCTTCAGTTCTACTGCGAATTCCTACAAAATACAGCCTACAATGCAAATAGCCTACAAGTCTACAAAACAAGTCTAATATATAGAAAACTCCACTACAAGTAAATACAAAGTCTTTTATGACATTTGGTAGCAGCGAACGTATACGAACCTCGTCTACGAATCAACAGTGAATTCCTACAAAATGTCAAGATTGAAAGCAAAAAAATACCTCTCACAACCAACAACTTACAACCAGCTCCTGACAGTATTCTCTCCAACCAGCCCCCTCCGTCTCCACGATCATCACGCTGATTTAGAAGTGATCACACGACGCCTTGCAAGTAGTTTAACAAAATATTGATACGATCTTGCAATTTCTACGACGAATCAGCGAACTACAACCATCTACAATCAACTACAATTAACAACTCTACGTCGTCTGTATAATCTTCTACACGCACCTACAAGTAGCGGCAGTCTTCATCCCACAACGAGTAAATCACTAGAGAAAAGGACCGAGAAAACATCGACATAGAAAAATGGAACAAACAAACGAAGAGTGAGACACGACTCATAACTCATCTTACTCACTCATCTTCACTCAAGTTACTCATCGCTACTCATTCACTCACCACAGCTACCAGTGTGGGAAGTCGACGTCATCATGCGTGCTTGCTGAACAGACGCCACGTCAGTGAACACACCACCTGCACCACCAGTCACACCATTCCCACCACGGTAAAAATGAGTGAGTTACATAGTTACTTCATTTATACAATACACAGTGATAGACAATAAGCTTCTGCACAAACATATAAAACGTGCTGTATAGTTACAGCTTAAATACACATACTTACTTCAGTTATCTGCATAACTCAAACACTAAATAATCACCAACAATAAATATTCTACACTGTATATATTCATTCATTTATTATAACATTTATTTACTACCAACGAGTGTTACCATTTATACCTACATAAAATACGTGTTTCACACATACAGCTATACATTATAATATCTACAAAGTAATAAAGAAAATATACCATCACAGTTACTCAGTGAGCGATTAAAATAACTGTATTAAACATTTATTAATTAAAACTACCTAGTGGAAACATATAAATTAAGTTACAAGGTAAACTAGAAAAAAAAAAATGGCCAACACAAATGACGTTAGCAAGAATGAACATCTTCAACACAATCGTGAAGACAATGATTTCCACACAGTGCTGACACACATACAGTATTACCCACGATAGGTACAAGTGAACAACAAGTCAGTGTATATAGTTAATACTGTATATATGTATATATATTTTTTATATAAAATAACAAAATATGGGACTATATAATATCATTTTATAATCTCTGTGCAATATAAACTAAACTTTAAAAAAGTATCCCAAGGAAATTAGCCAGTAATTTTGCAACCATGAACAACATGGAAAAAGCGTACACAAGCGAAGAAAAACAAACTATAGAAAATCAATACATACAAAAAAAAAAAGAAAGAAAAAGTAAGAAAGAAAAAAGAGAGAAATAGAGTAAGATCACAGAACAAACAAACGAAAATAAGTGTAAGTGTTACTACATATGCCAAAATACCACATAAACTACAAACAAAAAAGCAAATTGTTGTCTCCACAAGCAAGTGGCATGACACATCATCACTATCATCGACCGCAGCATATGTTAGGACTGCAATTATTACAATTATGTAACTCCATATTATAATTATGTAACGACAAACGATTGCATTATGTTACACTTTGCCAATTATGTAACAGTTGCATTAACAAGATGTAACTTTTATGTAACTTTAACTACAATTATGTAACTACAAACAATATGTACCAATTTATGTAACAGTTGCATTAACAAGATGTAACTTTTATGTAACTTTAACATACGACAAACGATTGCATTATGTTACACTTTGCCAGTTAACAGTTGCATTAACAAGATGTAACTCTTATGTAACTTTAACTACAATTATAAGGCCAAGACACTTATGTAACAGTTGCATTAACAAAATGTAACTACAGTTATAAGGCCAACACAATTATGCATTTCACTACAATAACCCAAGTACATACCGTATTATAGTTAAATAATTTACTTTAATGCATTTATTCAAATATGTATACAACTTGTTTAAAATGTAATATTACTGAATAATCACTATTTACTATAAATATTATATGTATACAATATTCATACAATTATGTTACTTTTACAATATTATGTATTTCACTTAATTAGCTTATAAGTTCATTATAATGTGTATATAATATGTATTAATATGTTAGGACTATTAACTGTCGATGGTACGCCATTTTCGCGTGACCGAGCAGATATCAGGACTCCATATTATAATTACAAATCATAATAGATAGATAGATAAATAGATAGATAGAGAGACAGATAGAAGCAGGGAGTCAGATGATGAGAAGGTATTGTGTCTGCGAGAATCGAGCAATGCTAAACATGCTTACACACTCTTAACTCAAGGAATGCTTATTAGGCACACAACAGCGCCTAGTGACCATACACACACATACACACATACTCACACACAGGCTTCTAGAACTTTCCACTCACAAGGAACACACGTGACACACACCCCTGCTACACCAGAATTTAGGAAAGAGAGCTCAGAAGGAGACAAGCCATACAAGAGGCAGGTCGCAGGGAGAAGGGCTTGGCAACTTGAGAGAGAGACAGAGAGAGCGAGACAGAGAGATAGCTAGCGGGACTGGACTCTATACTCCGCTCTGTGTGAGAGACTTGTTAATATTTCCAAGACAAATAAAAATAGTCCCATACTATTCTTTACCTCTCCTGTCACTACATGACAAATGGCAAAGAAGATTATCTACTACAAGCTACTCCAAGATATAAAAACCGCTCGTCCACAAGTCTAATATATATATAACTCAACCACAAAGGAACCACAAAGTCTCTTTTATGACAGTGGTATTTTCCAATCAGAATGGCGATGACATCAGTGTCCACTGTACGTATCTGAATAGTGGCTGATCCCTGTTGTAGAGCATGCATGACATGGACCACCATCCTCGTATCTGCTTCTTCATGGTTGCAGTCAGGCATGGTGCTGCTGGTTCCAATAGTCACCACAGATTTTCCTTAAAAAATAGAATTAAACATCATATCATGTACTTGAAACTGAAAATGCTATGAGCATATGTAGAGATGAGTGCTGAATAAAGAAAGCTGTGGAATTATGCATAATTATTTAAATATAATAATCTTCCCACAGACATTGTAAAATTGCAATCTGTTTGAAGCATGAAATTCAAAGAAAACATTACCTGATGTGATATACAACTCCTTTCCTGGTGGACTCTCATATTCTGCAACTTGTGACGTGAGAAAGGAAAACAGTTCTTCCTTATTTTGGGAAACACGTAGGAAGTCCATCCAGTTGCCAGGGAGTTTGGATTGACTGGACACCCTTCTCCGAACACCATCCCCTCTTTTCTCCCTGTTGGACTCCTTGAGGCTGCCAGAAACATACCTGTCCCAGACAATATCTATTCTGTTTGTGGATTGGAACTGCTGCTCATGATAAGGAATGAACACTGTCTGTGCATAGTCTGCAAAGGAAGAAACACCTGCTGTGGGCAAGCAGTGGACAATCGCTGCTCCATCAAGGACTCTGCAGTCATAGCTGGTGGGTGGCTATGGTAGAACAGGCTGTTCCAGGCATTTAAGCAAATCACTCTTTGTTCCTGACAAATGGAGCTTGCCAAAGTCTGAGAGGGAAGGTGGAATGACTGCACCTCATGTCCAAAGAATTCTTGTAGGTCACCCTCTCTGGTTTGCATTGAAATGTACAACTGGCCAAATAATGCCATATTGTTCAGGTGACATGATTGATGCCAAGATGCATAATGATCAGCTAAGCTGTCTGCTGTTTCATCGCCATCATCAAATTGATGTTTCTCTAGAAGTGCATCAATTTCTTTGAACGCTGCCACATTTTTCAGAAATGACCTGTACACTTCTTTTTTCTCATCACTTGTGCCAGACTTACTCCTCATGGGACACTTCAATGTTTCTGAACTGTTTATCTGGCAAATAATGCAGAGTTTCCAATTAAAATCCATATTGCTTTATTGGTATATTACCTGAAAGCAGAAAAAGAAGAGACAAAAAAGGTGAGTTAGCAATGTATTTACATGTATTATAATTATGCTTAACAAATAAGACTAGATAAGATGCAAGTGATTATAATAGGATGCAACTACTATTGTGCCCATAATTGAATGTAAAATAAGCTAGTTTAGCATTATGACACCACATGGTACATTTTGCAGAGTAACTCATAATTTAGATCATATCAAACACATGCACATTGTACGTATATTGAAAATTTCGATTTTCGCTGATTAATTATTCAAAATGCCGGTATATCTTGAAAAGAATTAACACTACTGTTTTCTAACCATAAAAATTGAATTTCCTGACCCCTAAAACCTATGATTTCATGTGTCACACATACATATTAAGGAATAATGCCATGTAGACTGAATTTTGGCCTGTCGCTAACTGTAAATTAAAGATGGCGGCCATGTTTTGTGTCACAGACATATTTCAAGATGGCTACCCTTCTGAATTCATTTAGTACGTTAGAGGGAAGCTTCATGCCAAATTTCATGCTTTTATCAGGATGTGCACTAAAATTCAGTTAAGCCACCCCACTAAGAGGTTCAAGGAGGTTTACATCCCAGGTGAACATTTTAGCCTGGATGAGGGATCTCTGGGTTGAAAGAGGCGGCTCTCCTTCCGTGTACATAACCCTATAAAGCCCCAAAAGTATGCCATAAAACTATACATCTTGGCTGAGACAAGGAGTGGTTACATTTGGAATTTGGAAGTATACACGGGGAAGAAGAAGTCTCTAGAGAACACAGTGTGGGGCCTTGTTGAACCTTTGAAGGGCAAAGGATACAAGTTGTATATGGACAATTATTACAACTCTGTATCACTGTGCGAATGCCTCTTTACAGAGGGAGTGTATGTGTGTGGCAAAGTATGACTGGAAAGGGGAGCACCGTGGGAGCTGCAGGATATCAGCAGTGCTAAACGCCTTTCTGATCATGGAGTGGAAGCTAGACACAAGGGCAATGTAATGGTATTGTTGTGGAAGGACAAACGTATCGTAAGTAAGGTGACCACCTTCCACAGTGACACCATCGTCCTTAAGCAGGTGCATTGGAAGGTCAACGGTCCAGACGGGAGATTCCACCATGTTCTGAAAACCGTGAACAAGCCCATCATGGTGGAGGACTATAATAGGCACATGGGCGGGGTGGATCATTTCGATCAGATGATCCAATACTACCCCACCCAAAGGAGGACGGTCAAATGGACAAAGAAAATGACTTTTTATTTCATTCAAATGGCCCTATTCAATGCCTACACCCTCCACAAGTCGAACACCAACAGGCCTATGACTCTCCTGGATTTCCAGGAGCACATATGTCACAAACTCCTGACATTCCGGGAGGAGGAGTGGCCGGTATCGGTTCATGCCCTTCACCATGCCCCAGACCTTCCCTCGCGCCGACGGCCACCTGTACCTTCAGCAACCACAACATCAACTGCAGCCTCCGCTCCACCTCCTGCAACAATCGCTCCACCTCCTGCAGTAGCTGGCCAGTCAGGAGTACGGTAACTCTGCCAGTTACTGCCACGACCCCTCCACCTCCCGCATTAGCTGTCCCGTCAGGAGTTACTTGGCCAGCTGCTGTAACTGCACCTCCAGCAGGAGTATGGAGGCGAGGAGATGGAGGAGCCCTGCTGTCCAAGCGCCGTCGATATATTGATGATAGAACACGCTTGGACTCCAGTCTGCACCACACCCTGGAGAGAATCCCCGACAGGAAAAGGCTGTGGTGTGTGTTGTTTTCCTTCAGCAATAGAAGGAGGGACACCAGGTATATATGTCCTGTTTACAATGTGCTGCTCTGCACTGGAGTGTGCTTTCATCAGTATCATACTGATGAAAGCATACAGCAGTAAATCACATCGCGCACACACACACACACACACACACACACACACACACACACACACACACACACACACACACAGGCAGACAGAGACACAGACACTCACACTCACACACACAAACACTCACACATCACAAATACTCACATTCACACTCAGGCTGTGATCGTACATGTCCTCCTCTCTGCAACTCCATCTCCTCTCAAGAAACACTACAACACTGCTAGAGGACGTGAGTAACCAGCTTATTTGTCTAGTTGTTATAATATTGTATTGTAAGGTAAAACTGTGTGTTTACTACAGTATATATTTCTCAGAGGGAAAATGTGGTGCATTTCATTGCTATTCCCTCAGTTAATTTACTCGTAAAGTATACTTGTAGGTAGCATCAAAAATCTGAAAAAAGCTTGATCAAGCTGATGATTTCCTATGCATACTCTTGTAAAGCAAAGTAACATATGTGTGAAAATAAATGGGGAAAAGTTAGGAAAGACGAACATACTCAGCCTATGGGCCTGAGCGCACAAGCTGTCACAGTGCACAAACCACACGCAACCCATCGTAACTTTTCAAAATTCATTTTCTCCATAACAATAAGGCTTATAACACCGTGAATTATATCATGGGCTTCCTTAACCTTTGGGCTACAAAACTGGATAGAATTTACATTTATGTTTGTTGCAGTGTCACTAACAACATACGAAATAATAAACAAATCAGAAGTTTTTAGACGATTTTCGTAGTTTTTCTTTCGATTTACTCTAAAACTATTGGATGTATCAACTTCAAATTTTTACAGATGAAAGATCGTGAAATTCTGCATATAGACATGTCCATTGCAGCTGCGTGTCGTGGGAAAAATTTTTCAAGGTGATGTTGGGAAGTTATCAGAAGCTAGTTTACACGTAAATAAGGTTTAATCAGGATTCATTTATGTACATTTATTCATTTGTTTTATGTTTTTTTTTCTTATCTGATAGTATAAGCACCATTTAAGATGACGGGAAGCAATTTATAACACTATAAGCACTTTCCGAGGGTAAAATGGGCCATAGAACCTTTTTCCTTGCTGCACAAGTGGTGCCGGCCTGAGCGAGATTTTGGTTCTGTGCGTGGAGTCAAAACTTACTGAAAACTTACGGTGTGTGAAAGGGTTAAAACAAGACAATAAAAATCGTCATACCTAAATCTTGTCCGCCTGTATTGAGAATTAGACTGCAGGGAGCGGCTGACTATATTTGTGTAGCAACATCTAATGGTTGATGATGGTAGGTGCTGGGGTGAACTTTCAATGCTGCTGATTAATTCTCTCTATTCTTGGCAAAACATAAAGCTTATGTAAATGGTAATAATATTGATATGATGTATATTATATTTTATTATCTTGTATTAGAGAATAACATTGAAGAAAAGGCAACAGAGAATGGAAGCATAGTAAAAAGTATATGAAGGAATTAGCTGATTATGGGAGAATGAGAGAGGCGGAGGGGCGAAAACGGAAAACTTGACTAAAGGGTAGAAGAACATTACAGGGTGTATGGGGAATGGTGGGGGTAATGGGGCTCCAGTGACGGAAACAAACAGTAGAGTGATGATAAGCAAAGGTGTTTTTCAAACTGCAGTCTTGTATGAACTCTGGCACTCAACGTTCATTATATGATGTACACAGGCACTGGTAGCAACACGATTTAATGAAATTTCAGTCAAAGTGGAAATGATTCATAAGTTGTCTAGCATCTTCTCAATGCTAAGGCTGGGAATATTATTCCACTTTTAAATGTACTGACAAAATTATTATTTGTTACCCCCCCTCCATAACTTCATTCAGGTTAGGAAATTCATCGGACTGGTGAGTTAAATACTCATAATTCTGTATTCCTTTGGACTGAGCTATTATTACTACTGTTATTCCATGTAAACACATTATAATGTATACCTGTCGTGTGTGTTGTACCGCTTATGGGCCACGAATTTTCTTCCTACACAACTAAACAAACGATAAAAGATTTTTAAAAAAATGTCTATATATTCAAATATTTTAACAGCAACCTTTAGAAAAGCAGGCTGCTTTAAAGCGTTCTCTCCTAAAAATCTTCATGTCAACAGCATTCTATATGAAAAATCAGGCAGTAATGCAAAGTAGTGCCCTTGACGAGAGAGAGAGAGAGAGAGAGAGAGAGAGAGAGAGAGAGAGAGAGAGAGAGAGAGAATAGTTATAGTAAAATGACTTTGGAGGGTGTTTGTAGGATGAAATGTGATAGGCTTTATCGTTACCATAGTGAGCTGATATATTTTTATATAATAACTTTCATAGCAGTACAGGTGTGAATAAGTCCCACAACAACATGAAAACGAGAGTCACCATGTTGTAAGTTTTTCTTCTTTTTTTACAGAAAATGAACAAATGAGGTAAAAACAAGTTTAATATAAAAAAATTCCCAACAACTGATTACAGGTTTTCACCATTTATAAAATGAATCTATAGCAGTTGGACATGAACTGCTGTTGATTGAAGACTGACAGAAACTCTTCTGGGGAAACGAGTTCCAAAGGGAAGCAGTTGAGGGGAAAAACAAAAATTGATAGATGAACATTTTGCAATTTGACAGCGTGACAGTCAAGTCATGAGCGCTACCAGATGCCAGTGTAGGACGGGGGAAGTTGTGGAGAGGTGGCACAATGGATGCAACTTAGTCCGAGCATTTGCCATAAAACCATCTGTAAAACAATGCAAGGGAGTTAACATTCCGTTTTACTTGTTTGGATGGTAGTTCATTTGTAAATGCTGGGTTATTAATAATTCTCATAGCTTTGTTCTGATTTTGTCCAGTTGCTTTAGTGCAACATCTCCACATCCATTCTGCAAAGGTGAGCTATTTTCGAGCTGGGAGCAGAGATGACTCTTGTAAATTATAGCTAACAGCTCACCAGTGAAGATGTCATGGATTTTATACAATAATCCACGTTTCTTTGAGATGGTTTTAGCAAGTGATCTAATATGTGAAGCCCAACTGATGGCATTTTTATGTGAAACTCCGAGAATTTCAATACATTTAGATTTAGGAATATTGCTTACAATGAAGTTAATATAGGAATCATGCAATATCTGTCTGATAGTAAATTGTATATCTGTACATGGATGGGGTGATTAAAGAGGTACAAGGTAGAGTAATGGATGTTGGAGTGGCCCTGGTGAGAGAGGATAGTGTTTGGAAACTCTCTGTACTGTCGTTTGCAGATGATATTGTGTTGTTGAGTGAAGACGAAGGGGAGCTGCAAGGCTTGGTAGTTGAGTTTGGGAGAGTGTGTAAGAAACGGAATCTAAAGGTGAATGTAAGGAAGAGTAAAGTGATGGTCTTTGAGAGAGGTGAAGTCAGTGAATGTACAGCGAGGTTGGATGGTCAGGAATTGCAAAATGTGAGTACGTTTAAGTACTTGGGTAGTGTGATGAGTAAGGATGGAGGATTGGAGGGTGAAGTGCTTGAAAGGGTACAGCAGGGAAGAAAGGTTGCTGGTTCTTTGAAAGCAGTGATAAGAAACAGGGAAGTGAGCATGGAAGTGAAAAAGTTACTACATGACAGTATTGTGATATCAACTCTAACGTATGGAAGTGAAGCTTGGACGTTGTTGGAAGGACACAAGTCAAGAGTGAGAGCAGTGGAAATCAGTTATTTAAGAGGAGCCTGTGGAGTCACATGGAGAGACAGGCTGACGAATGAGGATATAAAGGAGCGTTGTAGTGTGGATGTGGATGTGATAGGAAGCGTTATGAGGAACACACTGAGGTGGTTTGGCCATGTGGAGAGGATGGAGGGTGAAAGACTGACGAAGAGAGTGTATGTGAGTGAGGTGGAGGGGAGAAGAGGGAAGGGGAGGCCGAGGATGAGATGGAGGGATGGGGTGGAGAGGTATATGAGAGAGGGGGGTGTGAGTTGGGAGCAGGGCAGTGAAATGGCGGGGGACAGGGCGACGTGGAGGCGATTTGTTTGTGGCCATCCCAAACGGGATTGAGGTGTCTGGCAATAGATAGATAAATAGACATCTGTTTTTTCTACCATTAAATGAGAGAATGTTATTTTGTCCTCATTTTTAGATAAGTCTTGAAATTTCGAGATTGCTGTACTGAGTTGGAAGGTAGATATGTCAAATATTGTTAATGGATTTAGTTTAAGTGTGAGGGAACTGTGAAGTGTTGAGTCATATGCATGGAAGTGAATGGGATAACTGGTGAAGGATAGAGATCATTAATATGAATTAGGAATGGGGTTTGAGTCAGGGCTGATCCATGTGACATGCCGGTATGAACTGAGTGGAAATTGGAGTATACATTACCTACTTTAACTTTTATTTCCTGTCGCTGAGATATGAGGAAATCAGTGAAACAAAAGCTATTGGGCCATAGCAAGGAAGTTTGTATAGCAGGGAATGGTGTAAAACTCTGTCAAAAGCCTTAAAAATATCAAGGGCTACTGCATTAGTATCTCCATGTTGGTCAATTGGCCGTTGGATGAGTCAAGAGATTGAGTATATCAACTGTGGATCTTTTGTAACGATAGCCGTACTGTTTGTCATTAATTACAATGTTGGATTAAAGACGTTTAACAATGTGCTTATTTACAGTCTCAAATACTTTACCAAGAGAAGATGTGATAGCTACTGGTCTGTAATCAAAGGATAACAGAAACTTCCTTTCTTTGGAACTGGAAAGATATTGGTTTCTTTCCAATAACTGGGGTATGAGAAATGCCACTGCGTAGTCTGAATAATGAAAGTTGAAAAGGAGCAAGTTCTGGGGATAGTATTCTAAAATGATTGGAGGAATTCCATCTGGGCCTTTGTTAGTTGGTGTATAGTTTAGGATGACTTTTATCTACATACATAGAATGTATCTCTAGTGCTGCAGTTTTGGGAGTCAAGTTCTACAATAGTACAGGAACATTCTGCTTGACTTCCCCTAATGTAGCATAAAAGGACCTGGTCTGTATCTTTAGTGGACTAGTTTCAGTAGAGTCAGGTTCTAGTACAGGAAATTTCTGATTGACTTCCTCTAATGTAGAATTTCTGGCGAACGTCCTGGCAAGGATGTTTGCTTTTCCTCACGGGTCATTTATAGTGTTTCCATCTGAGGAGTTTAGAAGGGGAACGGGTGATGGATTGCTAGAGCTATTATTGAAAGAACTGAGAGATAAACAGAACATTCTATTGTCATTAGGATAATTTGAAAGTCTGGATTCTTGGTTGTGAAGGAACTTTGACTTGGCTAGGTTTATATCTGATTTTGTGTGGTTTATAGGTATTTTAAATAAGACAGAGAGGTTCGGTTGTTTTTTTTAAATTTTAAGTTAAGAGTTATATGCTACGGATTTTTTGGGTCGTAGCTCTGGCAAAATTATTACTGTTAAACCATTCTGGGGAGTCCAATCTTCTAGTAAATTGTTAGCTGGGTATGAATAATTCCATACCACTTTGTATTAAACCATTAATGTGGAATTGGGTTGAACTGTTGTCAGTGGTGGAGAAAGACTGCCATGGAATATCATCTAGATCGCATCAAAATCCATCCCAGTCTGCCCTATCAAAGAGCCATCTCGTCGCCCTGACTGTTTCAGAACAGGGAGGTTTGGGGACACTGACGAATGAAGCTTTGATGAGATTGTGGTCAGGGGATCCAAGTGGTAACAGCACTTCTGTCCTGTACTAATCTGGGTTTTTGTCAGGAATAGGTCCAAGCAGTAGGCGTCATGGGGGAGAGGGAATTGAATAAATCGCCGCCTGTTGTCACTGGGAGGAAAAGAATATATTAATTGTATCTCTACTACTTATGGAAGGAAAAGGAAAGTCTCCTCTTAATGACAGGAGGATTCGACTTATGAAATTAAAGTATTAAATTTTTACTTTATTCTGGCTTACGTCGCCAATCTCAGAAAACGCAAAATTTATAAACTTCCTCTACAAACAGTACACAGTGAGAGATAATTACTCATGGATGATGAATTAGCGGTACTGTTGGCCTTTGAGGGAGTGTCCTTACCTCCTGAGAATCAAAATAAATTTTCCTCTGAAAGAGGTTGTTAATGACTTAGTAATACTGCTCCAAGCTCTTGCTTATGCTAACCCTTAGCTTGCACAACATATTATTTTGAATTAAAATGAAAGAACCGGCTTAATTTCCAGTCGTGATTAATATAAAGAAAAGTCTGTGCAAAGCGGAAGCTAGCAAATAAAGTAAGAACAATAGAGAGAAATGAAACACAGTTTTATATTTAATCGAGCTCAAATGAAACAACTGTCAATTCATTAATTACAGCTAAATAAATTCTTACGTTACATGAATCTTAAGTAAATAGATTCATTTACTCAGTCAGTCAAGGTAGCTAATACTCTTAACCCGTGGGGGAAAAAAAAAAAGGAAAAATAATACTGGTTAGTGGAGAGAATGTGAGTCTCGGGGCTGCAAACCAGATACCACCTCGGTGATCCTGCTATCTACTGCTCCAACACTACTTCCACCTCTATGGCCTGCTGACGGATAGATGCGTGATCCCCAGGAATCACAGATGACTCACAGATCGAGTGGCATGCTATCTGTCTCTCTCTCTCGGCCATCCATCAGTAACTACAGTAACTATGGTGAGTGGAGAGGTATGATAAGCTGAACTACAACGACCCAGAGCTCGAGGCTGTCCTGGCATATGCCTGTCCCTAATGGTTGTTTCTCTCCAATTAACTGTTGAATGTTTCTCACGCCCGCAAGAGCAATGTTCACCGGAAATGGGCGTGGTCTAGCTTTAACGGCTATAGAGGCAGGGGCAGAGGAACGATATACAGTACTCCCTTGATTATCCGACGTAATAGAGCCAAAGGTATGTCGGGGTAATGGCTCCATCCCGATAATGGACTTCTCCCCTTTCCTCCATTTGTACATAACCTACCTTTGAAAACCAGTGTAAAAGGCCACTACAGTACATTGTACAACATTTACTCTTGCTGTTTAACACTACTCTTTCTGGTCAAGCAGACCTATAACCACAGCCAAGCAATTACCATGGTCAAACAGACCCATCAATCACAGATAAGCAAACACCTTTGCAGGGCCATACTCTGTGATGACATGGAAACATGAAAAAAACGGCTACACAAGAAAAATGCAGTGGGAACAAAAAAAACATAACGGTAGAATGGAATAAAATCATGGTAAAATTGAATAAAATCAAGATACAGTAAAGTAAGTTAGAATAAAATCAAGGAATAGTAGAGTCAGCAAGACTAAAACTGGCTGCACAAGAAAAAGGTAGTGAGCACACAAAACGTAATGGTAAAATGGAATAAAATCATGGTAAAATAGAATAAAATCACGGTACAGTACAGTAAGCTAGAATATAATCAACATAAACATTCGCAGTTCCTCGCTAGGCGTCTTGCTGAAAAACCCGCTACCTTCTTGATTCTATCTGTTGTAATGTGACTGGCGAAGCTGTTGCACTGCACAGTAAACCCCATGTGGTCTAGTGGCGTAGCCTGAAGAGCTTAGTACGAGTCAGAGTCAGGAGGCTCTCCGGCAGTGGGCCCAGGGGAGTGGCTGTGGGACGTGGTGATGAACTGCCTATTTCAAGTGACTGAAGACAGCCAGAAACTCACGTCCAGGAGAGACACGACTGATGACGTGCTAGGTTGAGGCTCTGCCACTGAAGGCGTGGTTTGACGGTGTGGTGGTGGCAGAGCAGAGGTGGACTAGGTGGTGGTCAGAGGTCTGAAAAAGGAGTCGATCTTGGACTGGCAATAGGAGTGATGATTCAGGTGTTGGATGCACAGAACGCAGATCCTCCACAAGGCAAAGAGGCTCCATCTCTATCACATTCTGGGTGCTCTGCATACTCAAGCACCTGCTTGAGGTGTGTCCAGAATGTGCTCCGGTGGGGGATGGCCGGTGTACTGCACTTCTCCGGGTCGTCTGCATCGTCCTCGTTGTTCTCTTCTGGCAAAGCAGCTGCAACAGAAGTGGCGATCTCAATGTCTAACAAGACCTGGTAGCCGGGATCACCCCCATCATTGACTAACCACTCCCCCATGTCACTGAGATCCACAGCTTCGCCTGTGGTGCAAAGACTAGTGTGGACACCGTCCACGTCAAAACCCAGAAAGTTGTGTCTGCTCTAGTGTCCCTGAAGGTCCCGAAGAAGGTAAGACCAACCACATTAGAGGGTTTTCACGGAGACTTCCTTCCATTCACTTGGCCAGTTGCACACAGCTGACTTGAGGTTGTAGCACTGCAGGTTTTCCAATGTCCTCTTACCCTCGTGTGTCCAGTCCCTGACTCTGCTCGTCCTCATCCTCGAGAAGAACCATCACCTCATCCAGGAACCTCTATCGGTACAGCCTCTTCATGGCCATGATAACACCCTGGTCCATTGGTTGAATCAGAGAAGAGGAATTAGGTGGCTAAAACATGCACCTAATGCGACCGTTATCTGCAACCGATTCTTTCTTGGAGGAATGTGCAGGGGCATTGTCCAGGAGAAGACGAGCCTTCACCTGCTCACAAGGAATTCCAAGTTCCTTCATTTGATAACGGATGACTTCCTTGACGAAATGCCTGTGGAACCAATCTGTGAAGATCTTGCAGGTAAACCAGACCTTCACAGAATGGTACCACACAACAGGAAGGATTTCCATTAGCCCACAAGGGCAATACAACGGGTTTCAGCCAGTGCAACCCATTAGCACTGGCAAAGCACAAAACAGATACACTTTGCATAGACAACTTGTGGCCAGGCACACACTTTTCCTTCTTATCTACTAGAGTGTTGGTGGGCACTGAGTGGTAGAAGAGGCCAGTTTCATCAGCATTATAGACTTGACTGAGAGCAAGGCCCTCCTTCTCAATCAAGCCTAACAGCTTCTGACGAAATTCCTCCGCTCCCTCCTCACTAGCATCCACGGCTTCACCATGGGTCTTACAATTGGTAAGGTCATGTCGAAGCTTGAACCTGAACAGCCAACCTTCAGATGTCTTGAAATCTGGGACGTTGTGAAGGTGGGCAAACTTCTCGGCAGCAGCGTTCAACTCGTTGCCTCTCATCAGCACGCCTGTAGCCCGTTGTTGCCGACACCAGATTAGTGTCGAATGGTCGACTTAAGCATGCTAGGGTAAACTCATGGCCTTCCATTCGGTATTCCGTCTGTTCTTCTGGCCAAAGTCTGCCGTGTACTGGGTGAGTTTTGTCATGGGCTTTCCTGATAAGTAGGGTTGAGCAGGCCGGGTCATACTCCTTAAGGATGCGGGAAGTGGACCATCCCTCATCAATCTTACTCAAGATCTCCCGCTTCTTCTCCTGAGTCAACATTACCCTCTTCCTTTTCCCTGGTGGAGGGGCCATCATCACACACCCTAGGAAGAGGCAAGCAAGGAATAACAAGGCCTGAAGCAGGTAGGGAACTACCATGAATGCTACCACATGCGCCGCCATAGCAACTGTCTGGGAAGAGCTGTTCACTAGCAAGACGATGTGTGGGAACTGAGGGTGAGAAAGGAGGGTCTCTTGCAGCCGTTTAGTGAACTAACTAGCCAGACGCGGCAGTGCTACAAGGATATTCCCACCCAGCCAGGCAGATTTTATTTGCGTGACCATAATTTCCAATCTGACGCTAGATTTTCATCCGGATAGTGGGAAAAATGTTCGATTAATGGTTTAATACAGCCAGATCACGGCATATGGATAATGGATGGTCCGGGTAATGGTCATCCTTATAATTGAGAGATTACATTATACACAATAATTTGCTCAGTGATGCACCTAGGTCGTGCATAAGAACAGTTACTTACGAGACAATGACGAGTGTTTTATTAAAAATCATCCCAGTCAGAATGCATACAAGGTCAGTTAAGTGAGCGAATTACACTGTTTTCCTTTTCCACTAGAGTTCATGCCTTCCCATAATAATAATACAGTGTCGCAAATTCGAGACATTACACAACATCAAAATGAGATTTTTCTATCTATCTATAGCCAGACACCTTAATCCCATATGGGGTGGCCACAAACAAATCGCCTCCACGTCGCCCAGTTCCCAGCCATTTCACTTCCCTGCTCCCAACTCACGCCTCCTTTCTCATATACCTCTCCACTCCATCCCTCCATCTCATCCTTGGCCTCCCCCTCCCCCTCGCCCCCTCCACCTCACTCACATACACTCTCCTCATCAGTCTCTCACTCTCCATCCTCTCCACATGGCCAAACCACCTCAATGTGTTTCTACCAGCGCTTCTTATCACATCCACGTCCGCACCACAACGCTCCTTCACAACCTCATTCGTCAGTCTGTCTCTCCATGTGACTTCACATGCTCCTCTCAAATAACTCATTTCCACAGCACTCACTCTTGACTTGTGTCCCTCCAACAACGTCCAAGCTTCACTTCCATATGTTAGAGTTGGTATCACAATACTGTCATGCAGTAACTTTTTCACTTCCATGCTCACCTCCCTGTTTCTTATCACTACTTTCAAGGAACCCGCAACCTTTCTTCCTTGCTGTACCCTATCAAGCACTTCACCCCCCAAACTTCCATCCTTACTCATCACACTACCCAAGTACTTAAACGTATTCACATTTTCCATTTCCTTCTCATCCAACCTCACTGTACATTCACTGACCTCACTTCTCTCGAAGACCATAACTTTGCTCTTCCCTACATTCACCTTTATATTTCGTTTTGTACATACACACCCAAACTCATCCACCAAGCCTTGCAGCTCCCTGCAGCTCCCCTTCATCTTCACTTAACAACACAATGTCATCTGCAAACAACAGTGCAGGTAGTTTCCAAACACTGCCCTCTCTTAATAGGGCCACTCCATCATCCACTGCCTTACCTTGTATCTCTTTTATAACCCCATCCATGTACAGATTGAATAACCATGGAGACATGACACATCCTTGTTTCAACCCAACCTTCAACTAGAAAAATTCACTCAGTTCACTATCCACATGCACTGCACCCTTAGCACCCTCATACATACTCTTCACAGCATTCAACAACTTCCCATCTACTCCATATATTCTTAATACTTACCACAATTCTTGTTTATCCACCCTGACATATGCTTTCTCCAGATCCATGAAGGCCGCATACAACTTCTATCCCATCTCTAGAAACTTATCCACTAAAGATCAAAGAATGAATATCCGATCTACACAACCTTTTCCCCTCCTAAAATCTCCCTGTTCTTCTCCAACTAATTCCTCTGTTATTTCCCTAACTCTGTCAATAAGTATCCTACCATATACTTTTCCTATTACACTAAGAAGGCAATTGCCCCTATGATTACCACACATTTCTTTTTTCCCCATCTCCTATGTGCAGAGGAATAATTTTACCTGACTTCCAATCCTCCGGACCTCTACCTTCCTCCCAGGCCAATCTGCACATCTTCCACATCCATTCTGTTACTATCTCTTCCCCATGCATCAGTATTTCCCTATGCACTCCATGAATTCCTGGGGCTTTCCCCATTGTGACTTTCTTCATTGCTTCCACAACTTCCATCCTACTGAATTCTTCCTGTCTTCTCACCTCCCTCCTTCTCCCAGCCATTCCTCAGCCACTTATACTTCCATTACTTTCATTCTCTATGTTCAACAATTTCTTAAAGTGTTCTCTCCATCTGCTCACTTTTTACCCATTCTCCAAGAGTAATCTACCATTTTTATCTTTCACCCCCCTACTAATTTCTTTGCCACCCTGTCTAACTCTCTTTACCTCTTTCCAGAACATTTTCTCACATTCCCTCCATTTTACACTCAAATTCCTTCCAAATTCCTCATCCACTCTCTTCTTTCTTTTACTAATCTCTTCACCTCTCTCTTCCTTTCTACATATAACTCTCTCTTCTGTCTCTCAACTTCTTCCACGGCCCTATTTCTCATCTATTCATTATATGCTTTCTTCTTTTCTGCCACAACCTCTCTCCCCTCTTCATTGCACCATGCTGTTCCTTGCATCCTCTTTCGTCTTCTCTTCACCCCACACACCACCTCACATGCAGCACATATTTCTCCTGTGAATATCTTGCACACACCTTCCACGTCCCCCGTCTGCTACAATCATATTTACCCAATAGTTTCTCCTCTTCTCTCCTATATTCTGCCTTTTTCTCATCCTACTGCAACCTTTCCACTCTCCTTGCATCTACTCCTTCCTCATGTTCTTCCCTTCTTCTATTTTTCCATTTTACTTGGACCTTGGTCAGAAAATCCACTCCCACAGCCTCTATATACTCTTGCATCCATTACACACCTTCTCCACATTTCATCCACGCACACATAATCAATCATTGCCTTCCTTTCATTCAGTTCACCATGCACCCTTCTCATCACTTGCCATGTATACCTGTGGATCCTTTTGTGCCTGAAGAGGGTATTGGATATCACCAACCCCCTCCCGGCACAAATGTCCACTAAATCACTGCCATTCTCATCTAGCTCAGCAGGCACACCCCACTGACCAACTACGTCATCCACCTTCACATTTCCTACTTTACCATTCATATCACCAACCAAAAACACTCTCTCATTCCTTTCAAACTTTTCCATGCACACTTTCACATTTGTCCAGAACTCTTCTCTCGCTCTGCTTACATGATCTTGCGTTGGCGCATACACGCACACAGTAGCCCACATTTGTAGACCAACCTTCAATCTTACCCACACAATCCTTGAGCCAATTGATCCATACTCTCTTATATTCTCCTTCCATCTGTTACTCACAGCAATACACACTCCTTCTTTTGCCCTCTCATTTTCACCTACTCCTGCACATATATCCCATCCATACTCCCATTCTCTCACACTCTCACCTCCCCATTTAATTTCAGTTTTTTCCACATATATCCACTTTCGCACTCTCAAGCACCTGGACAATCTCTCTCTCTTTCACCACATCATTTCTTCTTTTTCTTCTTCTCCTTTCGGCTCTCCCCTTAGGGGTCGCCACAGTGGATCACCTGTCTCCATCTTACTCTGTCTTCCGCATCTTCTTCTCTTACACCTACCACCCGCATGTCCTCCTTCACTACATCCATAAACCTTCTCTTTGGCCCTCCTCTCTTTCTCCTGCCTGATAACTCCATTTCCAGCATCCTCCTCCCGACATACTCCTCATCCCTCCTCCGCACATGTCCAAACCATCTCAGTCTCGCCTCTCTAGCTTTGTCCCAAAACTGACTTACGTGCACTGTCCCTCTTAATATGTTCATTTCTAATTTTGTTCAACCTCGTCACTCCTAGTGAAAAACGCAACATCTTCATTTCTGCTACCACCAGCTGTGCCTCCTGTCTTTTTGTCAGTGGTACTGTCTCCATTCCGTACAACGTGGCTGGCCTCACTACAGTCTTATAAACTTTCCCTTTCATTTCTGCAGAGACCCATGTGTCACAGATCACTCCTGTCACCTTTCTCCACCCACTCCATCCCGCCTGCACTCTCTTTTTTACCTCTCTACCACACTCTCCGTTACTTTGTAGAGTTGACCCCAAGTATTTGAATTCATCTACCTTTGCCACCTCTATACCTTGCAGCCTCACAGTTCCCCTGTCATCTCTCTCATTTACACACATGTACTGAGTCTTGCTTCTGCTTACTTTCATTCCCCTTCTCTCCAGTGCATATCTCCATCTCTCAAGCTCTGCCTCAGCTTCCTCCTGGCTCTCACTACGTATCACAATGTCGTCCGCAAACATCATTGTCCACGAAGACTCCTGTCTAATCTCATCTGTCAATCTGTCCATCACCATTGCAAACAAGAAGGGGCTCAAAGTCGATCCTTGTTGCAATCCCATCTCCACCTTGAAACCCTCAGTCATTCCTATTGCTCATCTCACTGCTGTTACACTATCGCCGTACATGTCCTTCACCCTCACATACTTTTCTGCCACTCCTGACTTTCTCATACAGTACCAGAGCTTCTCTCTCGGTATCTATTATAAGCCTTCTCCAAGTCTATAAATACACAATGCAACTCTTTCTGGCCTTCTCTGTACTTTTCCATCACCATTCTCAAAGCAAATATGGCACCTATAGTACTTCTCCCTGGCATGAAACCAAATTGTTCCTCGCAGTTCCTCACTTCTCTTCTCAGCCTAGCTTCCACCACTCTTTCCAATATCTTCATTGCATGGCTGATCAGCTTTATACCTCTGTAGTTGCTGCGGCACTGCACATCACTCTTGTTCTTGAAAATTGGAACAAGAATACTTTTTCTCCACTCCTCCGGCATCCTCTCACCCTCCAGGATTTTGTTAAACAATCTGCTACCCACGTCACAGCCATCTCTCCTAAGCTCCTCCATGCTCCCACTGGTATATCATCTGGGCCCACTGTCTTGCCATCCTTCATCCTCTTCATGGCATTCCTCACTTCCACTCTGCTGATCTCTTGCACTTCCTGACTCACTACCTCCGACTCTTCCAATCTTCCCTCTCTCTTATTTTCCATTTTCATAAACTCTTCGAAATACTCCTTCCACCTTCTTAGTACACTCTTCTCACTTGTCAGTACATTGCCATCTGCGTCCTTTATCATTCTAACATGCTGCACATACCGCCCGGCTCAATCTCTCTGCCTGGCTAATCACCACATCATTTGCACCCCTCATATTCCACGTCGCCATCCATGTCATGTCCTTTGTTCGGTCCTTAGTCGTCAAATATTTGGTCAGTCTTGGTCCAAGGCTTCTTGTTCGTATTTTTTGTTAGTTGTTTTCCGGGGAGGGGCACTAACCCTCCACCAACCCACTTGCTGTCACGTAGGGAACACGTGTTGGTTGGTTATAAGGTTACCACCCAGCATTGTAAATGCTTTCCTGGTTTACAGGAAATCATTTGGTTAATGTATAGGCACAGTGTGGATATTAGGGGCAGAAATACAGACCCTTGCCTGTTGGATTCAAGAGAGACAGTAGTCAATCAGGCCTCAGCTCCTTCCCTTCACTGCGAGACCATGCTTCAGTTTAGGTGATCCACTCCCTACAGCATCGACCCCTGGTGCATTAAAAAGGTCCCAATGGGTGCCGATTAACTAACAGTGCTCTCAGTAACTCACAGCTCTTCACAGGCAGAGAGTAGTGACCGTTAACCTGGGGCTAACAGTGTATATGGTCCTACTCTAAATATTGTCCAGTAGTATTTGTCTATGCACTCGACATCATATTACTTTACTCTTACAACTAATATTGGTAAGCTGGAGAATCCCTATGCAAGCTTGGTCAGGCCAAATTTTAACATCCAGTGTGGGTGTGAACACTCATGTGGATAAACTAGCCGTAGCAATAGCATCACAAGGTAATTCAAACACAACCTTGGAATGCCTTTGCAGGGTTCTCGAACTTCCCCCTTAACCTACGGTACATGTGTATATACAGGTCTCTGATGAAACTTGTCTTGTGGAACCAACAAGCAAGACATCAGGTCTGTGCCCACACTTCCACTACCCTCTCTATGAAAAGCTCACAGATTAGGAGGCGTGGTTTTCAATGGCACAGGACAGACACGTCTCTGATGAGTGGTATGTTGACACATGTCACAGGAATGCATAAGCTTATTTAGTTCATGTCCCATTCCTAGCCAGCGAAAAGCAGCGTGGCTACAGTCGAAGATTTACTTTTTGCCCATCCGACCTCCCAGCACTGAACAATGACCCAATTCGAACACTGCTCGGTGATACTTTGTGGGAACGACAAACTGCAGTCGAACCTTGTCCTGGGGCATTTGTGACTCACAGTGCAGTCGTCCTCATTTGCGAAGGAACCTCTCCACATGAATGCTTAATCACATTACCCTCCAGTTTCTTATACATTAAGGCATGTGTCGGGTCAGACTGTTTTTCTTGGACAACATCTTGACTACGAATCAGATCTTGCGGCATTGCAATGGTCAGTGCGGTGACACAGTTTGGAGCCTTAGCCATGGCTTGCTTTACTACAGCAGCCGAAGTCTGAGCAGCACCATCTACAGTACAACTATACTTAGCACCTGACGTGTTACCTATAACAAGGTCAAATAAAGTGTCTGGCATGACTACGGTCACTATCACACCTGTGTATAAAGAAGATGCTACCTGAATATGTGCAGGAAACAACGTCATTTTTCTGGGAATCATTAAGCCTCATATCCTTGGCTTCCTGTATGAACAGGTTAAGAACCATGGTGTTGACTCACTGAGACAGAATGAGCTAAAACTAGTGTTCCCCATACTTAGGTCATACAGAGCTTCTGCCATAACAACTGCCACTGCTGAACCTGTGTAAAATGGAGATGCTACCTGAATACATGCAGGAAACAGTCTCACTTTCCTGGGGATCATTAAACCCCATACCCTTGGCTTCCTGTGTGAGCAGATTAGGAGCCATGGTACTAACTCAGACTGAGACTGAGTGAAGTAAAACCCTACGCATGAACTGTGCTGTTTCGCTATTGAATGCTAATAATAAAGAATTAAGAGTATAGCCACTGGTTCGTAGTGACCAGCATAATCTATTTTAACTGGAAGCAAGAAAAAGAAATCCACCAGTTAAATGGGGAAAGACTCACAATAGTTAGCCATTCGGGAACCGACGGTTTTCCAGGAGCAAGAAAAATTCTGTGGCGTTAGGCAGAGTAGAATACTAAAATCGAGTTAAGTACTCTAAGTGTTAATGAAGCAGGAAATGACCTGCTAAACAGTATGTGCCAGTATGTTAGTGTCTTTAAAATCTAGTGATTTTAACTAAAAAGTAGCTGAGTGAGTGAGTTTGTTAAGTAATCCTTCAATTATCTGGGCATATTAGAGCCAGAGGCATGTCCAGGTAGTGGCAACATCTGGATAATGAACACTTCCCCTACCATTCCCAGACCCTACCTATACCCAACCTCAAACCTATACCTAACCTATTTGTACAGTACCTATGCTTAATTTGGCAGTGTTTTCCGGTCATTCAGGCATATTTAGACATCAAAACACACAAAGGAATATCCAAAGTAATGCTAAACACTAAGAAAACCATGCAGAAAAAACACTGAAAACCCAAAAAAACACCCGACCTATACACTACTGAATGTACAGTACCCCACATGGCAGTGTTTTCTGGTCATTCTGCCATATTTTGACATCAAAACATACATAGGAGTAGCCAAAATTACTTTCCACATCAAGAAAACCATGCAGAAAAAACACTGAAAACCAAAAAACACCCAACCTATACACTACTGTATATACAGTACCCCTCCTAATTTTGACACTTTTCTCAGGTCAATCTGCCATATTTAGACATCAAAACACACATTGGAATATCTAAAGTAATGCTAAACACCAAGAAAACCACGAAAAAATACATGAAACCCCAAAACACCCTATCTATGCACTGCCGTATGTGCAGTACCCCTTCTAATTTTGACACTGTTTTCAGGTCAATCTGCCATATTTAGACATCAAAACACACATAGGAATATCCAGAGTAATGCTACACACCAAGGAAACCATTAAAATAAACACTGGAAACCAAACAAGATCCGACATATACACCACTGTATGTACAGTACCTCTTCTAATTTTGGCACGGTTTCCGGCTCATTCTGCCGTATTGAGACATCAAAACACACATAGGACTATCCATATTAATGCTAAACATCAAGAAAGCAATGCATAACCAACAAAACAATCCACAAAAAAACGGAAGACGGTTTCAAAATTAAGTATCTGTGATGGGTAAGGTGACCAGAGTCCCGCTTTTAGGCGGGACAGTCCCGCTTTTTGGACGTCTGTCCCGCTTTTTAAATTGTGACTAAAATGCCCCGCTTTTTGAACAAATTATCTTAAATGTCCCGCTTTTAGAAAATTACTGTTACATTAGATATATAATGACTTTCTTTTATGAAATTATGATGAATTTGTAGAATTATGCATAATCCAAACCAAAAGAAAGACCAAATTGTTAATATATGTAATACTCACTAACCGGTAACTTTAGTCGGCCCATTCACCGTACCGTATGATATGTTCGCATTGTTCGTTTGAGACGTCAGTGTTTGATTATATATATATATATATATATATATATATATATATATATATATATATATATATATATATATATATATATACGTGATAATGTCCCGCTTTTAGCTCCAGTAAATCTGGTCACCTTAGTGATGGGTGATTGCTCCGGGAGTCAAAAAAATTCCACAGCCAAATATGCCATCGGAAATTGGTTATATATACTGTATATTGGTATAAATGGTATACCATCATCTTTGCTGGTATTTGTACTATATTCTAATAAAAATACAAAACTGTTAAGTAAAAATGCAGAAATGTAGTGATAATAAAGAGTTCAGGAATAAAACTTACCTTCAAATGACTTCCCACCATCCTAGTGCAAAATTTTGCCAACACCTTCCAAGAGTTACGCATATGTCTAGATGCAGAATTTCATGAGCTTTCTCGTGGATTTTGCGGAATTTCGATACGATCAATGGTAGTATAATAAGTCGCAAAACTTTGAAGAATCACGAGTCACTAATCACCACGAAGGAAGGTAGGGACTGAGGGAGTGAAGGGGGAGCTGGGAGGATATGGAGGATGGTCGGGAAGGGGGGGGGGGGAAGAAGCGAGGCTGTGGGCAGGATTCTCCCCCTTCTGTCAACAGGCGGGCGGGCGCTTTTACCGTACACTTACATGTGGCTTGTGGTCTGTTAGATGCCCAGTGACCATGGAGAAACACAACTCACTGTGACCTGGGGGACTTTTCAACGTTTGATAGAGAGGTGGACGGCCACTGTCACCGAATATGTTCTCGTGGCTTGTGATCTGTGTTCGATGGTGGTGGCAGCTGGGAAAGACAGCCTGGTGGCCGCACGACATTGGATGTTCGGTAGAGAAGTAGATGGCCGCTGTCACCGAACATGCACTCGTGGCTTGTGGTCTGTGTTCAATGCTAGCCCAGTGGCCACATGACACTGGACATTCGATGGGGATGTGTACAGATGTTTTGACCGGCTTTCAGTCATATTACTTGGGTGCTGGAGGTTCGTTGGGAGTGATCAGACAAGCGTGAGGCTTGGACCATTCAGTACAGGGGCAGACGGACATTTTAGCTCTGGTTGTGGGATATGGACTACTTCCCGCTCACAGCTCGAGCCCAGCGGACACGATACTGAATATCGCTGCCACAGCACGAAGGTGTCCCTTTACAGCAGACGCCATGAGACACTTAGCTGTGGTACTCATTTCTGTAAATTTCACCTTCGAGCCTGTTACTATTCACCCAAAACCATGGGACAGAAGCCTCTGCATCATCCAGGATACCACAGTTGCCTACCCTGTATGTTACACTATACTTGGTTTTACAGAGTCTGATGCACTGATATTGCCAGCTGAGGACAGGTGGATTTGGTAACACAGAACAATGCACTCGTATGCTGGTTGGTCAATATCCGTTGCGTTTGAAAGTGCACAGAATTGACTTTGTATTCCAACCAAGGTCGTCATTTATTTGTAGGATACCAGATTATACATATACAAATTAAAGCAATGATATCTTTAATGATAAATATGTGCCTTTTAAATTATTAGAGATAAACCTGAACGACATTGATAACAAAACTAAGTAAAGTCACAACTGGACACATACGAACACAGTGACTGTGGCGAAAATTTGGACATTCATAGTAAGATGGTCCCAAGGTCCTGTGAAGGCTCTAATGTTTTTCCCACCACTACTACACAGTGTCACAGTCTACAGTCTACACCATGCCCTTCATTACCTAATCTACTAATATAGAACCTTACCCTAGATACGCTCAGCTTAGCTTCTAACAATTATGATTTGTGTAAGCACTCTGTCTGTCTGTCTGTCTGTCTGTCTCTCTCTCTCTCTCTCTCTCTCTCTCTCTCACACACACACACCTCACTGGGGCCAGTACATGCTATTCTGAAAAAATATATATATATATATATATATATATATATATATATATATATATATATATATATATATATCTATACAGTAGGTTCGAACAGTGCGCGTCATCGCAGTGCGCAATTCGCATTGTGCGTGACCAAAAATCATAACCAAAAACCCTTCAATGCGTGAGTATGCCATAAGAACGCGAGGCAGAGGCAAGGAGTGGCTCAAATATGCCATTTTCTACTAGTGCGTGACCACCCCTCACACAACGCGTCACGTGTCATCATGTTGATGCGCAGAAATTCCCGGTCATTCTACTGCGCAGCTTGGGGTACAAGGGAGCGGGCGCTCCATAACAGTCCTGGCTCGTGCACTGTGTGAATCCGTTCTCTACAGCTAACCTGTCGTGTACAACGTGTGGTGTTTTTTGTGCTGCCTGTACTTCACTGGGCCATGGCTCCAACCCCAAGAGTTAAGAAACTTCTGATGCACGCCACCAAGTTAAAGATCATTAATATGAAGGAGGAGGGTCAAGGAATCACTGCTATCGGGAGAACCCTGGGACTGGCTGAATCTACAGTGAGAACTGTGTGGAAGAACCATGAAGCCATAAAGGCTGTAGTGAAAACGTACGGTGCCTCTGACTTAGACGGCCGTTCGCGGGTGGGAAATCGTGCTATGAAACTAATGGAGTGCTATCTTGCCACCTTCATAATGAGGAAAGAAAAGGAAGGTGTTCCACTGAATGGAAGATTTATTCGGAATCAAGCCCAGCTCTTTTACAAGGCAGCATCTCTCAGGTTAAAAGTGGAAAAATCTTTCAGGGCATCAGTTGGATGGCTGGACCATTTTCTCAAGCGCAAGGAACTCCGTTACGTGAAAGTGTCTGGTGAACGTGCCTCTGCCGATGAGCTGGCCGCGAGAGACTATCCTGCGATATTTCGAGCGATTATTGAAGAGGGACAGTACACCAAGGACCAGATCTACAACATCGATGAAACGTCGTTATATTACAAGGCCATGCCCAAATCAACTTACATCACTAAAAGACAGAAACAAGCCCCTGGTCGCAAGCTCCAGAAGTGCAAGATGACGGTAATGTTCGCTGTAAACCTGTCTGGGAGCCACAAGATGGGGCCAGTTGTTGTACACACAGCTTCACACCCAAGGTGCTACGAAAACCTCACGAACATGGATGCAAGTGGCGTGTATTGGTACAAGTCCGCAAATGGTTGGATGACCAGGAACATTATGGCAGACTGGTTAACAAGGCGGTGTGTCCCTGATGCCAGGGCCAAGTGTCAGGAACTGGGCATTCCATTTAAGATGCTCCATATGCTTGATAACGCACCAAGTCACCCTCCATACCTTGAAGATCTTCATAAGGATTGTCGTGTTGTGTTTCTGCCGCCCCGCACGACGTCACTAGTGCAGCCACTGGATCAAGTACTAATCGCCACAGTGAAGCATTTCTGCCATAAGCAAGTGTATGACTACCTATGCAGGAAGATCGACACACAAGAGGAGCTTCATGCCCTACAAGAAGATCACAAAGAAGACCTTGATGAGGCATCTGCTCCCGTTCCATCTCCACCAGCACCTGTATCCCAACCTGCTACAGATGCCATGACTGTTGAGGCATTTTGGCGTAACTTTACGGTGAAAGACGCAGTTGAATTTCTCCTACAAGCCTGGCACCAGATTACACCTGCAACGGTGAACCATGCATGGCGAATGCTCGTGCCTCACTTATGCATCCCCCAGGAGACGGCCATTCAACCACTTGCCGAGGCTGAGGCAGCAACATTAACAGTAGCACAAGCTGTACCAGGTTTCGAGGACATTACATTGGTGGACATACAAGAAGTGCACACTGCTACTGAGGAACAGCCTCCCGAGGAAGTGTTGCAGCTGCAAAGCCCGACGCCAGACAGAGTCAAGTTGAGCAGCCTAGCGTGATGGAAGGCAGGACTGAGCTGTGTATGTCAAACATTAGCAAGATACTTGCTGCCGTGGATAAGCTCAAGGAAGAGGTGAAGGAACAGGAAGTGAGCAACCTAAGAACGGAGGAACTTCTGGTTGGTATCAACAAACTCTTCCGTTTCTACACAGACAGGCACAGGGAAGAAATAAACAGAAGACAGACGCTCATAACAAGCTACGCACAGCAGGTTCAAGTTGGTGAAATTGCGGAACCAGTGACATCGTCTGCTCCTGTTCCTGTTGAGGATGAAGAGGATGCAATGTCAGAAGTGTCAGCATTGGACTTTGAAGGGTTTATGGCCGAAGTGAGTGACTTTGATGCTCCTGGGGAAGGTGATCAAGAGGAGTCTGCAGAGGGAAGTGTTGGTGCGGTGGGAGGTGCAGTGGGGAGTGCGGTGCTGTAAGTGTTGCCGCACCTCGGAATCCCTGTTATTTAAGGTCATCAGGCCTGTTGTCTCCTGTTGTTAAGGTGACTACCCATATTTTTGTTATTGTAGCTATAGCTTTAGTAGAGTGTCTGAAACATATGACCTTTATTATGTCTCTAAGGGCCAAAAAATGCCCAGGTATGAGGGGGTATCGCCCATATGTAATTATTCCCATAAGATTACGTATTCCTAGTACTTGAATTCCCAGTTGCTCGAGCTCGTGCACTGCCCAATCTCTCGTGCACTGTGCGAGCCTACTGTATATATATATATATATATATATATATATATATATATATATATATATATATATATATATATATATATATATATATATATATATATATATATATATATATATATATATATATATATATATATATATATATATATATATATATACTGCAAATCCTCGTTTTTTGCAGCTCGGATGTTCCTCCAAAACCGAGCAAAACGCGAAACGTCGAAGTGTGAAGTTAAGAATCAATGGGAAAATGTGAGGAGCATTCCGGTGGGACATGTACCTACCCTATCAGAAAGTACTATAACACCAAACAGGCCCCACCCATAATTAAATGAGAGTGTTTACTAGTGCTAAAACAGCATAACACAATAAACACGTACCTGAAAAGACATTGAAACTGTTATAAAGAGCTGCAACACCAAAAATCCTTACCAGAAATAAAGTGAAGACTGGCCTGAGTGGCAAGTGAAGGTGTGTTTAGGGTGGATGGGCTAGTTCCCGGTGTCATTTACGAAGGAAAATTGCCACTTTTCACCAGATTATTTAATTTTCGACATCCAAGTCAGTTAACTAAACCCCAGTCATTTTATGTGCCCTCTTTGTCACTAATTGAAATGGAGAAATTATAACAGCATTATTTTACTCACTGCTACAAGGAAGAGAGGCTATCAAATAGTCAAATAGAATAAAAAATTGGTGGGCTGAGTCTACCACCTCTGCATTGGGACGGTTATTATTCTTTCCCTCCTTAAATATCAATAAGCCTTATTTTACATTCATTTCAGGTATTTGTCCATCAAAACAAAAATAAATAGTGTTAAGAAATAGTAGCACGACACGGCTGAAGATCGTACATCAAGATCATAAACAATAACAAACTCACGTGTGTCTACTGGCCAGCTGTACCAGCTGGACCAGCTGTGTATTCACGACACGGCTGAAGATCGTACGTTACGAACATAAACAATAACAAACTCACGTGTGTATACAGCCCTGGTGGACCTGCTGTATAAAGATCATGGAAAACTGTTGCATATAAAATTGGACAGTGCCTAGACTGAGCATCAGTACACATCATCTGCTGAGTGTCGGCTGCCGGCTGGGAGCATCGAATTGTCAGGAAATTCGCGAATTGTGAGACAACTCAGGAACTTTTCTCTTGCACGAAAAACGAGGTGTCGAAGTAAATTGCGTCCAAATACGAGGACTTACTGTAAAGATATATATCTATCTATCTATATATATATATATATTTGTTTCATTACCTCCATAGGTCAGATCACTTGCTAAAACCGCCTCAAAGAAACTTGGATTATTGTACAGAGTCCGTAACTTCTTCGCCGATGAGCAGTTAGCTATAATTTATAAGAGTCATGTGCGCTCTCAGCTTGGATATTGCTCACCCTTGTGGAATGGTTGTGGAGAGGTTGCATTAGGACAACTAGACAAAATTCAGAATAAAGATGTTAGAATCATTAACAACCCTGCCATTACATATAAACTACCTCCCCTGCAAGTAAGATGGAATGTTGCCTCCCTTGCATTATTTTACAGATATTTTTTTGGCAAATGCTCAAAGTTGCGTCCATGGTGCCACCTCTCCATGCCTTCCCTCGTGCTACACGGGCATCTGGTAGCGCTCATGACTGGAATGTCACTCAACCATATTGCAGAACTTCTGCCTATCAGAATTCTTTCATTCCCCGAACTGCATCTCTCTGGAACTCGCTTCCTCAGAGTTGTTTTCCTCCAAATTTCAACCCACAACTGTTCAAGTCTAACTGTTACAGATATTTTATGAATAGAGGACACCAGTAATCTGGTGTATGGATTTTTTTTTCCCCATTTGTTTTTCCTTCCTCCGTTCTGTTATTTAAAAAAAAAAAAAAAAAAAAAAGGTAACAGCTGCTTTAAAAATCTGCGTTTGTTTGTATTCATAGTCAGATTCTGTAAAATTATTTCTTACGTTAATAAGTTTGGTGTTTGATCTTCCTGAACATCTTCATAAGTATCATAAAAGACGGACGAACACCCTATCCCAGGCCACCATGCACCCTGTAAAGTATATCTCTGTCCTCTCGACTGAGAGGAGCCAGAAAAATGGATTACATCAGTCTACAATGAACTGACTTTTTGTTAATGGTCGAAAAATGGAAAGTAAGATAAAAGCAAATCTCATGAGAAAATAATAGTTGAACTATGTTGCTATAAGAAAACCGCATGCAGTGTGAATGAAATCAAACATAATAAAATGAATTTAAACAAATAAATCAGTCGCTGACTTGTCTGTATGCGTCCAGTTACAACTTTACTTAGTTTTGTTATCAATGTCGTTCAGGTTTATCTTTAGTAATTGAAAAGGCACATATTTATCATTAAAGATATTCCTTTAACACGAGGCGTCCCGTCGACGTATGGGTACGTTGCAACATTTTGCATTTGCCAGTCCTGTCGATGTACTGGTACGTCGCGCAATTGCAAGGTTCATAATTTGCACAATTTTCAATTTTCGCACGTGATTTTTCGTACATATACATGGGACACCTTCCTCTATTCCTTTACAAGATGCCAAGCAGGGACAATGCCTTGCAACACATAACCTCCCCTCCCCTGCACGCCATTGTCTCTGCAATTCACCTGTTACCAGTGACCTGGCCAATAGACATTCAGGGCCAGAGTGATTCCCCAATCGATGACAATGTGGAGGACAAAGTTTACATAGCATTAGAGAAAGAAACAGTCAGAAATGATGATCAGGTAATGTGGCAAAAAAAGGTCAGGTATGGTGATGAGTTAGTGAGTGAAACAATGCTTATAATGCCTATATTACTGTTTGAAAACCAATATACTCTCGAACTACATATAAATTCATACCAAGTAAATAAATAACTACCATTTATGAGTGGTGTGAAATAGTTACCCTCCCATAGAACTCGTTTTCTTTGGTGCCAGCCTGTTAGAAAACCCAGTAAGGTAAGGAGGTACTGCTACCTGGATCGAGTATTTTAAACCTCAGGTGAGCGATTTCTCTATGAATTTTCGATGTTTCTCACCAAAAGCGGAGGTTTTAGCCAAAAAAATAAAAAATCGACAATACCTCGGGATTGGGGGTGTCGGAGGTGCGAAATAGCTCGGGACATAACAGGTTAATTTGTATCTTTATAATCCAGTGTGGGTAAAGTTGAAAGTTGGAATACAAATGTGGGCGATTGTGTGTGTGTATGCGCCAACGCAAGATCATGCTAGAAGAGTGAGAGAAGAGTTCTGGACAAATGTAGAAGTGTGCATGGAAAAGTTTGGAAGGAATGAGAGTGTTTTTGATCGATGATATGAATGGTAAAGTTGGGAATGTGAAGGTGGATGGAATAGTTGGTGAGTGGGGTGTGCCTGCTGAGATAGATGAGAATGTGAGTGCGTTAGTGGACATTTGTGCTGGGAGGGGGTTGGTGATAGCCAATACCCTCTTCAGGCATAAAATGATCCACAGGTATACATGGCGAGTGATGAGAAGGGTGGGTGGTGAACTGAATGAAAGGAAGGTAATGATTGATTATGTGTGTGTGGATGAAAGGATGTGAAGATGTGTAATGGATGGAAGAGCTTATAGAGGTTGGGGGAGTGGACTTTCTGACCACTACTTGGTGGTGGCCAGAATTAGGATTGAAGTAAGATGGAGGAATAGAAGAAGGGAAAGACGAGAGGAAGGAGTAGTTGCAAGGAGAGTGGAAAGGTTACAAGAGGATGAGAAAAAGGCAGAGTATATGAGAGAAGTGGAGGAACGATTGGGCAAATATGAATCGGAGCAGATGGGAGACGTGGAAGGTGTGTGTAGGATATTTACAGAAGAAATATGTGCAGCATGTGATGTGGTGTGTGGAAGGAAGAGAAGACGGAGGGGGGTGCAAGGAACAGCGTGGTGGACTGAAGAGGTGAGACAGGCTGTGGCACAAAAGAAGAAAGCATACAATGAATGCATGAGAAATAAGGGCATGGAAGAAGTTGAGAGGCGGAAGAGAGAGTTATATGTAGAAAGAAAGAGAGAGGTGAAAAGATTAGTAAGAGAGAGTAAGAAGAGAGTGGATGAGGAATTTGGAAGGAATTTGAGTGTAAAGTGGAGGGACTGTAAGAAAATGTTCTGGAAAGAGGTAAAAAGAGTAAGACAGGGTGGAAGTGAAGTTAGCAGGGGAGTGAAAGATAAAAATGGTAGATTACTAGTGGAGAAGGGAGAAAAAATGAGCAGATGGAGAGAACACTTTAAGGAATTGTTGAACATAGAGGATGGAAGTAAGGCGAGTATAAGTGGCTGGGGAATGGCTGGGAGAAGGAGGGAGGTGAGAAGACAGGGAGAAATCAGAATGACAGAAATTGTGGAAGCAATGAAGAAAGTTAAATCGGGGAAAGCTCCAGGAATTGATGGAGTGTGTGGTGAAATGCTGAAGCATAGGGGAGAGATAGTAGTAGAATGGATGTGGAAGATGTGCAGATTGGCCTGGGAGGAAGGTAGAGTCCCGGAGGATTGGAAGTCAAGTATAATTATTCCCTTGTACAAAGGAAAAGGGGAAAAAGAAGTGTGTGGTAATCATAGGGGCATTTGTCTTCTTAGTATAATAGGAAAAGTGTATGGTAGGATACTTATTGACAGAGTTAGAGAAAGAACAGAGAAATTAGTTGGAGAAGAACAGGGAGGCTTTAGGAAGGGAAGGGGTTGTGTAGATCAGATATTCATTCTTAGATCTTTAGTGGAAAAGTTTCTAGAGAAGGGAAAGAAGTTGTATGCGGCTTTCATGGATTTGGAGAAAGCATATGACAGGGTGGATAGACAAGGATTGTGGAAAGTGTTAAGAATATATGGAGTAGATGGGAAGTTGTTGAAGGCTGTGAAGAGTATGTACGATGGTGCGAAGGCTGCAGTGCGTGTGGATGGTGAACTAAGTGAATTTTTCTCTTTGAAAGTTGGGTTGAAACAGGGATGTGTCATGTCTCCATGGTTGTTCAATCTGTACATGGATGGGATAATAAAAGAGGTACAAGGTAGGGTAGTGGATGTTGGAGTGGCCCTGGTGAGAGAGGATAGTGTTTGGAAACTCCCTGTACTGTTGTTTGCAGATAATACTGTGTTGTTGAGTGAAGACGAAGGGGAGCTGCAAGGCTTGGTGGATGAGTTTGGGAGAGTGTGTAAGAAACGGAATCTAAAGGTGAATGTAGGGAAGAGTAAAGTGATGGTCTTTGAGGGAGGTGAAATCAGTGAATGTACAGCGAGGTTGGATGGTGAGGAATTGGAAAATGTGAGTACGTTTAAGTACTTGGGTAGTGTGATGAGTAAGGATGGAGGTTTGGAGGGTGAAGTGCTTGAAAGGGTACAGCAGGGAAGAAAGGTTGCTGGTTCTTTGAAAGCAGTGATAAGAAACAGGGAAGTGAGCATGGAATTGAAAAAGTTACTACATGACAGTATTGTGATACCAACTCTAACGTATGGAAGTGAAGCTTGGACGTTGTTGGAAGGACACAAGTCAAGAGTGAGAGCAGTGGAAATGAGTTATTTAAGAGGAGCCTGTGGAGTCACATGGAGAGACAGGCGGACGAATGAGGATATAAAGGACCGTTGTGGTGTGGATGTGGTTGTGATAGGAAGCGTTATGAGGAACACACTGAGGTGGTTTGGCCATGTGGAGAGGATGGAGGGTGAAAGACTGACGAAGAGAGTGTATGTGAGTGAGGTGGAGGGGGGATGAGGGAGGGGGAGGCCGAGGATGAGATAGAGGGATGGGGTGGAGAGGTATATGAGAGAGGGGGGTGTGAGTTGGGAGCAGGGCAGTGAAATGGCGGGGGACAGGGCGACTTGGAGGCGATTTGTTTGTGGCCACCCCAAACGGGATTGAGGCATCTGGCAATAGATAGATAGATAGATAATCCGGCATCTTACAAATAAGTGAGGGCCTTGGTTGGAATACAAAGTCAATTTGGTGCACTCCCAAGCACAACGGATATTGACCATTCAGCGCACGAAAGCATCGCGCAGTGTTACCAAATGTACCTGTCCTCAGCTGGCAAAATCAGTGCGTCAGACTCCGTGAAACCGACTATAGGTATTAATTTTACTGCCTCTTCAGAGTGGATGAACACTTGTTGCCCGTTGCCCAAACCTGGATTCGAACACTAGCGATAACGGGCTGGCAGTTTTGCAATCGGGAACGCCAACCACTCGGCCACTGCGTTGTAGTTTCGGAAAATGACTTGCCTCGCCAATGTACAATAATTTGCAAGTTGGACTGCTGAGTCCACAATCACTACCTCAGACACTGGTTGTTGCAGAATATATCCATAGTACAAAATACATTTCAACTTGTTTCTCTGTTTTTCCATGAGAGCCTCCCACCCCAAATGCGTTCTAGCAGAACTCTCTTTTAATATCATGAGGCTACTCTTATCCTGATATATTTTTATATGTTTAGTTATCACAATAGAGAAAGTGGGTGTCAGTGACCGAGTAATGATATTATGGCAGTGTGGCACCACATGATGTGTGGATGAACTCTACTTTTCTCTCATCTTTTCTCTATATTTTTCTTCCTCTCTCTCACCTTCCTGCTGAAAGAGAGAGAGAGAGAGAGAGAGAGAGAGAGAGAGAGAGAGAGAGAGAGAGAGAGAGAGAGAGAGAGAGAGAGAGAGAAGGGGGGGTTGACATTTCATTTTGGACTTTTTTTCTTTAATTTGCCTTCAGTACTGCAGAAATGTTAGAAGTTTTACAGTACCTGGCACTCATTAATCCCCTCATCCCACAAACACTATCTATCTATCTATCTATTGCCAGACGCCATAATCCTGTATGGGGTACCCATTTGAGTTTGTTATTTGTTTTACTGGGAGGGGCACTAACCCTCCACCAACCCACTTGCTGACACGTAGGGAGCACGTATGGTTTGGTTATATGGTTACCACCCAGCGCTATAAATGGTTTCTTGGCTTACAGGAAACCACTTGGCTTGTCACTCAATGTAAAGCCACCTGTAAAGGAAAGAAAAGCAACAAGACGTGACAGGAAAGATGGGAGAAATAGGAAGAGAGGAGAGCAGGCACAGAAAAAGAATGATATTGGCCAAGGAAGAAGCAGGCAGCATCACACCAAGTGCTATTATTGTTTCTGTGTCCTGAGTTTAGGCAAGGGATTTTATATGATATGGTTTGTTTGCAATCACAGCTGTAAAAGAAAAAACTTGCCTCATCATCGTTGTGTTTAGCTTATTATATATCCTGCGCTACTAAGTGAATGAGAAAGTATTATGTTTAGTTATGAATGCAAATGTTTGACGTAACTGTTCTGAAGGGCGCCGGTTTTCAATTTTAGGATAGTATACGTTAACTATTTAGTCAGAAATGTTCCATCTACCTATCTGTATATCAGTTTCTCTCTCTCTCTCTCTAAAAGAGCCGCATTGTTTGTTTGCCCTTCAATCACGCCCAAACCAAGGGCGAGAGACCCCCAAACCCACATATATTCTGAATCATGGTGACCCAAGAATGGTTTTAGGGACGTCAAAATTCAGATCTAGGTCACTTGAAGTCACCGATAGTGTTCGCCTTTTTAGTCCGGGCAACGCCGGGTACCTCTGCAGCCCAGTTTTTGGCATGGAGACTCACATGCTTTCCAGGTCGGACATGAGGCTAAGTGAGGTTGACCTCTGAGGTCCTTTGAGCTCACCAGTCGGAGGTCATTTGAGGTCACCGGTAGTACACGCCCGAATGACTGGACTCACCGGCCGAATTTTTGGCATGCAGACTCACATGACCTCCAGTCTGGACACAGACTGTGAGGTTGACCTCCGAGGTCATTTGAGGTCATCAGTTGGAGGTCATTTGAGGTAACTAGTAACAGCAAACAAGTGCACACAAATACTGTGCGTTAGTCTGCGAAAGCTGAAGTTCGTGGACCTCTTATAATCCCTCTTCAAAAGCATTAGAGGTATTGTACATAGTATTTCTGGAGTAGAAAGAAAGACTGAACTAGAACAAATAGGATTAGAGTGTTTACCTTTTTGCCCCGGGCATCGCTGGGTGCTACCAAACGGCAGGAGCGAATGACTAACAGCCATTCTCTCAAATTTGCTGTTGACGGAATGAGGGAAGGTCTAGAGAAAAAGTCCTGTGGCTTCTACAGCACAAGAGAAAGGGAAACAAAACAGGGATTACTTGTGTAACTAGTCTTGTTGCTCCTACAGCACAAAAAAAAAAGGGGGGGGGGAGAACTATCTGTTATATACACAGTCCTGTAACTCCTACAGCACAAAACAAAAGGGGGAACCTACCTGTTATACACACAGTCCTGTAACTCCTACAGCATAAAAGACTGGGAAACATAACTAGGACTATCTCCGGTGCAAACAATCCTATAGCTGTTACAGTATGCTCCTGCTCCCACCAAACAATTTTAGTTTACCTAAGAGAGAACCCTCGTAGTTAAGGCTCAAAAAATTTTCTGCATTGATCCCTTCATCACAAGAAGCCTCCATAAGACTGATTAAAATCGACAGAAAGAAGAAAAATTCAAATAAGAAAGCCATTTTCGCACTGAATGCCGGAGAGCGGCATCAGTTTGAGAGTCTGTAGGCAAAGCGGGAGACGCGAAATGAAAGAAAATAGGATGAAAGAAGAAAAAAGGAAAGTAGAAAGTCTGAAGAAATAATTACACATTTAAGAAAATAGCAATTATGAGAGGAAACGAAAGAACAAAGCTAAGAAAAATGAAAGAGGTGTGATGATAACATTTTCAGTGGAAATGTCCCTTTGCGTCTCCGGATAAGGGGTAATGGATGAATGTTGGGAAGAGAAAGAGAAAAGGGAAGGAGGAAAAGGAGGGGAAATGAAGTAACGATAATTAAAGAAAGGGTAATGTGACGGAAAACGAAGAAAAACAACATGAGAGAGAAAGAGGAGGAAAAGGAGAGAGGAAAAGAATGGCTGGTATGCAGTGCATTTAATGGGATGAGTAGGTCAATGAGAGAGAGAGAGAGAAAGAGAGAGAGAGAGACGGATGAGAAAATTTACCTTCTCTCTCTCTCTCTCTCTCTCTCTCTCTCTCTCTCTCTCTCCAAGTTAGGTAAAATTTCCCCTCCATCCTCCCTATCTACCTTCATGCACACTCCTTCCCTCCCTCCTTGCTCCACCCCTCCCATCCAGTCACTCCCACCCTTCCCACATCAGCCGCCCTCCCACCACAACGCCATTCCAGTTGACCACTTGCGAGTTATGGGTTACAAGGAAGTTAAAAATATCGATGTTGATAATTTCGTAGGAACTGTGCAAATCTCGCTTTTAGCAGATGAATATCGTGTGAAAATAGCTGACGTAACATTAAGTAATTGCTGAACAATGATAAACTTCGATATAACTTAAAATAAAGAAGATAATGAGCATTTTCTCAAGCACTGAAAAGTTGGACGGCCTTCGATATTGTATATGTAGTTACTGTATATCAGTAGCATTAGGTTCGTTGTTGGAGATGTCAGGAATATTCTAGAAATTAAGTGTTGCACCGCAGGATTAGGTTACTGTTTCATAACTGGAGATTTGAAGAACATTCTAGAAACATCATGTCTGTTTGAGCTTTCTATTTGTCGTACCACAAGAATTAGTTCCTGTTATTATTGTTAATTTAAGTGCATTATTGCATGGGGAAATGTGAATTCACTCCTAGACTTAAGAATATGAATTACTGCGCGAGATAATTTTGGTTCTCTCCTAGGCTCTGGAGTGTTCCGGGCGATACTAGTGTGCAGAGACGTGGGGGAATTTAAAGGGACTGTCCCACATCTGAGGCAATTTAGTCTGTAACGGACAGAGTAAGTTTTGTGTGTAGCAACGAGTCAGTGCGCCAGAGTCAGTGAGTAACAGTCAGTCAGTCAGTTAATGACCGGACAGTGAGCGAATAGTAGTGAGTGAGGACGGAGGCTGCAAGAGAAAAAGAGAAACCACTGTGTTTTGCAAGTGTACTTCAGCTGTGTTTGGAAGGGAAAAAAGAGAACTGAAGCATTAAGTGGCCTTTAATTACAATCCTAGCTTGTCTGTGCATCGTTCTTGACGCATCAGCAAACCCTACCACGTAACAGTTCGTGTCAGGAGTGGGATGCTTCTTGAGGGATGGAGATGCGTTGACAGGCTGCCAAAATGGCGGACGTATCTCTGGCAGAAATACTCGCAATGTTTAGAGCACAGCAAGAAGAACGAAAGAAACAGCAAAGAAGAACAAAAAGATATACTTGCAATGTTAGGAGTACAACAAGAAGAACAAAAGGAATATCGAGAAAATATATATATATATATATATATATATATATATATATATATATATATATATATATATATATATATATATATATATATATATATATATATATATATATTTGCAATGATGAGAGTACAGCTAGAAGAAAGGAAATGTCGAGAAGAACAAAAGAAATAATGATAAGAAGAAAAAGAAGCCCAAGCACACCACACAAGACTAGCTGGAACTGCTAAGTGGGCATAGACAAACGCTTCACCGGCTTTGAGAGGAGCTGCAGGATGGGACCAGGAAACTGAAGCAACAACAAGATATGGTATACACTGAGGCAGGGAGAATAAGTGACCAGGTAGGATAAGTGAGGGAAGAGGATTCTCTATAGCTGGGGATAAAATGAGATGTGAAATTCAGGAAGTGAGTAACAGGGTTGAAGTCTTTGAAAAGTGTTAGTTGAGGATCAGAACCCAGCACACTCCTCAGGTGCCAGTGACAGGTGTATGAAAGGGGATGGTGAGAGTGAGGGAGTAGTGTGCCCAGTGGTTTTCGACACAGGATCAGCGAGGACTTTGGTGCAGGTGGATGTGCTGGGACATCGGCAGGTTCCAGAGACTTTGCCGTGGCTGTGTAGAGTTACAGGCTGCTGCACTGGGCTTGGTGGACCGGTGTGTTCTGGGATGTGGCGAGGAGGAAAGGAGAAGACCCTGGCTGAGTATCTTGCCGACGCTGGAGACTCCAGCATCTTGGGTCTGGACTGCCTCATGTCCTGTTGCTGCCTGCTTTACTTCCATTCAGTGAAAACATGGCTAGGAGAAAAGAGTGTTCCTCTGAGAGCCAAGGAGCACGGAAGTCTATTACTGATGACCAGATGGACTACATTTATCCTCCCTGAGTCAGAGATACTGCTGCCCTGCAAGATCCATGGCACGCTGCACATTGCCCTGGGATGGTGGAGCACAGGAGCCATGGCATGATAGATGGAGTGATGGTGGGCAGGACCTTAGCTGACCGTACGAGAAGAATATTTGGGAAGTGCTTGGAGTGCACCCAAAAACCTACTGGACACCAGAAATTATTTGGAGGGCTCAGGAGAATGATGGAGTCATTGACAGCACTGACAATCCACGTCTTCACGCTGTGGGACCCAGGCAGCAAAGACAACAGCAACAACAGTATATACTTGTATATGGGTAGGATTAGGTGGTTGTGTTGGGGACAACACAGTTTTGAGGGAGGGGCAATGTTATGCCAGTAAGATTAGGTCAGTCGTTTATATCTAGAGGTGAGAGGAACATTCTATAAATTACGTGTTATGTTGTAGGTTTACCTTAATGTTTTGTATCTGAAGATGTGAGGAACATTCCAGAAATGCTGACATGTCTATTTAATTTTTCTTTTCCTCTCACCATCGGAAACAGTTCTTGTCATTATTGTTATTGTGTACTTTCAATTTAAGTGCACTGTTGTGTGGGAAAATGTGAGTTCTCTCGTAGGCCTTACAATATGAATGACTGTGAAAGAAACTGTGAGTTCCCTTCTATGCTCTGAAATGTTCTGGGTTGTACTGGTAGGTGGAGCCAGGGTGTATTTAAAGGGGCCTTTCCGCAGCCAAGACAGTTTAGTCTGTAACAGAGTGAGTATTGTGCGTGGCAGCAAGCCAATAGGCCAGTGGCAGTGAGCGAGAGTCAGTCAGACAGTGAGAGTCACGAGTCAGTATCAGACAATGAACAATCAGTATATCAGTGAGTGAGTCAGTAAGTCAGTGGTGGGTGGACAGTGACAGAGAAAGTCAGTTTCAGAGTTATTGAGCCAAACAGTGAGAGTTAGTCAGTGAAAGATGAAGTAGTCAGTCAGAGAGTCTGTGGGTGACAATAACCCAGTCAGTGAACGGGCAGTGAGCGCGTAGTAGTGAGTGAGAACGGAGGCTGCGGGAGAGAGGGAGACCAAGTGTTTTGCAAGTGTACAGTACCTCAGCTGTGCCTGGAAGAAATAAAACCCTGAAGCGTTCAAAAGCCTTTGATTAACATCCAGGCTTGCCTACGCGTTGTTCTCAACATATCAGCGAATGCTACGATGTAACAGTACTATCCATGTTTACGGCTAGGTCGAAGCATAATATTATTCACCAAGTACTTCATATTATGTCAAAAAAAAAAAAAAAAAAAAACTGATTTTTATTAATTATGTGAAAATTGTCAGTGTTGATATTCTGGACTTCCATGAAGGCCAAAACTCACAAGTGGTCAAAATCGTCACCGTTCGCTTAATTACTTTTCTTCTTCCGGTCACTAACCCTATCCTTTCTCTCTCTCTCTCTCTCTCTCTCTCTCTCTCTCTCTCTCCGCCCGCACACACGACTTTGCCTTCCTCTCGACCCCAATTACAGTCCTTACTATTAATGTGCACGTCTCATATACATACATGAATTAGCACGTACATACACACAAGATTAAACAATTTTTATTTTCAATAAATATTATTATTTTTTGCTTCCTCACCTTCGCCTTAATGATAAACATAAACAAACTTAAAGAACAATGGCTTCCAGATCATATCCTTCTCTATCACCAAGCAGACACATTACCCTTTCGAGAATGACGTGCGAAATTTGAGTCAACAAATCAGGCGGCTCAGGCTTAATCACTGTCATTTCATCTCAGCGGGGAAATTGTGAGTGTCATTGTACCCAGGCGGCAGTGCGAGGCAACCCGGTTATTGCTACCAATCAGGATGTTATGACAGGGGTTTCAGGATAATCCCTCTGATGGGCCATTGGAAGCGCAGCAAAACACAGCATTTGTGGAGACTGAATCAGTGATGGGGACAGTAATGGCAAAGTTTCATACTGTCCTTAAAGAATTTTGCTGAAAAGGAGTTTGCTGGATTTATTAAAGGATAGAAGGACAAATACGAAAGAAAGTGGGAAGGCAGATAGGCAGGTGCACATATTTTCCTACACATCCAGTCATCCTTACGTTTTTGCATCTTTCCAAAACAGTTTCACATTTCTGGAAAATTTGATTTCACTTCGTTACCAGCAACTTCTGCGTGAATATTCAAGTTTCCTTGGTTCATGTATTAATATTGTGATATCTTTAAGTAACACTTCAAATATATATATATATATATATATATATATATATATATATATATATATATATATATATATATATATATATATATATATATATCCGTACTACTTTAGACAACAAATATTTAAAGTGCGAATTTAGTTGAAAGCAAGAATGCTGAAATCCTGAAGCGTTATACATATTCAGGTTAGTCTTACCCTCTTCCCGTCTCTAATTCCCAGAGTTTAATTTAGGTTGAAGTAAAAGTGTTCTCTCGTTTTCGCCTGAGTTTTTTTCGTAATTTCACCCACTCTTCTGAACATGGAATAATAATGGACAGATTTAAAATAAGAATGAGAGCAAGGTACAAGTGAGGAAGCAAGTGTGTTAGTTGATTATCTGACATACTTGTATATATAGACAAGCTAGTAGAGATATACTGATAGACAAATAAATACCGGTACGTTGTTGGACCAGTACTTTTAGACATGTACTTATGCAGATAAGATTATATTACATGTAGGGAAACATTAGCTGAATTAAACCCCCATATCAGTGACGTATTTAGTATACCACTAAAGTGCATTTTGTGAGCGCGTGACGAGCGAGCAAGCGTTCGTTCATACGCCTACCATCGTAATTTCGTCTTGGTGCAAACTTTCAACATTTGTGGTGGGGTAGATGAACAATAACAGAAGAATAATTGAGCTAAAATATTTACTCTCTCTCTCTCTCTCTCTCTCTCTCTCTCACACACACACACACACACACACACACACACACACACACACACACACACACACACACACACACACACACACACACACACAAAGGAGTGCGTGCAATAAACATATGAAAGTGAAAAACAACTCATACCTAGCACGTGGAACATGTCAATTGAAGCCCTCGGTTCATTCCTTTGGAAAACTGGGATTCCAAGGGGTTTCTTTGGTCTCATGAGTAAATGTATAGTTAAGCAGAAAATTTATTTAATGTTTCCATTACCTCCTGAAAGAATCTCTTTTCAATTTCACATAGACAAGTTATTAGTCACCGAAAACCATTGCGGTTGGGCCGTGTCGTGTCGAGCCGGGCAGGGTCGTGTTGGGCCGATCATTTCTCAGTTAAACGTAAACACCGCTTCGCTCGCCACTCTCGCTCGATCGTAATTAAGGTCATTTCCCTCTTCATCTTCTGTTTGTTTAGGAAAAGTAAGTAAATTGATAAATGAAATAAAATACCAAATAATACAACTTACATCTCAGTTTTGTGAGGGTCTGGCATTGTACGATCCATTTATACCTTTTATTACTATGGCATCCCCCGAGCAGAATAAAATCATCTGGCGGTAGGGGAATATTAGTAGAGTTAGTCTATTGAGAAAGGTTTATGGAAATTTCTAATTGCCAATTCATAAGCCGCATAAAAAATAATTAGTCTAAGAAATACCAAAAATGCCATCTTATTTAAAAGGATGGTAATAATAACGGTTTGTATTTCCTTCGCTACACAGGCTCCATCGCGCACTGAGCAAAAACAATGTCACGGCAAGGTAGCAGAAATCTGACACTAATATGATCTTACCAATGGCACTGCGAGATTGAAAATCCGTTCATCTGAAGCTGAATAGAATTGTTTGGCAGTAACAGAAATAAGGTATTAAAGTTATTTTACTCAAGGGTTTAACAGATATATTCTCTATTGACTTGTATTTTAAAGAAATAAAAATTTGCAGTAATTAAGTACAAAGGTTGTCCTCGTACTGCATGAGTTAATGTAGATTGCTTTTAATCCCTCGTTCGTAAACTGCAAGAAATGTCTGGCCGTAACAAATAATTTACTAAAGTTTTGTTGCCGGTGAGATTAATGGATATTGCTTCTGACACTTCATTTCTAGGCTGAATAAATGTGTCTGTGTTCAGCAGGAATAAGAATCAAATGTAGCAATCGTAGTGAAGTTGTTAATCATGGACTGGATATGAATAGGTTTACAAACAAATTATGGACAAATACAAAACTGAGTTATTGAGAGTGGAATGGAATCTGTTTTGTACAGTGAGATAATGGTACGTGCATCACTGAAACAGACATTATTAATATTAATATGCCAGTCCATTATACTCCAAGTCATCAAGTCCTGCTGTCCTAATATCCCAGTGCAGTGTATTGTGATGATGTGGAGCACCACCGCTCTACGGAAGCAAACATCGTCCACTGACGGCAAAAAAAAACACACAATCATTATCGTAGTGACGGAATTGAGGAAGTTTCTTACGGTATAATGCAGTAAAATAGAGAAGTCTCGTGTGAGCTGAAGTATACTGTGCATAAGCAGAAACGGTAAAATAAAAGGCTTCAACATATTCAGTGGCTAATGGGTGGAGGATTGCTGGATTTTACTATGCATCAGTACCCATTCTCTCTCTCTCTCTCTCTCTCTCTCTCTCTCTCTCTCTCTCTCTCTCGATTCATGGTGAGGTAAAGATAACGTAACAGTGATCATTATACTGGAAAGTACAGAAATGATATATAAAAATTCAGAACGCATGAGCAGTGACAGGTTAAAAGAGATCATACGGCAGTGAAGGTGATGGGAGAACACTGAAAGATGAATAGCAAAGCAGAACGGGGGAGTACATGGGAAAGGATGTGTAAATTAAAGAGACGGCGTAATGGAAGGCTGTAGTAGAGTAAAGCGGGGTACATTGCTACAACTGCCCTTTAATAAACTCCAAGATGAGGCGTCTGGTGACAGAGAGTTGGATATGGTTATGATTACATAATCAGGGCGTAATTTACTCAGGGTAAGTGATTGAATGGAATAACTTATGACTTCCTGGCATGCCAGGCGTTAGAGGGTATGATTATTGCTCACTAAAGTTTCCCCACATCCATTTCATGGCGTGGTATTCTGGCTCTACCCCGCAGTTTGGTACTGAGGCAAGCACCAAAAAAAGGAACATCATGCATAAGAGTGGTACATTGTTGAGTGATAATAATGAAGAATACATTACTATAAAAAAAAAAAAAAAAAGCATACATAATGGTAATTTTGAACAAGAGATACAAGACCAAGTGAATCCATGTCTGCACTTCGGCATCAGCTTATGGAGATGAATAAATTGGGAACAAATATGTGACGATATAGAGGAAGCCGTGGTAAAGCACAAAACCCAGTATACATTTTAGCAGTAGGAAATAAGACAATAGGTGGGTGGCAAGACAGCAGGAGGGCATTTTCAAATGGGGATTTCGAACGAGAGATGTGAATTGTGAATGGAAACGATTAGAAAATGGAAGTTTTTTTCTTCAAGATAAAGTAGGAAGTGGAAAACTGAGAAGAGAACAAGTGATGATATAACGAATAAAGGAAAGTTCATTCTCATTGACAAATAACATGGTTGTATAGTAGTGAAACACGTAACTGCACTGAACAAAGTATACCAGTATGTAGAAAGCAACAACAGAATGCTGAGCATACGAGTACATATAATAATACTTGATCTCGGGACAGAAAGAGGAAAAGGAAACAGCCAGGCCTCGCAAGAGAGGGATAGATAGATAGAAAGAGAGAGAGAGAGAGAGAGAGAGAGAGAGAGGAGCTGGTTTGTTTTGTAGTTTAGCATGAATTCTTGCAGTTAACAGAGTAAGCAGATATCGACAGAGCAGAAATGAATGAAACCTCACAAGAAGGGTAAGCAAATCTGCTCATCAACTTGTAAGTAGAGAACTCCGTAACAGTAACAGTAATGTCTCAGGGAATACAAAGGAACTTCTAAAAAAAAGAAACACGATCGTAAGGACCAGTGACAATAACACTAAAGCAGCTAAACTAAGAAGACCATCACAAAAGGAATGAAGATATTCGAATGTTTAACATGAGCAGTACTGAGGAACCCTTGAAAGAATGGAGGTAGTCTGAAAGCAAGGAGAAAAAGGCTTGATGTTAAAAGAAATCAGATATTTGTGCAGAAAAACTTTAGCGGAGAAGAGGCAAATATTTGTGGTGAAGTGGTAAAAATAATAGGAAAATTATATGTAAAATTTTACAATAGCAGTACCATCATGGAAGAATCACTTCAGGACTGAGAGCTAGACACTGTGATGCCCAGCATTAAATTAGAGAAAGTAAGGAAGCCTCTCATAGGAAGGAAGAAAGATAAGCCTGAAGGTGACGATAATTTCATCACTGCTCTTACTAAAGTCACATGAAGTGGCATTAATTTAACACGCAAAACTATTCAAGAAATGTTCAAAGTCACACCAAATCCCAGATCATCGAAAAACAGTAGGCACTTAAAGAAATAGGGTGTAATGAGTCTTCTTACTGTTATGTACAAACTTTTCACAAAAACATACTAGGGTCAATCTAGCTTATAGAACAGGACAGAGTTCGTTGTGGTTTTCCGACAACAGACCACGTTCATGTTGTTAGGCTTCGGAAAATGAAGTACTACAGTGAATGACATTTAGGCAATTAATAATGAGGAAGCACTTGCCTAAGCTGAATGTTGCAGTGACAAGAGCAATTTCGAGGAAAAGTTGTAAAAGCAAATTATTTTATTAGGAATTATTTGCAGACAGTACCATCATGATACAACTATATATTAAGGAGAGGAAGAAAAAATAAAGAGGTGATACACAAAGATATACACTATTATCGAAATTCCTTACAGCTTGACTAGAGGACGTTTTTAGAAACGTACATTGGAAGGAAAAGAAAATTAACATTAAGTGTAAGCGACTGAAGTACATCGATTTGCTGACGATTTATATCTCTGCAGTAAAGAAGAGGTGGAAGTAGAAGAACAGATAGCAGATCTTGAAAAGGGATAGTCTGAAGGCTGCCTTGAATTTAAATACTAAGAACATCTAGTTAAACAGATCTATTCATTCTCTCCAGTAAAAAAAAAAAATAATAATAATAGGAGATAAAGAATTAAAATGTGCAAAGAAATACATATATTTAAAACAGGCAGTTTTAGCATCCAGGGTATGACTGTCTAAATAATAAAAAAAATATGAGTTTTTTTTTTCTATGCAAGGAAGAAGGAACCAAAGGCAGAGCTCGCAAAACGTTCCTTCCATGAAAAAAAAAAAAGAATACAAAACAGAGCCAAATTCAAGATCCATTTATTTCGAGATGCCTGGACACACTGCATTTGAAAGATTGGAGATCATAGAAAGTAGGAAATACAGACAGAGGGAGACAGTTCCAGAGTTGACCTGTTGCATAAATGAAGGACTGGAAGTAACGGTTAATTCTTGCATTAGAGAGTTGGACAGAAAAGGGATGAGAGTTTGTTGCCCGTCGTAGAGGTGGAGGGATGCAAGGAGATAGTTCAGAGAAGCAGTGACCATTGAAGTAGAGATAGAAAAGAGATAAAGAGGCAACAGTGCGGCGAAGAGACGGAGGTCGAAGGGAGCAAGTAAGAAAAGGAGAGTTGATGAGACAAAAAGCATTTGACTCCACCCTATTGAGAAGAGCTGTATATGAGGAGCTTCCCGACACATGGGAGTTGTACTCTAAACAGGAGTGAATGAAACCTGTGTATAAAGTCAACAACAGTGCCGGGCTAAAGAAGATACGGAGTCGGACTAGCACACCTAATCTCTTGGAAGCAGATTTTACAAGAGATGCAATATGATCTGTCTGAGATAAGTCCCGTGTGAATGAAACCCCAAGCATGTTCAAGGATGATGCAGGATTGAGCAGGATATTATTAAACATTAGTGGGTATTCCTGTGGAAGACACTGAAGGGTTGATAGGTGTAAAAACTGAGTCTTTGATGCATTAAAAATAACAAGATTATTTTTACCCCAGTCAGAGATACGAGCCAAGTCAGACATTAGGTGTGCCATAGCCTCATCCCTTGTTTGTTGAAGTAACTGCTGAGTTGGACATTGCGGAAACCAAATGGAAAGGTGAAGGGTGGAGTCATCAGCACAGGAGTGGATAGGATTAGATGTACTGCTTAGAAGATCATTGATGAATAAAAGGAAGAGAGTTGGTGATAGGACTGAGCCCTGAGGAACACCACTGTTGATAGATCTAGGAGAAGAACGATGGCCATCTTCAACAGCGGCTATAGAACGACCAGAAAGGAAGCTACAGATGAAGGCACAGATAGAAGGATAGAAACCGTAAGAGGGCAGTTTGGAAATTTAAGATTTATGCCAGACTCGATCGATAACCTTTTAATGTCAAGTGCAATAGCAAAGCTTTCGCCAAAGTTCCGAAAAGAGGATGACCAGAGTCTGAAAGGTAGGTGAGAAGATCGCCAGTAGAGCGTCCCTGTCGGAACCCATACCGACATTAAGAAAGAAGGCTGTGATAGGAAAGATGCTTAAAAATTATTCTGTTAAGAATAGACTTGAAAACTTTTGAGACGCAAGATGTTAACGCAACTGGACGATAGTTAGAGGGTTGGAAATAATCACCCTTCTTTGGGACTGGCTGAATGAGAGCAAACTTCCAGCAAGAAGGAAAGGTACAAGTTGAAAGACAAAGGCGAAAGAGTTTACCTAGGCAGGGTGTAAGCAGAGAAGCACAGTTCTTGAGGACAACAGGAGGGACTCCATCAGGCCCATATGCCTTGTTAGTACTGAGGCCAGTTATGGCAGGAAATACATCATCTGAAGAAATTTTAATGTCAGCCATGAGGAAGTCAGAGGGAGGATGTGATGTAGGAGCAGCACTGGAATCATCTAAGGTGGAATTGGAGGAGAAAGTCTGAGCGAAGAGATCTGCTTTATCAGTAGAAGAAATAGCTACAGAGCCATCAGAGTAGAAAAGAGGAGGGAAGGATGATGAAATAAAGTAGTTAGAAAGGTTTTTGGCAAGGTGCCAGAAGGAGCAGGAAGAATTCGAGTTGGAGAGTTTAGAGCGTTTAGTATGGATGAAATTATATTTAGCAGAGCGAAGAACAGACTTAGCACGATTCCGGCAGAAACATAATAAAAGATGTGATTCAGGGGTGGGTTGGCTATGGTACCTTTTACAGGCGCTCTCCTTGTTGTGGACAGCATTAGAAGAAGCGTGATTAAACCAAGGCTTTCTTGCATTAGTCAAAGGATATGAGAAAGGAATGTATGCTTCCATGCCCGAGAGAATAACCTCCGTAACGAGCAAGGCACACTCAAATGGCTCCCAGCCATGGATGCAATACTCATTCCAGGGAAAATCAAAGAAGTACTGCCTGAGGGCCTCCCAATCAGCAGCTCCAAAGTGCCACAGACGACGTTTCTTTGGAGGGTCCACAGGCCATACCGCAGCGATAGCACTGGTTAAGGTAATAAGGTTATGATCAGAGGAGCCCAACGGAGAGAAAAGGTTAACAGTGTACGCAGAAGGATTTGTTGTAAGGAAGAGGTCCAGTATGTTGGAGCTCTTTCCAAGGCGGTCAGGGATATGGGTAGGGTGCTGTACAAGCTGCTCTAGGTCATTAAGGATAGAAAAGATGTAGGCTTGTTCACCAGGTGGATCAGTGAAAGGAGAGGAGAGCCAAAGATGGTGGTGAACATGGAAATCTCCTAGAGAATGGAGAAATGCATAGAATGTGTTCCACTGTACAGTAGAAGTAAGATAGTCGAAGAATTTTCATAGTCAGTAGAATTAAGAGATAAGTAAACAGCGCAGATATATTTAGTTAGAAAATGACAGGAGAGCCGAAGCCAGAAAGTAGAGAATTCAGAAGAATCAAGCTCAGGAACACGAGAGCAAGATAGGTCATTGCGTACATATAAATAACATCCATCTTTGGCTTTGAAATGAGTATAGAGGAAATAGGAGGAAACAGAGAAGGGTTTGCTGTCAGTTGCCTCAGACAGCTGTGTCTCAGTAACAGAGAGAAGGTGAGGTTTAGAGGAGGAGAGGTGGTGTTCGACAGTGAGGAACTTAGAGGAAACGCCACGAATGTTGCAGAAATGAAGAAGAAGTGAGTCAGACAGTTGATCCAGGCAGCTCAAAGAATCATCACCAGGAGAGGGGCGGATGGTGGGGGCATTTATGCTCCCTCCCCCTCCCGGGGACTCGGAGTCATGATTGAATAACGAAATTTTTCTGTTAAATTTTGAAAAGGAAGTGTAGTGTGTACTGTGCATGTTGTTTGGTGTTGACAGTTAGAGAAACTTGTATTGGAGACCACGCTGACCTACTCTTTTTGTTACTGAAACACCGGAAAAGTTTAGCAAAGGGGGATGATCAGGAACTAGTCCCGAGGGCTGATAAAACGGGAGCCCTAGCTCTCCCTGTCATCAGCTTTCCATCCACCTTTGGCGTACTGCCCTGCTCGACTGGTGCTACAGTCTACTTGACTACATGAAGGAAAGGCAACTGCCGTTATGCCAACTAACACGATTGTATAATCAGCGCGTCTTCCCTGTTCTAACTTTTGGACTAGAAACGTTGAGCCTCAAAAAAATCCTTGGAAGGTAAACTTACGAGTACTTTCAGAAGACTGGTAAGAATATTATCGTGTCAAATGGAATGATAAAAAGAGAGTTTACTGTTTTAAAGTAATATAGGAAAATAAAGGATATGGTCGCTGCAATGAAAAACACAAACATAGTAAGCAAAATTAGTACATTGCAATGCACACATGCATTATCCGATGTCAATAAAAATTATGGCAATACACTTTAATTTTTTTTTTTCCAACTCCCGATTAAAAAAGCATCATGATCAACTCTAGCTCACTTGCTTTACAAACATTACTCTTTGTTCCTCAGCCGATTGTTTCACTTGAATTTCTCATTTGCCCTTGCTGTTAATATGAAGTTGGTAAAGGAAAATTATCGGTCATCGAAGAGCAATTGGGCAGAGGACGAGAGAGAGAGAGAGAGAGAGAGAGAGAGAGAGAGAGATCCATGTTTATACATTTGCTCTATTGTGTTGATCCTCTAATATTCTACAATACTGTTTTTCTTTCATCATTCTTCCCTGCTTTTCATTAGTCCTTCACCCTGGCCCTGCCACAACCCCAAAGCCTCTGGTCGGTCTCCCAGTGTCTTATGTTGACAATACATTCATTCAAATGTGCCATCCTTTATCTGTTGTTGGATGATATCAAGGGATTGTGAACGAGAATATTAATTTCGCCTCCAGCCTAGTTCACAAGGATTATTTCTGTCCTCGTATTGGAGTCATCTGAAGCTGATAAATTCTCTGATCCTAAGCCAATATCTCTCACTCTTGAGCCTTTGATAGTTATATTTTTTGCTGGATCTTGGTGTTAAGGTGCAGCATGATTGGTGGTTATTATTGTCTGCATTCCCAGTGTTAAGAAAGTATCATTCTTAAATGTCTGAGTTATTATTGGATCTCTTTCCTTTCATGTTGATATAAACACCAGCACCGAAGGAGGATAAAATTTATGCATGCACAGCATGCTCAATCGGTAGAGAGGTGGCTTGTAGTCCTAATGGACCCGGGTTCAAATCCCGCTGGGGCAGGGAACTGTTTAAGAATTTGAATTTCACAAAAATCAGACTTTACTGATCCACCAGAAGACCCGCCGACATGTTGTAAAAATACCCCCGCTAATACCAATACACCAGTCCTGTATGAGACAGCCCTAGCATGTATTCAGTATGGACGGTGGGTGTTAGCGCCGAAGTGGTGACATGTAGAGGTGTGCGGTACGTAGGAGGGCTACTGGGCCTTGAAAGCAGGCTGTGAAGCCTATGCCCAGAGTCGGACACATAAAAAAAAAAAAAAATTACTCTCAAGGCAGGACAGGCTATCCTGCATCATAAGCTTTCCGTTTGTTCTCAGAAATTCTAACCTTGAACTCTGCTTCAGTAACTTCCACACTAATGCCATTATTCATGTGCTCTCGGAATGTTCAGGAGGAAAAAATGCTGTCTATCTTCATCAAGATGCCCGGGCAAAGTTTGTAACTCTCGCAGTGTTTCCCCAACTTTAGGGTGCTTAACTGTTCAGTGATGGGCCAGCTCACTGGTATGTCAATGCGATGGGGTGGTTATTTTTTTGGGGGGTGGGGGGGTGAGTGTAACTGACTTATGCAAAACAAGGTAAAAGCAGTTACAATAAAGATAAGTAAAAGAGCTGATACAAAGAGATAGATAATGAAATGAAAACGAAGATATATAATGAGTGAAAAATGAACCGCGAGAAACTGAGCTTTAGGTGAGGATACAGCAGCTTCTGCCCGATCTGGATCCTCCTTAGTTGTGAAAGGAGACAGCAAAATTCAGAGAAACAAGTCTGGCCTAAACTGTTCCATCCTCACAAGAAACAATTTGACCGTATGACTTAGTGGGTTACTGCGAGTCAATCGAATGTCGTTCATAAGACTGTACCGGTAGGTTCGAGGATCGATTTGGGGTTATTGCTCACGTATGGTCGCTCAGGGAAAACGATCGGTCATCTTCATCTTAAATGTTCGAACTGAAGTGCCAAGCCCGGACCCCTGTTCTCATGCCTTGGCTGTAATGCAGAGGATTAGTAGTAGTAGTAGCAGTATTAGGAGTAGGAGTAGGAGTAGTAGTAGTAGCAGCAGTACAAGCAGTAGTAGTAGTTGTTGTAGTAGTAGTAATGGGAGAAGTAACAGTAGTAGTAGCAGTAGTAATACTCGTATGTTTATGCTGCTGCCACTGCTGGTAGTGATGACGATGATGATAGTGTTGATATACAATACTTACCTGTGAACGATTCACGGCACACTGAAGCAAGATACAGGCATTGCAGCTGGTGTCCTGGGGGAGTAAATATGAGTTAGATGGGGGGGGGGGGTTACAAATGCACTGTAGAGTCTGCAAGATAACTGGACCAAAACTGAATACACATCTGTATACAGAAGAATAAAAGCAACTGTAAAACACAAGAGACTGAAGCGTGTTAGCACTGAATATGTAATATAACCTGGAATAAAATTATTTAAATGAAGGTTAAATGCTACATAAACATAAAGAATAAGTAGTCAAACAACATCACATCTCCGTATTAGATTGTCGGTAGACACTCTATGTAGGAATGGCTCCAACGCGCCCATAAGCCCTAATAAAAAGAAAAAAGTAACTTTGATACACAGAGGCATTTTATATTTACTGTGTGTAACGTAAGTGTACGTGATTTTCCCTACGTAAAACATCTCCGGAAGCAACAAAAACATAATGCTAACAAGCTAAAATATAATGTGCAAGTCCGCTATTTTTTCAGTCTTATTCATTTTTTTTTTTTTTTTTTACTCCCATGGAGAAAGCATCATGGCCGGTTGTTGAACGAGGAGTCTGACTGGGACAGGGATGGTTTGGAGCCAGCAGATCCAGTGTTTGGCCCTTGGCCTTTGGTTGACGTTGCTACTGTGAGTGAGGCAATAGACAGGATGCAGGTGGGGAAGGCAGCAGGTGTGTCTGGGTTGACTGCCGAAATGTTGAAGGCCTCAGGAGATATAGGGGTGAGGCTGGTCACTGACCTGATAAATATTATGAAATATGAGTGTGTTGTCCCAGATGATTGGTTGAAGAGTGTAATTGTAAATGTGTATAAAGCGAAGGGTGATGCCCTGGAAAGAGGAATTTATAGAGGTATAAAGCTTTTAGATCAAATAATGAAGGTAATGGAGAGTGTTCTAGAAGGTATGATTAGAGAAAGAGTGAGTATTGATGAGATGCAGTTTGGGTTTATGCCAGGCAGGGGGCCCACTGATGCCATATTCATTGTTCGACAGCTTCAGGAAAAATATATTGGGAAGAAAAGGGATCTGTATTTTGTTTTTGTTGATTTGGAAAAGGTCTTTGACAGAGTCCCTAGTGAGGTGGTGAGGTGGGCAATGAGAAAGCTTGGCTTGGAGGAGTGGCTGGTTAGGGTGGTTATGGCTATGTATGTGGGAGAGTGAATGGAGATTTGAGTGATGAGTTTTCCGAGAAAGTTGGTGTGCATCAGGGGTCAGTTTTGAGTCCCATGTTGTTTAACATGGTACTTGTAGCCCTCTCAAATGACTTCAGAAATGGACTCCCGTGGGAGATGTTGTATGCTGATGATTTGGTGTTGATTGCAGAGAACGAAAGGGAGGCAGAGGAAAGAATAAGAAAGTGGAGAGATGGTATGGGGCACAAGGGCTTAAGGGTAAATGCAGATAAAACAAAAGTGATGATATCTAGGTTGGTGGCAATACTGTCAAAGACGAGGGAGAGTGGCCATGTGCAGTTTGCCACAAGGGCGTGGGAAGTAATTCCATCTTGTGCAGTGTGTGTGATAAATGGGTGCACAAGAGATGTAGTGGTATCAGAGATAGACTGCGAGATAATGCTGATTTTATGTGTATGGCGTGTCGGGGAGAGCAGGTGCAGATTGACAGGCGGGAAAGGATTGAACTTGCTGGTGAATCTCTTGAGTGTGTGGAAAAGTTTTGTTATTTGGAAGATATGTTGTGTGCTGGAGGTGGGGCTGGAGCTAGCTCTGTGGCTAGGGTGAGAAGTGGCTAGAAGAAGTTCAGGGAGGTCTTGCCTCTCCTGACATTGAGGACTCTCCCTACATGCTAAGGGGTCGTTGTATGCAGCATGTGTTAGGAGTGTAACGCTGTATGGTAGTGAGACCTGGGCAGTAAAGAAGGAGGATATTCGCAGGCTGAGACGTACAGAAATGACAAAGATTAGGTTGATGTGCAGTGCGTCCCTTCGTGCAAGGTCTGGGTGGGCTGGATTTACGATGGAAGAGTTGAGAGGTAGGATGGGACTGGAGTGCATTGGTATGGTGATGAGGAGAGGTAGATTGAGATGGTTTGGGCATGTGGAGAGGATGAGGGATGATAATTGGGTGCAGAAGGTGAGAGGTGTTAATACTGGGGGTGGGGTTATGAGGGGTAGACCGAGAAAAACATGGGACGAGGTCATTAAGTGTGACCTCAGGGTTAAGGGACTGAACAGGGAGGCTGCAATAGATCATGCAGCATGGACAGCCGCCATTAGGTGACCAAGGCCGAAGCATGCAAGCATGTTGGAGCCTTCAAAAACGAAAACGAAAACGAGAAACA